>NC_142011.1:101020030-101620030 GCF_049901735.1 Notechis scutatus | reverse complement strand
ATAAACAATTATATGAACAAATTATGACTCTTGAAAAGCCACCCATATTTCATAATTTATGCATCTCATATAAACATCCACCCCAACTATTAATAGTTGTAACAGCAGGTGAAATGAAAAAAAAATACACTCTACAGATAAAAAAAAACAATTGTGTAACTTTATGCTTGCCTATGCAGCTATGTTGTAATCTAAGTTCAAAAATAATTGATAATGTGATTATTTATAGATGTGCAAATTTGAGGAGGTTTTATGCTGAAAATGTACTTCAGGGGAAAGGAGGTAAACTAACAACTAAGATCAAAGAAGAGTCGGAAAAAGTTGCACAAGTTTTTTTTTTACCCACTCCTATCACTAATTATAATATTTCTAAACAGAATAATAATTTCTCAATGCCAGAATGTTGAGAAAATGCTGTTAAGAAAAGCCTCGATGAGAATTGAGTATTGTATAAAGTAGCAAAGCATTAACAATCCTAGGATAGAACATTAATCCTGTTCTAAAGAGGACAGAAATAAAAAAGTAAATGGAAGTTGGAAAAACAGCTTCTTGACATTCATATACTATGCCTTTCAATATTGGTACACCATACCTTTCCTGGAACCCCTTCAACTATACAACATGTGTGAAGTTTAGCTCAAGTAAGCAAAATAAGCATAATATAATTATGACTGAACCTTTTCTAGGTTTATGCTGATCAAAGGAGCAGCACTAAGGCCGGTTTATCTTTTTCACAATGTATTCTTTCCATCTCATAACCTCTGGTTTCTTGTTCAGCTGACAGAAATATTTCACCCTATTAATTCTATCTCGCAGAAATAGCTATTAAACATGGAAGAGGGGTCATGATACAGGTATGTAAGCTGTACTTTTAAAAAGCACAATATTTGACTGAGAAATTGATAGGATGAAGGGAAAGTTACAAACTCATTAAATGTAGAACCCTTCCCAACTATTTTAAAGGAGAAAAACCTTCCTACATTTTGAATCCTAGAGGATTGTTTTTTTTTTAAAATACATAATACAGCTATTAAGATGTACTATTCAGGGACAAGCAAATGACTTGAATACTGCCAATGCCATGCCAATATTTGTGGGAGATTTACATTTTGACCACAGAGGAGCATTTACTACTTTCCTTACTTAAAATCCGACAAATATCCATATACAATATTTCAGGACCATTCTGCATGAAGAGAGTTACAGTTAATTATTTTATAAATGTGATTTTCTTATTCTAAAGTAATACTAAACAATTTTAAGATATGGAAGACTAATAAAAGCTGTCTCTCTCCTCCTTCGTAGCTGTGCAACATACACATTCGATCATACAGCTTTCATCTTTCAATTGGCTGGATAAGAAAGCACACTAGCCAATCATATTTCTACCAAAGAAGAAGCATATTGGAGCAGAGGCTTTTCAATCCTATGAGCTTGGCAACAGGATGCAGCAACGTGGAGACCGAACAAAGGAAAAGCGGAATAAGAAAAAAAAATACCCAATTTCCAAATAATGATCCATTTTTACCTCATTGCTGATTTTCCCCACTTCTTAGCAATTCTAACATTGTATTTCAAAAATCCTCACCAATCCTTGCTTTCTTTCAAACAAGGCTACTCCCTAACCCAGACAAAACAAGCCGAAAAAAAACACGCCTTAGCTTGCCATATGCCAATGCTTTCAGACAAGGCCAATCGTGAGAAACAAATATTCTGTATGATGAAGTGCATCATTCTGGGAAAGGTCAGGGCTCCTTGCCCTTATTTCAAGATTGTTTGGGGGGGATGACAAGTCAGATTTGCTGAAAACATCAGAATTTATCACACGTTTTTTTTTTTCAAATCGGTCTTCTCATCTTAAATCCCCTACATTATTTGACCGCAAAGAATACCCTTCCCCTTGCCGTCTTTTGAGGATTTGAAGAAGAAATGTAAGCAATGGGTGATAATAATCCCATCTCATTTAAATCAACAGTATTGAACCTTAATGAAACCTTTCAACTCAATGCTGCAAAATCGGAGCGATTTTTGGTTTCAGAGGTTTTTTTTTTTTTAACCTGACCCAAGTAGAAATACTTCTTACTGTGAGGGTTTATAACACCATGATCATACATGTACATGTATGCTTTGTTCGGGTATTTTCCCACGTCATCGTAGTTGTGCTTTTAAAGTAGCAACGTTTCGGCAGAATCTCATCTGCCATCATCAGGCTTCAGACGAACACAATACAGAAGCCCGATGATGGCAGATGAGATTCTGCCGAAACGTTGCTACAACTTTAAAAGCACAACTACAATGACGTGGGAAAATACCCAAAGCTGAATACTCTATCTATCTATCTATCTATCTATCTATCTATCTATCTATCTATCTATCTATCTATCTATCTATCTATCTATCTATCTATCTATCTATCTATCTATCTATCTATCTATCATCTATCTATCTATCTATCTAATCTATCTCTATATCTATCTATATATATGAGAAAATACACACACACACACACACACACATATATAGTCAGCCACCGATTTAGGGGAACGCCCACTACTGCAACCATCCACGTTGAAATTAAGGACATACTGACACAGCTCCTTCCACTCCTTGGCCGAAGAAAACTGCACCGTGTTAAAGAACATTTTCCCCCATTGGAGCGAAGGGGAGGGGTCATCAGGCTAATAAAATCGAGGTGGAAACACCTCCCTCAGACATACACACAAAAAGGAATAAATATTCCTTACTTGGAATCCACGCATAATGAAATATTTTAATGCAAAAACCTCCCCCCCTTTTATAGCAGAACCCCCTTTCCCTTTCCACTGCGCATTTTATGGATCAAGGGCAATCCACGTGCGCTACCCGAGTACCGCACTCTACAAAAAGATCGAGCAAGCTGCCCTTCGCCTTTCCTTTCCCCACCCCCTCTCGAAGCTTACCCCGCGGGGCCAGGCGGGCTCCGGAGTCCCTCCTTCGAGGTCAACGGTCTTGTATTGCACAGGACCCCACAACCTACGGACATTTTTCTTTTTTCCCTCCACTCCCCCGCCCCCGCTCCCCTCGGAGACAAAAGCCCAAGCGCGGACTTCGGCGAAGCGCTAAAACGGGTGAAGCCTGGAAAGACGCCCTGGGCTCGCAAGGGCTTTTCCCCGCCCTTTTCGCTTACCTGCAGTTGCACAGGGTAGACGAAACCGTTCATATTGAGAACGTCCAGTCTGTAGAGAAGGAAAGGCGGCTTCTGCTTCCAAGACGTGGGGCGCGCCGTTGCACTCCAGGGGAACTACCAGAAGGGGGGCGAGAAGTATTGGAAAGGAGACCGTGGAGGGGGAAAAAAAAAAAAAAACACCGGGAACGGGCAGCGGCGAGAGGAGAGAAGCGCACAACTCGTTCCGCCTCCCCTTCGCCAACCGACTCCGCGTGGCAGAGTAGAGGATTGCGCGCAGGAAAAGGGAACGACCGAAAGGCGGGAAGGAAGGACGAGCAAATCCGGCGTCAGTTATGACGAGGCAGCACGCGCTTTTTTTTTCCGCCTTTCCTCCTCCTTCAAAAAGAGAGAGAGAGAGAGAGATTGAGAAACACCGCAACACAACCTCCTCACGCTCCGGCTATCCGCCTTCTGCGGCTACTCCGGCGAGATTGACTAAAAGACGTCAGCGCTCCGCCTCCTCGCAGGGTACTTTTTGGGGTTGGTGTTGTTTTTAACGGTAACCCTCCGCCAAGAAACAGAGACGATAGGTTAAGAACTCGCGGTGTGGTGAATCAAATTACAGACTCGGATTACTCCGCGGCTCTCAGGCGAGACTTTTAGAGAGGCAATTAAAAAAAAAAAAGAGTTCCGCCTCGCAACTGATCCGGCTTGGAGCTCCTCCTCCTCTTCTGCCGCCGCCTCTCTTCCCCCCCACATCCATCCCGCTGGCGGTAAATTGGGTCAGTAGAAGGAGGTGGGGGGCCTAATTCTCCTCGGAGAAAAGAGGAAGCGACTTGTTTTTCCTCTTTCCGTCCCTTTGAAGGGAAAAAATGAAGCGATTTTGCTTCCTTCGGTTATTTACTATTTGTATCAAAGGCCACCTGGAATGGCAATTGCCTACTCGACGTTTTTTTCCCTCGACGCTCCCAAGCTGAGGCTGTGTTTACATTGTTGGCTTCTGAAGGTGTCCAGCAGCCCCGATCCTTTATGATATATCCGAACTGAATTCTAACGCGACTAATTCATAAATTTGGCCGACCCAAATTTGATCTTCAATTCTTAACGATTTACACTGTCTCCCTTAACTTCCAGGCCAGGCTGCTTTTTTTCTTTTGGCTTTCTGGCTTAAAAAAAAATGAAGACCCGGTAAACTTCCTGTAAGAAAGATCGGTAGATGCCCTTTCTGGTTGTGCTGGCAGCTGTGCGAAGGGCTTCAAAAAGATCTTTCCTGCAGCTTTGCAGATGCCTCCTTGAACCGGCAATCTAGGAAGAAAGACCAGTTGAACCGGACGGATTAATTTCGAATAATGAACATTTGTGGGACTGCAGCCATATTAAGATGATTTGTTCTGTCTCCTGCACGAGGAACAAAAGAATCCTTTAGACGTTCATTGTTTTGAGTGTTCTCTGGTCTTAAAATGGGGCTGACTGATTTGTGACTTAATATGGCTTTTAAATTCGGTTCTTGGGGTTCAGGGTATATAGGTAGTCCTTGACTTGACTTAATAACTTCTAAGAAGAAATCAAACTCAACCCTTCCTTATCCCTAATGAAATGTTAGCCATAAGGAAAAACCTTAGAAAAGTCAAAAGACCAGGATGCTAATAAAAAACTGCCTGAAGTCCATTCCACATTCCAGTCAGATGCCTAAAATAAAAATTATAACAAGCTAATTTCAGATCCATTTAAGGAGATAGCAAGCTTATTGAAAGAGGATGCCAACTATCTAGATGGCTGCATTCATAAGCAAAACAAATACTGCTGGCAGGAGTCCATTCAAAACAGGATATTTTGAAACCCCTTACAGCAGGGGTATCAAACTCCATTTCATTGAGGGCTGCTTCAGGGTTGTGCTTGACCTGGGAGGGCTGGGGTGGCCAGCATGACATCACTCATGTCAAAGGGCACCTGTGGTAACCTGAGCTCTCAGCGAAAATGGGCTCCTGAGCTCCGTTTTTGCTGGCAGAAGCACCAAGGGCCAATCCTTTGCTGTTTCCAGGGTGGCCCCATGAGCCAGATCTGCCCCCTAGGCCTTGAGTTTGACACCTCTGCCTTACAATAATTTCAACAGTTAACCAAAGCAGAGTGATAGGATTAGAGCAAGCAGCCCCTCACACAAAAATCCAACACAGGACATAGCCATCAGCCACAATAAGAATTACCCAACAACCTTTCAGAACACAAAGCCCTTATTGCACAAATCCCAAACTTCAAAGTTACAGAAACTATAAAGATCCATCCACTCATTCAATCATTTGTTCAGCTGTCCCAGAACCACACGCTGCTAGTGTTCTGCTTCATCAGTAAACCAACTTTCTTTCCAATCAGCCTCCATTTTATTCCTGGCTTGGATCTGGGATTTTTCTTCCTATAGGCTGTTCAAAGTTACAATGGCACTGGAATAATGAATTATAACAATTTTTTACTCTCACAACGATTGCAGCATCCTTGTGGTCATGTGATCAAAATTTAGCTCTTTGGCAATTGACTTGTGACAGTTGCAGCATCCCGGGCTCATAGGATCACTTTTTGCAACCTTCTGACAAAGTTAATAGGAAAGCTGGATTCATTTAACAACCATGTTACTAACTTAACCCACTGCAATCATTCACTTAACAATTGTGACAAGAAAGGTTGTAAAATGGGCAAAATTTATTTAACAACTTTTTCACTTAGCAACAGAAATGTTGGGCTCAATTGTGGTCGTAAGTCAAGGATTGCTTGTATTGAGCAGACTCTGGAAATTGGATTAATTCATATATCCCGGGGCAATGTGACAACCTAACCTGAGATTTTATTGACTTCCTCAGTAGCTATTTTCTTTCTTCTCCATATTTCTTCCAAATTCCGAAGGGAATCATTAAATATAAACTATGAGCAAGAACAAGAGAATAAAGAAAACATTGAGTTTTCAATTGGAGAGAATGTTGAACAAACAGCTCACTTTTAATGCGGCATAGTATTAAATGAGCAATTATACTCACATACTGTGTCTAGGCACAGTATGATTTGTTGTTAGCACGAGTAAGCCCGGTTGCTGTATTTTGCACACTTTAGTATATTGTTTAATTTATTGTGTGAACTTTTATCAGTCATAATAATTAAACCATGATTTAACATTCTAAACCATGAGATACCAGTGCTAATTGCATATGTCCTGCGTATTTTGCATTCATCCACAAAAGATTTCATACCTTTTGACTTTCTGAAAGTCCCTGAAGACCGGGTTGTTTCATCAGGCCTGGGGACCGCAGGGGACTGGTGAAATATTGAGGTGACTCCACTGTTTTTATTATCTGCTTTTTGTCTGTGTTTATTTTTCTCGTTTAGCATAATGCTTTTAATAATTTTAGATCTTTTAATAACATTCATTTTTATTTATTTTTTCTTTTTATTGCCCCCACCTTTATGATTTTTATAAATAATACCAAACATATCTAGCACTTCTTCCTCCTCCTGTTTTCCTCACAACAGACAATCCTGTGAGGTGAGTTGGGCTGAGAGAGAGGACTGGCCCAAAGTTGTTTTCATAGCTTCATTGTATGCCATTTGGAATCAGTTGTTTATCCAATGGGCAGATTACATGAATAAGATGAATAAGTAAATATGAATATTTACTATTGTTTTTAATTGCTTCAATTGAAATGCTACTTACAGAACCAGCCTTGGCCTTTTAAAGACTTTTACTAATATGGTATAATTACTTTCTCATCTATGAAGAAAGCATTGGTTAGTTAACCCATGTTAATAAAGATAAAGGTTCCCTTGAATTAAACCCAATTTCAAGTTTACTGGAAGGCTGCTTAGCTGCCATCATTTACTGTGTTTGTACAACTTGTTAAATTACAACCAAGACTTAATCTTAACTGACATCTGTACTTGGGAGTTGCCATAACTTTTAAATCCAGGTTTAATTTATGTTTAAATTCTGATTCTCAGAAATACATGGGGTGAAATGGCACCATGGAACCTCATTGATTAGACTATTCTTTTCTGACACAGTGAGTTATGTAAATAAAGCTAAAATGTTGGAGATTGGATTTTTTTCAAAATCCGTAAGTTATTTCTAATTGGAATTTTTTTCAAGATGAGACTATCTGGGCTGCAAACATTGGGATGGCAGGTAAGTGACAGCAAAGAGGATTGATTAATTTATATGGTGCTGTCAAGTCAGTTTCAACTCCTAGAGGCCACATACATATTCTCCATGATGATTTATCCCTAACCTGTTCTTTCCGAACTCCCAATGAGCCACCATAATTGAGTCCGTTCACTTTGCTGCTAGTTGTCCTCTTCTTTTTCCTTCTATCTTTCCCAGCATTAGATCCTTCTTGAGAGAGCTAGCATAATGTGTCCCGATGTAGAATAATTTGAGCCTAGTCGTTTGTGCCTCAAGTGAGAACTCTTGAATTAATTTGTTTTATGATCTATCTATTTGTTTTCTTGGCTTTCCACAGGATTCCCAGGAGACTGTTACACCACTAAAGTGAAAAGGTGGTAGTGCTATACTCTTCTTAACTTGTTTCTTGAAAGTCTTTCTTTTACATTTTTCTTCCAATGAGAGTCACAGGGAGTGCTGTGGCTGACATTATTCGGATATTTGTAGATACAAATCATAACATTTTAATATCTTTTCTTAGGCCTTCATGGCTGCTCTATCAGATACTAGAATGCAGCATATTTATTGAATGCTTTACTGTTGATAATTGATCCTAAAAGGCAGAAGCTATCCACCACTTTGATACATTCATTCCAAATTCAGCTGGTTATTCTGTTGTCATTAGTTTTTTTTCACTGTGCTCTTTGACTTTTAGTACGATGGCTTGTAGCTCCTTTGCCATTAGGATAATGTCATCAGCACAGTGCAGGTTTCTTCCTCCAATTTTAAACCATGTGCATCTTCCAATTCAGCTTTATGTATTATAATAATATATGTTCTCCAAATATATATTTCCTATATATTTGGCATATGGGTTGAATAAATAATGGGAGTCTTGTTGCATTCCTTTCCCAACCTGGAGTCAGTCTGTTTTGCCATGTATGTCACTTCATGACCTGTATTTAAGTTTCTCATGAGAATAATGAGATGTTCTGATGAGGTGGGATATTCTGATAAGATCCCTATTTTTCTGAGCTCTTTCCATGATTTGATATCATCAGCACAATTGAATTTCTATAATTAATAAAACACATACTGACTCCTTTTTGGTGTTCTTTGGCTTTCTCAATTATCTAGTGGTTGAATTTTTACAGCCCATATATGGTAGCCTTAGTTGTTTTATAATTGGATTAATACCATTAGGGAGTGATTATCTGACTGTTTTATACACTGGCTCCCATGTGCGAAGAAATGATTACAGGCAGCCCTCATTTAATGACCACCAACTCAGCAACTGGTCAAACTTGTGACTGTGCTGAATGAGCGGTACTTATGACCCAGTGGTGAGATTCAAATTTTTTTACTACCAGTTCTGTGGGCATGGCTTGGTGGGCATGGCAGGGGAAGGATACTGTAAAATCTCCAGTCAGAGGTGGTATTTGCCGGTTCTCCGAACTACTCAAAATTTCCGGTACCGGTTCTCTAGAACTGGTCAGAACCTGCTGAATACCAACTCTGTTATGACCAGTCCTCAGAGTTCTAGCCTTTACAGCATCACCACATATATGTGGTCACCATTTGCGACTTGTGGCTTCTAAAATGCGAAGTCAATGGGAAAACTGGCAGGAGGTCAATAGTGTATTGTTCTTGCTTGACAGCTACTGGGACTGCAGGAATTGTTGTCATTAAGTTTTGCAGTCATGTGACATTGCACTTCTAGAACGATATTGCTTACCGATGATAATTCCAGTCCCAATTGCCACTGTCAACTGAGGACAACCTGTAATGCAAGGTTGATAAATTATATAAAGATTCTTTTGTCTTTCAGAAACTACAGTAGTGTCTCTCTCCCATTCTTTGGCACCTACATTATTGTTCTTACAATAACATATGATATTTCACAGTATTAAGTTCAGACACACATATACACATACTCTTAAGGTTTTCATTAACTTATGTTAATATGTTTTTTTAAATCTGTAGCTGCATTTTAGTTCTTGTTCCTTTTGAAATGAAATGCATACTCTGAAACTAGTATAAAACACATCAAAGGGAAATATATTCTAGTCATGGCATGTTTCTTTCTTTTTCAACAATCTGTTGAGAAGACAAGTGGCCACATGGTAATGTAAAGCTCTCATTGTTTTATTTCAGAAGGTATTATTCAAGTTTCAGACTTACTGACTATGGATGTATAGTCACTTAGAAGTAAGGCACATTGAATTCATTTGCATTAGCTTCCAAGTGAAAACATGAAGAGAAATAGGCTACAAAGGTAGTATGCTTTTTTTAAACAATGATCACATGATATTTTTACCTTGAAGCAATTCCCAGACTACATCCTACAAATAATGAATATTTATTTATCATTGGAGTATGACAGATTTATTGATGGTAGTCAGTAAAGGAAGCCAGATTGTCAGAGGCAAAACAAAACAACAACCTAGTTCAATTGTAACTATCAGGGAAGCTACAGAACATTCATTCTTTGCTGTATAATATTCTTAGAATAGTGATTCTAAGTCATTGAGTATCTTTGTAATCATAAACAGCATTAATTCTCCAGTACTCTGCTGTTTAACTGTTTGGAGAAAACTTGTGAGAAGAAATAAGACCACATCTGACCCAACATAATTTCTATGGTTAATTTTATTGCATTTTATATTTGATAGCTGAACATAATGAAGTACATATACAGTATTTAGTACATAAGTTAATGTAATAGCAATAGCACTTAGACTTATATACCACTTCACAGTGCTTTTGAAGTCCTCTCTAAGCAGTTTACAGAGTCAGCCTGTTGCCCCCAACAATCTGGGTCCTCATTTTACCAACCTCAGAAGGATGGAAGGCTGAGTCCACCATGAGCCTGGTGAGAGTTGATCTGCCAAATTGCAGGCAGCTGGCAGTCAACAGAAATATTCTACAGTACTGCATTCTAACCACTGCACCACCGTGGCTCTTCTATTAAGTTAACATAATACAGAGATGATATAAGTGTTCAGGGCAAAAATCTGGCAGTTCCATATAACTGGGTAATGGATAGACCTGGAATATATTTTTGGTGCTGCTGGGCAATTGGGATGATTGGGGCATTCTTTCTGACCTTCAACAAAGAAAAAAGATCATTGTAGTCCTGATTAATAGATAGAGCCACACTACTTCCCCTTCAGATTTCTTCTTGAGGAGACCAATAGTTCTGATCTCTCAGACCATGAATAATGTCAGGGTATGTGTATCTTGACTTCCAATGTCTGAGTAAAAGCATTAAAAAACCAGTCATTTCCATGTTTTTGTAGGAGAAACACAATTTTTAAAGAACTTTTCATGGGCTCGTTCAAATACAACTGTTGCAATACAAGTAAGTTTGTAAATAAGTAGGCAGGGACAACACTTAAAAATTGTATCTGGTTCATACTTTTATTCCAGCTATCCAGTCATTTGATAGCGAGATGGGCTGCATATAAATTTAATTAATAAATAAACATTCCATTCTTGCCATGTTGATAATCACACACATGCCTAGTTTACAAAATGGAGTTTTAAGTGAGGTCAATTGATGCAGTTTGTTTAGTTTTTGTCTTATATTGAATAGAAAAGGGAATGGCTATTTAGACTTTGGACATATAATAAAATTAAACCATAATGTGGTTATTTTGGTTTTAGGCTAGAGAAAGTTATAAGAACCAAACTAGTTATAGTTTATTTAGTAATCTGTGGGTTTAATAAGACACAGTATTGTGCAATATGTGAACCCAGTCTCATGGTATGTAATTTTGTACTAATTAGGCATGAAAAAAACATGTCCTTAAATAGTATCTGTAAATTAGTGCAAATGTATTTTATTGAACACCTTAACTGAATAAATTTAGTTCTAAACAGGAATAGAAAATCTATGGCAGGCTTTTGTTTGCTGAGCTGTGGTTTGATTTTTTAATGTTTGAAATTGGTAACTGCAGTAGGTACTACTGGTATATATTTAACTGATAGTATCCTAATATTTTTCTCATTCCAATTTTTCCTGCAGTATTAATCTTGGAAAGAGATATTTTCTGAAAAGGGGGTGGTGAGAAGAGCTATTCCTTTCTATCTTCCAGAATACTTTGGAAGGAACCTTAGTAGAATTCAACTTTTGTTTGTGATAGTACTCGATTTGCATGTCCGGGGATTGTAGCTGTTACATAAATTGAAGAAGAACTATTTAAACTCATGCAGCTTTGGAAAGGAACCATATGGGATAGTGAGGGAGAAAGGAGACATCTGCTTAACAAGTCAGTTCATCCAAAGATGATCATTGGGGGTGACAGATGTTGTAGACAGATGGCTTTCACATTTTCTTGGGTGCACAATAGTCCAGACATAGCAAGCAGGAAGTACTGTTTGTTTTCATCTCATCTTTGACAACGCACAAAACACCTGTTCGTCCCTCCCCCAAGTAACTACCTTGAAATAGAAACTCTCTGGAGGTATATTTTGTACTGAAGTTCTGGTCATGGGGTAGGTGCAAGGCAGGATAATGGTTGCCTTGAATTCAGAAGTGAGGAGTTAGGTTGAAGTAAGAATTCCTACCACCAATGACACTACTGCTCACATACTCAGCATTTTGAAGTCTTTCAAATGAAAACACTATGTAGCTCTACTGCACTTTCAAATACAGTGCAACTGAATTAGAAATAAATCATCTCAGTTCTTGAACATTGCTAATGTTGTTAAATAATATAGATTCAGAACCGATTTTGACTGGCCCAGAATCCTTGCATGGACATACTCTCTCTGTTAACAATATTAGAATAACAATATTAAGTACTGTAGAAAGTTAGTACCCACCCCTCTCCTAGAAGAATGAAATATCATAGGAAATATTAAAAAGGCAAAATATTTCCCCTAAAAGAAAATCCAAAAACCTAAAATCCCTAAAATCATAAAGAACACACAAACTCAGCCCCAGCAGATATTTTGATGCCAGCTTATCTACAGGACAAAAAGGCTGAGTCATCTTATCTACAACACAAAAGACCTTCACCCTCAGGACATGACTCAAATCCAAACCAAGACAAATCTATTAAGCCATAATAGGAATTGCCCAAAGCCTTTTCATTACATCACCCAGCAAGATTCAACCAAGCCTGGGACTCAAGACAACCTACAAAGTTACCCCTGCAAAGTTGCCCCATGGGAATCTGACAACCAATCAGGATACATTTTTTGCCACAGGAACAGGAAGCAAGTTCAAAGCCCAACAGAGGGTATAAATCTCTCTCCCTCTCTCACCCACATGCTCCATTTTGCCCAGGACTTCAAACCCCACGTGGTCCTGTCCATCATTAAACCATCCTTCGAAGCAAGTCTCCATGTTTCCAGTGCCTTTCTTCCCACTTCCCAACCGAACCCAGATGGACATTTATTTCAACAATTTGGCATCCCAGATAGGACTCCAAGCTAACCTGACCAATGGACGTGGCCCAGGTAAACCTCCCTTGCCGGCAGCAGACCCATTGAGTCTGTGGGTGAGCTTTCCTGGACCACCTAGAACAAAGGTTTTAAAGGGGTTTTGAGTGTTGAGCTCAAGGGCTGCTTGGAAGGAAGGTGGGTACCTCTAAAATTTAACTCTTAAAGTCCAGAAAAGCGTGGGAAATATTTGTATGTCTGTGTGTGTGAGTGAAAGGGCCCTTCTCCTAATCACACCTGGATCTTGCTCAATCTGTGCCTTTCCTAACCACAAAAAGGTCCTGGTCTACCAACAGAGCCTGAAAAGTATAGGTCAGGCCAGAGCATAGGACCTTCTGTTAGGGAAAGGAGAATGTGTGAAAATGGAATGGAAAAGTGAATGAGAGAGTGTAACCAGCTGGGAAGTTACTGAACAAACCCCTGTGTTAAGAGGTGCCTGTACTCATCTGCATAGGAAAAGCAGCAGGTCCCCCCAGACCTCTGAGGGTCTGAAAACTGATAGGCTGCGTTTTAGGAGGTGCCTGTACTTATCTGCTTAGGGGGCAGCAGGTCCTCCAAGACCATTTTTTTCTTTTTTGGTCTGAAAACTGATAAGCTATGTTCCCTTTAAAGAAGGTGACCATACTTGTGAGGGAACCAAAGTTCTCCCAGATGCTTTTTGGTCCAAAAACTGATGGGCTGTAACCTGGCTAAGCCAAAGTGAACCCCACATCGAAAGGGGAACATGGGAAGCTGTAGCTTGAGGGTAGTGACAGGAACTCCCCTAGGAGATTTAGGGAAAAGTTGTGAGCAAATTGTGTAGAGAGTGGGCTTTGCTCAGGGACGGGATGAAGCTGGAAAACCAATTTGGCTAAACAAAGGTACTTAAAAGAAAAGGGAAATATATAAATAAGAATGGCTGGTGGCTAAGAATGGCAAATGGATATCAAATTATTAAATCTTGGAAGAAAAATCCATTCTGGTTCGAAGCCAGGAGAAATTAAAAAAAGAAATCAATGAAGGCTGCCTACAAGGAAAGAAGAATTCTGTTTATTTGGTTTTCAGAAACTTCAGTGACAGCATCATGTTTCTGCGGTGGCTGACAAAATAGCTGTTGCTAAGTGAGACATTTGTTAAGTGAGTTTGCCCCATTTTACAACCTTTCTTTTACAACCTTTCTTGCCACAGTTGTTAAGTGAATCACTATAGTTGTTAAATTACTCAGGTTTCTGTTGACATCCCCAGTGACGTTGCTTGTCAGAAGGTCACAAAAGGAAATTACGTGACACTGCAACCATCATAAATATGAGTCACTTGTTAAATGTCTGAATTTTGATCACATAACCAAGAGGATGCTACAATGGTCGTAAATGCGAAAATTGGTCCTACATCACTTTTTGGGGCTGTTGTAACTTTGAATGGTCACTAAATGAACTGTTGTAAGTCACGAACTACATGTATATCTTTTTTTAAAATTTGTTTTTGTGTCTGGTATTTTTATTTATGTACAGTATAATGAGGTTTTAGTAAAGTGAAAGGTACCTGTAAATGGTTGACTTAAAAAGCAAAATATGTTTAAATAAAATATTGATTTTTTGGGGGGATTTTGTTTTCCTACAGATCATTTGGGTGAGAATCCCACAACCGCAATCTTTAAAAGCACACAAAATCAGCTCTGCTTTTGTTTTACATCTCTTTTAATTGCTGCTGGCTATAGTTTTAAGAATATATATGACAGTGAACTATATGTAAATTTTATTATCTTTAATAACATTGCATATGTTGCAAATCAGGGGTGTCAAACTCACATCGTCACGTGATATATTGGGACTTTTTCCCCCTTCGCTAAACCGGGCTGTGGCAGGCCCAGAATGTGACACATATGGCCCACGGGCCATGAGTTTGACACCACTGTTGTAAATTATTTGGAGAGCCTTGCAAAATAAATTATAAAATTATAATATCAGATATAATATCTATTTGTAATAGCCACAAAACAATTGCCATTCCTATCTAGCCTTATGTTAAACTTGCAAATTGCAAGAATTAAATATATGTTAATATTAGTTGTTAAAATAAGTTGTAACAACTTATAATAACAATAAGTTGTTCAATATAACAATACATTGTTCCATATTCATTTGAATTAAAGGGCCAGACCAAATGTAATAATGGAAGAGTTGTCTGAAATGTACCATGGGAACCATGGATTGGGATTAGATTACTAAATGAGATATTTTTGTCTTTACCATTTATTTGCTTACTAAAGGAGTTGTTTTGGTATATGCAAGCCAGAGTTATCTACTAGATATATCTAAACTGATATACTCTTGCTTTGAAAATTAGAGTTTAATTCTGGTTTTCTGACAAATAGGAAATAAATAGTACATAGTTCTGGATATAATGACAAATAACAGTATGCCATGATCCGGGCGTTGTACAGCAAATCACACATAAGAAATTAAAAGGAACATATAACTAGTTAATTGATTTCTTGTAGCACTAAGTAGTAGATAGAATCTATTACAGTAGTTGGTGCCACTGATAAGAAGAATGAGATTCACACGGGAGAACAGGTTACAAGTTAGTTCTAATTCAAATGTAAAAAATACTGATCCAATAAATAAATTAATCAGATCAGGAACAAGTTATTTAATTATTCATTATCTTTCTTCTTGTGCAGATATGTTTAAACACTTCTTCTTAAATTACAGTTTCTTGGCACTTCGTCCAAATCACAATATGACACCAGGAATTAAAATAGTTTTCCTGAGATGGGCATAAGAGTGGAGAAGACAATCCAGTTTGCATTATCTTCACTCAATAGGCCAAGGTTATATGATATTTGAATCATATTTATTTAACTTTTCCAAACTTGTAATGAATATTTGCTCATCTGTGAAGTTTACTAAATGATTTTCGGCAAATTGCTCTCTCCCATTCTAGTGAATTGTATTTTAGTACTATAAGGATTAAAGGAAATAATCTCACGGATACAATCCTAGTTGAAAATGAAAGGGCAAAATAGTAATTTATACTGTATAACTGGAAGGCTTAAGAACTTTTTTCCCTTCATTGGTGAGTCCTCTTTGCCTCTTGCCTCTCAAATTAGCACATTATCGGTTCTGAACATTTCTACCTAATAAACACATGAACCAGAGTTTCTCCCACCCATTGATGTACATCTGGCAATTGGTGTTCCTTGATAAATCCTTGTATAATTCATAGAATGTGACCGAAGTGCAGAAAATATTATTTTTAAAAAATCTGTTTATCTTGTGTTCTGCAAGATATTTTCTTCAGGGTGTTACTTAATGTTGACAATGTAAAAATGGCCTTGTTCATGCAACATGCTTAAGCAGATAAAAAAAAATAGCAGGTGCATATGTGCTAAACATAGTTAATGTTAACTTTACATTTTTGTGGGTTATCTTATATGAACCCAGATCTGTTTGGTTAGTTCATGGCTCAGTGCATTACATGAGTTAAGAAAGTGGACTAATTCAATCATCAGGTGAAGCATAGTATGAACATAACCAAAGAACATCACATAAGAATGGCAAGTCCCAATTCCTTTATCACAAATTTCTTAGGTAAGCTACTGTTCATACTTGATACAGAGCCAGTGCCCTCTTTTTCCTTGCTGTTTTTAATAACTATTTCTGGTTAAAACCACTAACATATTATCAGATTGTAGCCACACTTATTCTAAATGAAATTTATATTTTTATCTAGATTTGAATTTGGGCTGATTAAAAGGAAATGTCCATATGAATAACTATCAGGTAAGAAAGCAGGAAGACTTTGGAGAAAGCAGGAGGAATTCATAACAAAAAAGAGAGAAGGAACTAAAGAAAGGTGCATATAAACATTCAATCTTCTAATAGCAATTAGAGTCCTATGAAAGTGTTCAAAAATAGATAAGAATAAAAACAGTATCAGGCCATATGACCATATATCACCCTTCCTCTGGTAATACCTCTGTCGGCTTCCTCATTCCTTCACTTATGCAGGAAGAATGATGATTTGTTATTAGTCTCTCCCTGCTTTGGAATCTTACAAAATGAAGACAAAAGTACATTTCATTGAATGCCACTAGAAATCCTTCTTCACATGTAAATGCACAAGGATCAGGAAAAGATAGTGTAAAGATGGCATGCATGAGATGTTGGGGCGAATCTACATACACATTGTATGGATTTGGGGTAGTTTTGCACTCTTTGAATGCCTATGTATTTCTGCAGAAGATTTTCTCTTATTTGTATCCCTGCCTATAACATGGAAAACATTGATCCGTTATCTTGGAGTAGAATTAATATTATTACAAAGATAATTTAATTATGTACTCCATATAAATGAATTTGTGAGAGCCACATAATATTTCCTTCAGATTTCCTTTTATGCTATCATATTGTGTATTTTAATGAATTCTTTTTTAAAAAAGAAAACATATCGTATTAAATCAAATGTTTATTGTGACCAAAAGTCCAATAAAGTCCACAGAAAAAGCTTTTTTTTTGTTGAAAGCTATTTTTTTTTAAACATAGAAAACTGATGACAGAAAAAGACCTAGTAGTCCATAGAGGCTGCCCTTTGAGAATTTTCTTTTCTTTTTTATTTATTATTTTTAATTATTATTTCTTAACCAGGTTGGGTTAAAGTGATCTCTAAGACACAGTGGGGCCAGATCCACTTAACTTAGCAAATGTTTAAAAGATGATACCAAGCTCTAGCATCCCCAGAGATCAAACCAAATCTCTATTAAATATGGCATTCTTAATGTGTCTTGGTTCCACATGGATATCTCTATTAAACTTAGACTGAATAGCTTCAAGGATTCAAGATTTCTAAAAGTTCAATCTAGCATAATAGATACGTTGGGAGATGAACTTGGCTACAAAGACTTTGCAAACAGGAAGGATATAATCTAAATTAAGAGTAGGTATTATGGCTGTCTAGATCTAGAATAGATGTTGCAACTTCCAGCACTCCAGTCAGCCTGCTCAATGATACATTCTGTGGGTACTGCAGAACAGCAATATCTGAAGGGTTATAGGTTTACAACCTCTGCCCTCTATAAAATTAAGAACATACAGTTTGTTTCAATGGCGATGAGCTGGCACAATCTAATTATCTAATGTCTTGACATTTTGCCAACAATTGTGGCTGGCATTCTGAAAGTAATCGCGTACTTCTTGGCAGCTCAGAAGGAATTGGGCAGGAAATGCCTGAATCCATGTGCTTTATTTGTGGCAGAACTAATCTCTAATTGGACTCCATCTCTAGAATTCTGGAAAGCCAATTTCTGATTGGTTCTTTGTCAAGGCGAATATGTAATTGGTCTGATTTGAAGAGATTCCAAATGAGCGAATTTTAAGGAAACGAATGAAAGAAGAATAAATGGATCAAAAGAAAGACAGAGAAAGTCATGGTTGAATGGCATTAATGAAATCCGCAGAGAGAAAAAGGAACAAAAGTGATGTATGGATATAATGAAACAAAAGGTGGTATATTGGACAGAAAAATACAGAAAACTAAAATAAATACTGTTGGTATGTACTGTATATATTACATTTAGATTTCTTTATCTCTCTTATTTTTGGCCTTTCAATTTACTTTTGCTTATTATTTCTTATTCTTTTTAGTGCTTTGTAAGGCACTGCATACTTCAAAAGAAAACAGCATGATGGATATGTACATAGATTTTAGACTAAGTATTTGATTCTGCATCATCATAACACTGCTTTCACAACTTACTGTGTCATTAATATACACGTTTGTTTTCATTTTGCAAAATTAAAGAATCAGGTTCCTATTGTAAAAAGCTCATGATCCAAACCATTCTAATCAGTGGTAGGATTCATTTTTTTTTTACTACCTGTTCTGTGGGCATGGCTTGGTGGGCGTGACAGGGGGAGAATACTGTAAAATCTCCAGCTGGTTCTCTGAACCCATTCAAAATTTCCACTACCAGTTCTCGGGAACATGCTGAATACCACCTCTGATTTTAATACCCTTTAAATGTGATGGATTGTAACTTCTGTAATGCTGGCTGTGGGATGCTGAAATATATTGTTCAGCGTTTTTAAAGGGCAAAAGGTTGGAGAAGGCTGAACTATCGATTACAGGAAGACAATGGGACAGCAAGGGTGAAACAATGATAAACAAGAATTAATGGGATGAAACATAAGCAGAATCCATTATCAAATCCAATTTATAATGGGGGATTATTTAAAGAACAAGAGCCAATTTGGTGTATTGAGATAAGGCATTGGGCTGGAAACCAAACGATTGTAAGTTCTAGTCCTGCCCTCAGGCACAAAGCCAGCCAGGTGACCTTGGGCCAGTCACTCTCTCTCAGCCCTAGGAAGGAGTAAAGGACAAACCATTGCCAGAAAAAAGCAGGGACTTGTCCACAACCAGATATGACTGAATTGGGGGCGGGGGGAGACAAAAAGAACAGCATAGTGGAAGTCAGTTAAATCTTTAATATTCCATGATCCCTCATCACAGTGATGTTTAAACTGTTTTTCTTACTGTTGTAACAACCAAGAGAAGAGGAAGAAAGCTTTTAATGAATTATTTGATATGGAAAAACACGAGGACTTGCCCTTTCAATACACCACTTCCTACTTTATAGGGAATGTTTGGCTCATATTATATATGCAACATCAGACTCGTGGCCTACAATGTTTGATTTAGGGAAATTATTTAAACAGTTAAGGCTAACTGGGAGCACCTAAAAAGAGACAGCAGCTGAAGGTTATGATTACAATAATGAGAGAAATACGTTGGATTGTAAATGCCATATGAAGTAGACAGCTTGCACAGTAATTTCTTTAGAGCTCAGCAGTCAGCTGTCTAAAAATATGTTGGGCTTTCACATAGTAAGGCAACTAGACCAATGCTTTCATTAGAGAACTTTGGAATTCAAAAGCTAACATATTAGCAAGTTGAGCAGCACATACATTTTTGGGCAGTGCTGAAGGGTGCATTATAGAGACTTTAAGGCAGCATCAATTTGATGTGATGAAGTCATCTTAAGCTCAGTTGAACAATTTCTTGATGACTTGAATAGGATTATATTGAAGTGTCTAGATCAGGGGTGTCCAACCTTGGCAACTTTAAGATTTGTGGACTTCAACTGGGAGTTGAAGTCCACAAGTCTTAAAGTTGCCAAGGTTGGACACCCTGGTCTAGGTCAAAATGACAAACTACTGTGTGTAGGTAGGTTCTCAGTTCTTTAATGTTATAGAATAAAACCCTACATGCTCTATGTTGCTATCTCCAAAATGGTTCATACATTTCTGAATGTACAGTACAAACTCTCACTTTTGTTCCTCTTTGTTAAACTGATGCAAGTAAATAATTTTTGTTAGCTGTGTGGTGTTTTTTTTTTTTTGTAAATATGTACAAATGTCTAGGACAAATAGGGCAGCAGAACGTTATTCTTCCTATGACTCAGTAATTACATACTGTACTTTAAGGCAATCCACATATGAGTAAGTTCTTTTGATTCCAATGAGAGGAACAATTTAGACAATTACTTTATTAACATTTCTCTTGGACTGTATATTTCTGCTGCAGGCAAGAGTACATGCATTGTTTGAGAGGAAAGAACTGCTTTCATAAATAAATTAGCATGAATTTGCCACTATATCATAAACTTTTTTAACAGCAATGTTTAGCAATAAGAACTGCATAAAAATGTATTTTTTAAATAATTAGGAAATCGGGTATTTGTCCTTACTACCCAATGAAATGACATACTCTGGAAGGAAAGATCTAGAGACAATATCAAGCTTTTTGCAAAAGTACCATTGCAAAATTTATTTATGGAATCTAACATCAATGATTATGTTGAATGTAGTCTTGACAATAAAAAAGAAAAGTATTTGAGTGAACAAATGTTGCTCTTGTTTAAAGTAGCATTGTTGTTTCTTATTGTCGTGTCCGTCGCAAGGAATGAGACTCGGAGCCAGTGACTTGGTTCAGCTCATTTATTAGATCTCCGAGATCGGCTCGGCTCGAGAAGGAAAAAGCGGCGGCTTTTATTCTTTGGCCGTGGCGGCCGCGGCCAATGGCACCGCTTTGAATCTCCCGCGATTAGTTTCCACCAATCGCGGGAGATTCACGGCGGGCCAATCAGTGCGGCTCGCTCGGCCAATCAGATCGCCGCGCGTCTTGACCAATCGCCGCGCAGTGTTTACGAGTATGTAAATGACTGTACAGAACACCCCTCCCCTCTTGGTATGGTCCTACGTAACGTAGTCCCGTAAGTAGGCGGGGCTGCGTACTTGCCTACTTGACCTGTGCAGGTTAGTTGGTGCTTGGCTCCCGGCCGGTTCGGTCGGGTTCTGTGTTGCTCTCTGCCCCGTTGATGGAACCGCCTGGAAGGGTGAGCCGGGCCTTTCGTCGCAGCTCCCTCCCGGTCTACCCGGGCTGGTTGAGCTGCGGTTGTCGTTGCTCCCGCCTGGTCTTTCTGGGCTGGTTGAGCTGGCCTGGCTGTTTCTTCCTGGTGAGGCTTCAAGCTGGCTGCTTGTTGGTGAGTATTCCCGGTTTCTTTCTGGTGTGGGTTGGTTCTTGGGGTCTTCCCTCCCCTCTTGGTTTGTGTTGGGGGGGTCCCCTTCTTTTTCTGGGAATGTGTTTGTGTCTGTTTGCATGTCGGTTGTGTTTCCCGTGGTTGTTCTTGACCTTAATTGGTTGATGTGTCGCTTCCATGCTTGTCCGTCGGTTGTCTGTAAACGGTACGAGCGGGGATCTGTCACTTGGGTTATGGTTGCTGGTATCCAAAGTGGGTCCCCGGTAAGGTTCCTTGCGTATACTGTGTCGCCTGGTTTAAATGTTCGGTCTTTGCTTGAGGAGTTCGGGGGGGTTTCTGGGTTGTATGTGGGGTGCAGTCTGTCTAACGGGGACCTTAATTTCCTCCCCATTAATAGTTCTGCCGGGCTTTTGTTAGTTGTTGTGTTTGGGGTTATGTGTTGTATCAAGAGCATTTTATTTATTTTTTCTTGGATTTCCCCGTTTTCTATTTTCTGGATTGTTTTTTTTGTAAATTGAACCATCCGTTCCGCCCTCCCGTTCCCCGCCGGATGTGCCAGCGCTGTCAATGCGTGTTGTATCCCCCGCTCCGCTAGGAATTTTTCAAATTCCAGCGAGGTAAATTGGGGCCCGTTGTCGGACACGAGGACGTCTGGGAGGCCGTGGGTTGCGAATAGTTTGCTGAGTTCTTTAGTGACGGCCTCCATGGTGGTAGCTCTCATGTTGCTTACCTCCAACCAGTTGGAGTAAGCGTCTACCGTGATGAGGAAGGTGTGGCCTTTAGTGGGCCCGGCAAAATCTATGTGGATCCTGGACCATGGTCCCCTAGGGGTTTCCCATTCCAGGATTGGGGCGGCGGGAGGGCTGGGTCTGGTTTCCTGGCATCTGCTGCATGCTGCCACCCAGGCCTCGATTTGTTTGTCCATCCCTGGCCACCAGGCGTAACTTCTGGCCAAGGCTTTTGTCCTAACGATGCCTGGGTGTCCCTCATGCAATAATTCCAAACCTTTCCCTGTAATTTTTCCGAATAACAACCCGGTCCCCCAAAGTAAACAACCTTTTTGCACTGACAGTTCTGTTTGTCGGTTCCGGAATGTTCTGAAGGTTTCGTCGTCGTCTTTCTCGGGCCACCCCTTCTCTACCCAATGCAATACCCGCGCCAGACGTTTGTCTTTATTGGTTTTCCGGGCAATGTCTGACGCGGTTATGGGTAGATCGGGCAGAGTCTCTATGCTGAGGGTGGTCGTCGTGGGTGCTGGGTCGGTGTCGAAGTCTGGCAACGGCGTGCGACTCAGGGCGTCTGCGTGGGTAATTGTCTTACCGGGTCGGTGTGTGAGCCGGTAGCTGTAGGCGGCAAGGAATTCGGACCACCTTGTCATTCTAGGGGATAGAATGTTCGGGGTGGCCCTGTTCCCTGCCAAGATTCCCAGCAACGGCTTGTGGTCGGTGACGATGGTGAAGGTTCGGCCGTAGATGTACTCGTGGAACTTTTTGATGGCCGCGACGATGGCCAGGGCCTCTTTGTCCAGCTGGCTGTAGTTCCTTTCCGGTTTGGTGAGGGTTCGCGAGAAGAAAGTGATGGGTGCTTCTTTTCCGTCGGGGAGAGTGTGGCTGAGGACGGCACCGACGCTGAAAGGTGATGCGTCGCATGTGACAGCTAGCGGTAGGGTCTCGTTGTATTGGATGAGGACGGCATCCGAGGTGAGTAGGTCCTTGGTCTTGTTGAAGGCGGCTTCCTCACATTTCCCCCAAGTCCACAGAGCCGCCTTGTCCAGGAGCCTATGCAAAGGCTCCGCCGCGGTCACCTTCTGGGGCAGGAAAACATTGTAAAAATTAAGCAGTCCTAGAAATGCCTGTAGTTCCGTTTTATTCTTCGGCCTGGGGGCTTCCTTGATTGCTCTGATTTTTTCCTCGGTTGGGTGGATTCCATGCCGATCTAGGAGGTACCCCAGGAACTCGACCCTCTCGGTGTGTAATTGACATTTTTCTTTTTTAACCTTCAGCCCCGCATTTTTGAATTTTGTTAGGACCTCCCTCAGGCGACCCTCTAGCTCTTTTTGGTTGGTTGCCGACACCAGTACGTCGTCGAAGTAGGGCACCACCCCCTTGATTCCTTGCAGGAGTCTCTCCATGAGGCTCTGGAATATCCCTGGGGCCACGCTGACTCCAAACTGGAGTCTCTTACAACGGAAAGCCCCCCGGTGGGTTACTATGGTTTGCGCCTCGGCCGTTTCTGCGTCGACCGGTAGCTGCTGATAGGCTTGTGCCAGGTCGAGCTTCGCAAAGACCTTGCCTCCCCCCAGTGAGTGCAGGAGATGCTGTACTACTGGGACGGGGTAGGCGCTTTGCTGCAAGGCGCAATTGAGGGTGGCCTTATAGTCCCCACAGATCCTCACCGACCCATCGGGCTTGACGGGGGTGACTATGGGGGTCTCCCACCGGGCGTGGTCGATTGGCTCGAGGACCCCTTGTCTGATGAGCTTGTCTATTTGCTCATCAATCTTTGGCTGGAGTGCGAATGGTACTCGCCGCGGTTTCAAGCGAATTGGGGGAACGCTGGGGTCTAGGCTGAACGAAATAGGGGGCCCTCGGTACTTGCCTAGGGTGCCGTCGAACACTTCCTGGAAGTCCCTCGCGAGTTGTTCCTCCCAGTCGGCCTCCCCGATGTGGTCGATTCCCGTCACCTCGATTCCGAGCGGCGCGAACCACTGAAGTCCCAAAAGGCTAGGGCGGTCTCGGTCCACGATCATCAGGGGAAGCCTTGCTGTACGCCCCTTGAAGGTTACCTCGAATTGGCCTGTCCCGACTACCAGTATGCGATTCCCTTGGTAGTCCTTGATGATTAGGCTTTGGCTTTCCAGCCCTCCTCTGTGGATGGCAGGCACCAGGCGCTTGATTTCCCGCCATGCAACCATGGAGAGGTAGGACCCGGACTCCACTTCCATTTTGCATGGCTCGCCCTCGATGCCCACCTCCACATATACTTTCCGGGCGTCTGTGCTGGAGGAGTGGCCGATGACGACCGTCTGGTGGGTTTCCTCTCTCCGTCGGTTCCCGCCGTCTCATCGGCCCCGTCCATCTTGGCTCCCTCGGCTTTCGGCTTGGCGGTCCCTGGGCCTGGGGGGGGTGCCATCTCGTCTCCGGTCATAGTCGTCCCGCCGCCGGGGACTGTAGTTCTTTTTGAGTCGGCAGACTCGGGTGATGTGGCCTCTCTTGTCGCAGTGCCGGCATATTGCATCGAAGAACCGGCACTCCAATCGAGGGTGGTCGCCTCCGCACCCGGAGCACGGTTGCCCCGACTTACGACCCTGTCGATCGCGTCGATCTCGGTCCGTCTGGAGCCGATGCACGTCCTCTTCTCCCTCGGTAGTGTCGGAGGCGGAGTCGAGGTCGCCATGGTGTGTGGTGGTCTCTCGGCGGCTTGCTTCGGAGCGCGTCTCGGTCGCCGTGCCTGCCTCGGTGGTCGTATTTCGGTCCCCGGTGTCGGGTCTCCGCATCCGGGCCACTGACTTCTGGGTTGCCTTGGCTGCGGTGGTGTCTGTGAGGACGTCGGCGAGAGCGATGTCGCCTTTTGCCATCAATCGGCTCTGGAGGGCTGGATCTCTGAGTCCCAGGACGACGCGGTCTCGGAGTGCCTCGTCCATGTCCGTGAAGCCACACATGCTTCCGAGGTTCCGCAGATCGGCCACGAAATCGCTGATGCTCTCGCCCGCTCGCTGGTCTCGTCGGTAAAAGTCATGTCGCCGGATGAGGATGGGCACGTCGGGGGCATAGTGGTTCCGGAGCAATGGTTCGAGATCGGCCCAGTCCATTGTTTTCACGTCCTCTGGTTTCGCGAGGGCTTTCGCCATTTTAAACACTGCGGGCCCGCAGTGCGTGAGGAAAACCGCTCTTTTCTTCTGCCCGGTTGCATCCTTTAGGTTGCTACTTTCGAGGAACATCAGGAATCGGTCGGTGTACGATTCCCAATCCTCAGTAGCTGGGTTAAAGGGTGCGGGCGGTGCGATGCTGGCCATCTCGTCGGTCTCGCTTCCTCTGGACACGTGTACGATGGGGATCAGTTTTGGGATCCCATCCTTGTCGCCAGTGTCGTGTCCGTCGCAAGGAATGAGACTCGGAGCCAGTGACTTGGTTCAGCTCATTTATTAGATCTCCGAGATCGGCTCGGCTCGAGAAGGAAAAAGTGGCGGCTTTTATTCTTTGGCCGCGGCAGCCGCGGCCAATGGCACCGCTTTGAATCTCCCGCAATTAGTTTCCACCAATCGCGGGAGATTCGCGGCGGGCCAATCAGTGCGGCTCGCTCGGCCAATCAGATCGCCGCGCGTCTTGACCAATCGCCGCGCGGCGTTTACGAGTATGTAAATGACTGTACAGAACACTTATATGCCCTAATTTATTAAATTCACACATTTCTCCAAGCTATCTTTTGTTTCAGACATGTTCTATTTTAGTGGTCAGTTTCTGATATGCTAAGACATAAATCTTGGTTTTAAAATGCAGATGGTGAGCTCATGCATCATATTAAACCATTATATACATCATATAAATCACATTATAGTTTTGACTTGTAAATGCAATATTTGGTAAGTCTACATCTACTTGGTTTCCCTTGTGGGAACTTCCCAACTTAAAGAAATGAAGGATAATCAAATACTAACTTTTAATATTTGTTTAATAGTTTGAACCTACTATGCTGTCTGTTTGGTTAACATAAAACTCTTATTAACAATGAGCAAATGAGTTTGGTGGTCTGTTAAAATGCTTCCACCATGCAATATGATTTTAAAAACCTGTACTACTTCAGAAATACTTTATAGGGGAGAATATAGTCCATTTCATGTAAACCAAATTTACCAGTATATTTCAATTTTGGAATGGAAATCATTACACGAAATAAACTAAATATATAATATTTGGGAACGGGCCATTTATTGGATACTTTTCAAGATACCATCTCTCTTCAACTTTCCCTGTATAAGAACAAAGTTCATATTTTTGTTTGTGGGTTTGCTTGACATGGGATGTTACTTATCAGATACAATTATCTGATTGACAGTATAATACCAGAATTATGTATAGCCTTTCTAATGTTGAATACTGACTTATCCCTTTGTCCCCATATCATTTTGGCAACCTTTCAAATCATAATTTCACGAGTTTAGCTGCATGCATGTGTAGAACCTGTGGTTTCGTCTCATCTATGGTCTCTTCCTATTTATTTGACTACTTTCAGAAATAATATGTATCCATTTACTATTAATGAAGCACTCCTTAGTTTTATTGTTTCTTATCTACATTGCACAACAGACATTAAGGCAATTATCCTAAATCCATTCATGCTACTGCACTTAAGCCACTCTTCTTTAATAAGCTAGTAATGTGTGTAGATAAAGATAGAATGGAAAACCTGAGACCAACACCACCATGTTGATTACATTATTTTTCAAGAGAAAGAAATGCGTAAGCAAAATAATTTGAGATTCTACCGAATAGTTTAAAAGCTGACAAAAGGGAATATTTGTAGCTTGGCTTGAATGGTGGTCCTTTGTAGTCTCTGAGCTTGGTGATTTTCTTGTAGACATTTCATTACCAAACTTGGTAACATCATCAGTGAAATGAATACATACATACATACATACATACATACATACATACATACATACATATGTGTGTGTGCATGTGTGTGCTTATATGTGTGTATGTATATGTGTATGTGCAGAAAGAACTCCAGGCAACCTTGAGCCAGTCACTGTATCTGAGTTCTAGGAGACAGACAATGGCAAACCACTTTTGACATTTTGCCAATAAAACTAGGATTTGACCAGATAGTTGCCAGGAATGAACAATGACTTGAAGGCACGAAAGTAAAATAAATGAAATCTTAGCGGTATAACTAGGGGTGATTTTTAAATTACTGCTTGATTAAAATGGGCTAGCTCATCCAGCTTATCAGTTACCAGTTGACAATCCCTATTATATAACTTTGAAGCAAAATGACCCTTTTTAAAGAGTTATTTTAAAGAAACCAAAACATCTAGTGATATGGACATCTGTTGGACTTCTAACTTTTTAAATGTTAATATCATTGCTACTATCTTACTCACATAATAAGTATAAAAGACAGCATATTGATCCAGTCATCCTGTTAAATATGCTAAGTCTCTTGTTATTGAAGCCTCTGGTCATATTTGCTCATTTTAAAAACCCCATTGTCTTTATAGAATTTCACAATTCTATATTCTGTCTGTTCACACAACACACGTTACAGCCGCAAACCATAATAAATACTGTACAGAAATTGAAAGATGTTTATTCTACAAACACATTTTGCAAAGAAGAGAACATTTTGGACTTTTGTGGATGACCAGACTTCAGTTTGAGGCAAGGTCTGAATGGAAATGATAAATTATCTGGACAGTTGGAACTTTACCTATTAACACAGATATACGGAATTTGTTCTGAAGATTTTATTAGAACAGGAACTTCCCCCAGAACACTCATGGTCAAGTTAATTCTATGAATTACAAATGTAGGCAGAAATCTTCCATAGTTAGTATTGATAAAGGTAGAGAAAGTCATATATTGTTAACCCTTAAAATAAAGGTTAAAAACATACCAAAGAAGACTTAGTTGATGTTTCTTTCTGATATGTTAAGAGGCTTTTCCCCCCAAACATGAACATTTTCCCTATATGGAAACATTCAGGCATGCAAGGGGCTGGGTTATCTGAGGGACACATTAGCCTCCCTCATTAAATCTGTCAGGAAGGCATGCTGCAAATACCACATTAGCTAGTGACCTATTTTGATGGACCCCAGGAGACATACTTTCTATTCCATGGTGTCCACCTAATGAAACATTCTTCCCCTGGAAATTAAATAAGTTCCATTCCTTTTGATAGGGTATTCTGGAACTCCCTGGAGACCTGATTATATTATCAAGCCTGGGGCTCTCAGGGAACTGCTGATACACTCTATTGTTGAAGTGGCCATTCTTGTCTTTTCTTGTCTAGGTTTTGTATATTTGTTTTTATGATCTTAATGTCTTAATGTAGATTTTTATATAATTCTAATTTGTTTTTATATCTGTGGTTTTTCTCTGATCATTGTGCATCATCCAGAGTTGTTTTTCATGAGATGGGCAGCTATAAAAATCTAATTAATTAATTAACCAATTAATTAATTAATTCTTTATTTTGGTCCTAAAGGAAATAGTACCAGAAATATGCAGAAGAGCAAGGTAATGACCAACCAATCTTAGAATTGACAATGAAGATATTGAAGTGATGGGCAGCTTTTGTTATTTAGGACTGACTATCAACAGTTAAATAAATCCACCTTGGTATGGTGGTTAAGGCATCAGGCTAGAAAACTGAGGAAAGCACAAGTTGTAGTTCTGCTTTAGGCACAAAGCCACTCGGGTGATCTTGGGCTAGGGTCAACCTTCAAGATTTTCTCCCTTGGCTTTGCATCTTCCGGCTGTCACAAATAACGGGGGGAGGAGGGGGGAATGGTTATGGGAAGTGAGCTGGAGGTGTTACAAACCAGAACTGTATAAGTTGGGGGAGGGGGTACATTCTTGTTTAGGTTTCTATCCTATGCTATGCGCAGCTGCAACTCTTTATCAAACTATGTCAAGGTCAACGGACAGAAGCTTCATCACCACCTGGAGATGCCCACATGATGATATACACAACTTTTAATTGGATGAGCCAATTGAACTATTGGGGGTGGGAATGTTGCCATTGCTTTGTATAGGTGATTTACGCGCCCATTTTCTCAGATTCAGAATTATTTGTTGCTACCACTTGATTTCTAGTAAAAGATATCTTTTCTCTGATTAAAGGAGTCTAAGTATTTCTTTCTTGGATTTTGAATGGAGCACCAGCTGACACCTAGTCACTTTCTTTCTGCCCTCGGAGTGTGGCAAACCACTTCTGAAAAACCTTGCCAAGAAAAGTGCAGGGACTTGTCCATGTACTCTGTCAAAATCAGACACAATTGAATGGAAGAAGAAGACGAAGAAAAAAGAACAATGTAAGCAGAGGACCAGCTAAAACTTTAAATCATTAATGTCCCATATTCCTCATCATGAATATAAATTTAAGAAATAAATAAAGTGAGTAAATCATAAAAGATCAGAATTGGGCAAGCAATTGCTCTCTGGCAGCAAAAGCTGGACTTTGAAGGCACAGGATAGAAAGAACATTGATGATTATGAACGTTGGCTGTTGGAGTAGACCCTTCTTATAATGTCACTGCTTGATATAAGTGTCTGCTTGCTTTAGCTTGGCAGCTATGCTGACTGCCATGGTGAGTCTGCTGGGAATATATACTTTTGGCATTTATGTCTATATCTCTTCTAGGAACACACCTTGTCACAATGAGGCAATAAGATTTGGTGGTGATTGGGACCCTTTGTTTAACGAGATGTACAGATATATCAGCATGCCAATAGATTTTACAAATTAATCAAATGATTTTTTAAAATAATTATTTAGAAGAACCACATCTTGACCCTTTATTAAAATTGAATTCTGCAAATCTGATGCAGAATTCAATTCTGCAACTAGTTTCAAATTGGATGATTATATTTTCAACAGCTATTTTCTTAAAATTGGTGGATTTTAAGTCCTGCTCAGATATATTTTGAATTGTCTTCTGTTTTTGCTTTGTTGGGTCAGTCTTGTTTTTCTACTCCATTATAGCCAGCCTTCTCAAGTTGGTTTCTTGGAACTGACCTTGACTTGGCTTTTTGATTTTACCACCATCTCCTCCTTAAATTAGATGTTTCAACTTGGCTCCTTCATTTGGAAAATTCATACAGGGTGTACTGTCTGTCCTGATGACTAGTTTCATAAGTATGTATTTATAGATTTTCTTCATCAAGCATCTTTTCATGGAACTTATAATAATTCAGTCAAATCTTTCATATACAAAAGCAAATTTCATTTCATAGGAGAAGCAATTATTGACAATGCAATCATTTTCACATTTGCTGGACTCCAGCACAAAATTGCTGAACTAATATGTCAAAAAGTTTGCTTCTGTTTATTTCACTCTGTGTAGAGGCAATGTTTTCCAATTCCACTTTGAGTGTGAATTTACTTAGCAGTGCTTAAGATAATTGTGTCAGCACCAGCAAATAAGAAAGGGAATGTTGTCTTCCTTTCAATTCTAAAGATTTTCTTAAAATAAAATGTGTAACCATAAGACTCTTTGTTCTTTTACTGCAACTAAAAAACAACTCTTTGAAGATTGCAGACTTCACTTGATGATTTGGGAAACTATTTTTTCCTGCTGGTTTAAAACAAAGTTGATTGTTTTAGTATCTGGCTAATTTTGTCAAATGCAAAACAGGTTGAACCAAAGTTAACACTTGAGTAGGTGATCACAAGGAAAAATAAAGCAACAGCCTGTGCTAGAAAAATGCAATGATAAACCATTTCCAGACTGATGCCAAGAAAGCATGCCCATGTCCATGCAGAACTCAGATAGATTGTACCATCAAGCCAACTTTGAATGATTAAAAAAAAGCTTGGTCAGACATGATTAATACTGTATATAGATGGGCTTTGAGGAATCAGAGGAATTTGGGTTTTCCTGAAATACAACATAAAATATTTCTTTTCCATTTCTGTTTACAAACAAATATAAGACCCACAGAGTTGTTTTATGTTAATAGAAAATATTATATAATTCAACATCTTATGAACAAAAAAAGAGACTTTTGCTAATTAATGTCTAATATTAACGTCTGATAATATTGCTAAAAAGAAATTTTTAATGTTCCACCACACCCTGAACTATTACTCTTAGGTCATCAAAAGCTGCTTGTTATAATTGTTCCAGATTAGCAAACAATAATTTTAATCAAGAAGTCACTCCTATGTTCGTTCAGTTGCATGATTCATAAAGTACTGTGTTAAAATAGACACTTGTGCGAACAAGAATGTTCTCAAATAGTCGTTCAACCTCAAAGCGGATCAAAAGAAGGTGATAGGATGATATTTTACCTGGCATGCTGATTCACAGCAGTGATACATACCACTATAGCTATGTTATTTTCTTGGGATGGGTAAAACATTTACCACATATATTTTGCTAAACCCTCAGGATGTGCACTCAAGAAAAATGGTGTAATTAATCAGCCATAATGTATCCCTTTTTCTTTGTGGACATACAGTGTAAAAGTTGAGTCAAGTTATTGAAGGAGGCCAAAGGATTAATTTAGCAATGATGACAGTGATGATTTGATGTACAAGAATATGCTTCGGTTGCAAGTTCTAAGCTTTGTAAGACCAACATTTACTTTATTTTGTTACTTTAAAGAGGATGTGATCTGCTACTTTCTTATTGAAGTTGCTTAGTTTCTGGGAAGGAATACAATGCAGGAAAATGTCCATTCTTTCAACAGTATTCCATTTGTAACAATTGAGTTTTTTAAACAAAACTGCAATATTTATTTATTTATTTATTTATTTATTTATTTATTAAATTTATTGGCCATCCATCTTTCCACACAGTAACTCTGGGTAGCTTGCAAAATACAATAAAGGCAGGGGGAAAAAATCTAAATAGCACAGCACAGCACAGCGTAGCACAATAACATAACATAACATATAACATAACATAACAATATAACATAATATAACAATACCACACTACAACAAAACATAAATACAGCAAAATATATCAATATATCAAAATATAACAATATATATATATATATATATATATATATATATATATATATATATATATATATATATATATATATATATATATATATATATATAAAATGGGAAATTACCATTATTAACAAATGAAACAGCCTTCTTTTATTGATATACTGAGACAAAATTTTAACAAATACTCTCTACGGTACTTTTTTCATGAAGGACTGCATGTATCTACTGAAACATTCTAGAATAAGATTTCTCATATTTTATAAAATGTTTTATAAAAGTCATTTTATAAATATACCTTTCTCACGTGAAATAAAATTTATTTTCCATCTTGTTTACAAACTTTTCAGCATATATAAAAAGTATAAGATTGATTGACAACGCTAAAACTCTCCTTCTGGTCATCCAATCAAGGTATGGATACATATTAGCTAAACCATAGTTCAGTTTGCTAGGGATTAGTTCAGTAACCTGCCAATGTGTTCAGTGTAGTTTTCTCATTTATACAATACATTGAAACACCAGCTAACTTAGTGACAATGGACCTTGGTATCTCCTAGTAAGTTTTGATGTAGAATACCACTGGCATCAATTTACAAGGGGTTGTGGAATTACAGTTGACTGAGTATAACATAACTTGCTGGAATAAAATATAGTTGCCGGTTAGATGTTCAGAGCACTGTGTTAACAAATCTTTACATGCATTTTTCCTTGTCTGGGTAACATTTGTGGTGAGTACCATAGCTAAACAATGTTTTCCAACTGGGGGTGGGGTTTCATCTGACATTATGATTTAGTTAAAATTACTCATATTTAAATCTCATTCATTTCACAGAAAATGTTAATAGTAAAAGCAATAGCACTTGGACTTATATACTGCTTCAAAATGTTTTACAGCCCTCTGATTGGTTTACAGAGTCATTATATTGCCTCCAACAATCTGAGTCCTCATTTTACCCACCTGTTTGAGAAGAATTTTTACCAAATATTGCCAAGAATATTAACAGCTATACTGGAACCAGTAATTCAACCGCCTTCGTTATCTAGAACATTTCAGACATGTTGAGACAATCCATATATTACCCAGCCAAGTTTTTGGTTATGTTGGTTAAGAATTCTGGAAGACATAATGGAATACAATTCCCAGAATCATGAGGGTGCCACTTTGGTGAAACTTAGCACACAAAGCAGGAAATATTTGTTTTTGATCAATCCTTCTGTGAATTCATAGACAGTAATTTTGTCGAGAATGAATCCTACCAGATTTCAGCTAGATAGCAGCAAACTTTCTTCACTTTCTGCTCATCTTTGCTGTTATTTAATGGTTGTCTGGGTTTTTACCCCAGATGTGGGAGTTTTATTTAAAGTAATGTTTACATTAAATTCAGAGGAAGCGATTGCAATGGTTTGATTGATTGAGAATCTCAATATGTTTGATCTCCAACCAAATCACAACCTTTTTTTAATGTTAGAGAACAAAACAAGCCTCACAAAAGAACAGCACTTTAATAAGCAGGGAGTAAATATTACAGAGGTGGAGACAGGAGAAATAGGAAAAAAAGACCTGCATAATTTCCGAAATAGTAAACCACTGAGTAGCAAAATATTTATCCAAGGGAATTTCTACTGTTTACATAGTCACATGAATGTCTCATCCTTTGGTACAGAAAATGTTCCTAACTCTTTATTTTTAACTTTGAAAACATGAGGGTTTATGATCATGACTAATGTAGAAAATACCATTTAATTTATACTGGTCTTGGAAAAACTTTTGTGACCAAAGTTCCCACTTATTATTTATAATGGAGGTTAAGGACTGCAGAGATCTTATTACATATCTGGGTTAGTGTAGGCTTGGATGAATGTTCTGAGTATTATGACTTTCCTTAAACTGGGTGCCCTTTAAACTGGGTGCCCTTGGACTCCAGGTCCCATCATTTTTAGATAGTACGGTCATTGGGAATTAAGTCATAACTGAATGGGACATTTATATAAGCAAATAGGTATATGGCTTTGGGTTGCATGTTGAGTGAAGACATATTCAGAAAAAAAAGGGTTACACATATTTGTACAGTTTCAGCATGATGAAATGCCTCTTCCCTGGCAGATCCATTTGGTTCCATGTTGAATTATCTAGAAAGATGGAGGTTTGTGAATTCTGAAGTCTAGAAGACATCAGGCTATTATTTGTAGATGTGACACCATATAAGTGAAATATAAGTTGTGAGAGTTTGAACACAAATCAATAACGTGGCCATGATGCACATTATGAGCCAATGCACAGTCCAATTGAATTTGGCAAAATGGACCCCGTGGTAATTTAATATGGGGCTGGTATGCATGTTGAGAAGAATAAAGTGGTAAAACCCTGAAATGGTAAAATGGACTGTAATCTAAAAAATAATGCATCTTGGAAAAACCCTCGCCTCTTTCTTATGAAGCTTTCTTTCTTTCTTTCTTTCTTTCTTTCTTTCTTTCTTTCTTTCTTTCTTTCTTTCTTTCTTTCTTTCTTTCTTTCTTTCTTTCTTTCTTTCTTTCTTTCTTTTAAAAAAGAAGAATGTAATCCTAATAGATACAACTATTCCTCTTTCTTACGATTTATCTAATTCTGCCAGAAGTGAACATCTACCTCAGGATTTCAAATTTGAACTTAACAATGGGCTCTTACCTATGTATGCCTGTTCATATGTGAATTCTGTTGAGGTCAAAGAATGTTATTCTCTCAAGTAGCTATGCAAACTGTAGCCTTGATCATCAGGAATTCAAAAGCAAGACCAAGGCAAGCCATCTTCCACGTAACCCTTTCATGGTATCTTCTGCTTACTGTAAAATTTTAAGCAAATCTTCTCTCCCTCATAGCATCTTTCTAGGGGGAGAAAATGATCATGAGATGGATAGGATAGAAAAGAAACAGTTGACCAATGTTTTGTCGATAGGTTGGTGCATCAGAATTAAGAAGTTTATGTCTCTCAAAATTGCAACAGTAAGAGAAAATGGTACCTTCTCCTTTTAACCAATCAATTCTTTCCTTTGGACTCTTTGGATACTCCCTTATTTCTTGGAGCAAGGCAGAGAGGTGTTTAGTATCCTTTTAACAGCATCTCTTGTTTCTATGCGCTTAGGGCTGAGATGTCACTGACCAACCCTTTGGCACTGGTTCTTATCACATGGCATAAACTGGCACACACAGACGTAAAGGAAAATTTAAAAAAAGCCTTCATGCAAATATAAGAGCAGGATGGAACAAGCCACAGAATGCAAACACACTCTTGGTTATGAGAGCCATAACAGCTTCAGAGTGAAGCAAGATAATCCTTTACAGCAAGCTGCTTTTAGTGGGAGAAGTGACACCTGTCTCCAGATGTGTTGAGGTACATTGAGCACTTCTTCACTCTCAGGTTACATACATGGGCCTTGAATATCATCCAGGGCAGAATGACTTTTCCCTCTCTGAGAAACCTAAGGAGAGGATTTGAACTGGGAAAGATTTCAGCAATGCCAGGCTATTATCACTTAGCTAATGACAATTACAGGAATTTGAGTCAATCTGTTTAAGCCTTCCTCAGTTAGACTAAGCCACCTGGCAGAAAGGGAAATGGGCTACCAGCGAGATGAAGTTCTGTCTAGAGTAGCAAAGTGGCAAAAATAGACCTAATTTCTTTAATTTGAATTCCTGTTTTGCAGGAATTCAAATTAGATACAGTAGCAGCACAGCAATAGAATGGAACAGAATCATGGAGAAATAACATCCTTTGGTTCTAGGCTTCTAGATGTTTTTTAAAAATATATATACAATCCATGAGTTAGTTAAGGCCAATCTCATAATATGTCTATCACCTGCAGGTTTAGAAGGACCACTATTACCTGAAGACCTTCCCCCACCATGAACTATGGAACTAGTTCATATATTCATCAGCAAGTACTGAGTAATGGGGCTGCACAAGTTTCACTTCAACAATGTGTCAAGTAAAGCACCACCTTGGAACTACTTTGTGATATAACACAGGTTACACAGCCCTTCCTGTTCCTCACGGTGAAGTGAAGCTGCTGGAAGAGGGACAGGAGAACCTCCAACAATTGGTCATGCGGGAGGAGATCTCAGAATTGACAAAAGGCACTTTGTCATCAGTAAACACGCCATTGGTGTCCATTGTCAAGGTGAACAGCAGTGTCTCTTTGGCACAAGGTGCATTATTAAGTTAAAGCTTGTCCATCTGGCAAGGTCTTAATGAATAATGGAAGCTCATTTGGTGCAGCATCATGAAGAATATTTATACACAGTATGCGATCTCCAAGAGTCCACAGTAATCAATCAATCAATTGGTATAATTTTGCAGATAATCTGTCCCCCAGAGAACCACTTAGTTTAATGATAAAGAAATTTATCACAGGCATTTACATACCTTAGCAATTGTTTTACATCACGCAGAGGATGCATAATTTCCTCAGTTTATCACTGAGGAGGTTGATTAAAAATCAGATTCAGTTGGTAAATAAGCCAACTGATAAGTAAGCAAGTGCGAGACATGATCTCACCTTGGGCTGATATCTCAGTCCTTCCTTTCATACCATGTATAGATTGGAAGTAAGATTTTAAGTGAGCATTGATGAGAGGAAAGCAAGCTGGTTTAAGGAATGGGAGTTTTATATGTAGCCAGCACAATTCTAGCCTTCAGAAGTCTTGCTTATGCTCCCTCTCATTAGCATAGCTATCTCCTGCCTAGTGCCAAAGGCAGTCTTAGATATACTCATGATTACAAATCCATATTCTATATATATATGTTGATTAATGTAGAATAACTGCTAATCTCTGATTCATTGCTTAGTAAAAGAGCATTAGGGACTACTAACTATGTAAATTTCAGGAATTCCAGTTCAGAAAGCTCTCCCTTGAGTTATCACCATAGGATATTTGCTCTGATAGGAAGAGAGAGAGAGAGAAGACACAGAAAAGGAGGAGTCCACAGCATATCTTTCTTCAAAGATCTTGATTATCCTGTAATAATTATGGAAGCCAGCTGCTGCTGCAAATTCAAAAGCAAAAATATTTGGAAACCCAGTGATATAAAGACAAATTGTTTTTTTCAGTGGTACATTATACAGCACTTCCAATGCTTGTCAAAAAAATAGAAAGGCAATTCCTATGTGAAAATTACTGTCTGCTGGAAGATGAAGAGCTTCACTGCTGGGAATAGAGTGAGGAATGTGGGAGAGAAGTAGATGTTAAGGATAACAGGGCAGAGGCACAATGATTCTGCTTCAAGAAACAAAATGTGACTGGGTCTTTTGTAGAAAAAAAAGATTATTGCTGAATTAGATCCATCCTGCCCATAATATAGAAAATGGCACCTGAGTCCGGCAGAGAAGAGCCAGCTAATGGATGTGTTTCTTATGTGCCCTAATTTTATCTCTCTCTTTTTGCTTTCTCTCTAGAACAGGGTTGAGTGGTTGAGCAACTGTGGTCTTTCAGAAGTTGCTGGAACTGCAGTTCCTAACATTCTCCACCAGTGACTATGCTAGATATGATTTCAGGACAATGAAAGAAAACAGTATCTGAAAAGACACCTTCATCTGTATCTCAACTCACTGGAAGGTTTCTTTGCAACATTCCATGCCATGTGTCTTTTGGCAAATTCCCAGATGAAACTGGAACAATCTATTTGTCTATGATCAGAACCAAAATTAATCCTGGCTATCTTTGGTTTCATCTCACCGTTGAGCTGGTTGAACCAGAATTATATCCTGTCAACATTCCCAACAGTGAACCATCTTTTGCCCTAAATTCATATTTAGGTGACACATTACAATCTCTGTATCATGTATTTGTTTCCCAAATTGCTAGGTTTTTCAAAACAAGCACAGTTCAATCTATGGATGGCATAAACAGTAGATAAGGTACATTTTCCCAACTTCCTTTGAAAACCTGTCAAATGATGCTTTACTACAAACAAAGTGCCTGCCTTGTATCCCACTCTTTTTATTGAAAAGTATAGTCACAGTTCTTGATGTGCCACAATCTCTTCACCTAATTACACATAGTTGCAAAACTGTGAAATTCAAATCTTTCTCTTCTTTAGCAAAACAAAGTTGTGCAAAATGTGTGATAACAGGCAGAATCCACTCTATTGTAATTGTAGGTTGTGTGCTTTGTAGAATTAAATCTAGAAGGGTTAGGAGTGCATCACCCATAATTGTCTGCCAGCAATTGGCTGGAGCAAATGGTATTTTGCTAGTCATGAGTTGTATGAGTTGCAACCCCAAACACACGTATATATTTCAGCATGCTGCTGAATCCATTCAGAATATTTCAATCATTTCAGGTTGTAGAAGGACACATTAGATATCATCTGAGAAAATATAAGTTCTAATTTAGATCTAAAGGACTAGAGGTGATATGAAAGCAGTGTTCCAATATCTATAGTATAACTGTCATGAAGAAAAGGGGGTAAATTATTCTTCAACGCCCCCAAAGGCAGGATAAGACCAATGGATGGATACTAATCAAGGAAAGAACCAACTTAGAATAAAGGAGAAATTTCTTAACAGAACAATTAACCAGTGGAATGGCTTTCCTCCAGAAATTGTGGGCGTTCCAATGCTGGAGGTTTTTAAGAAGAGATTGGACAACCATTTCTCTGAAATGATATAGGTGTTTCTACTTGAGCAGTGGATTGGACTAGAAAACCTCCAAAGACCCCTTCAATTCTGTTATTCTGTTCTGTTGTTTGTTTCAGTCACTCATTTCTATCTTTAGTTCTAGCCATCTAATTTTCTATGCTGTTTTGATACAAAAGAACAAGGTAGCTAGGAACAACGCCTGAAACAGTGGTGGGATTCAATTTTTTTTTTACTACCGGTTATGTGGGCGTGGGTTGGTGGGCGTGGCTTAATGGGCGTGGCAGGGGAAGGTTACTGCAAAATCCCCACTCCCTCCCCACCCCACTAACCTGCTTTCCAGCTCCATTCTCCTGTGCAGGGCAACAAAAGAAGACCCAGCTGATCAACTGGGATTCGGGAGGCAGAGAATAGATGGGGCCAGGACCAGTCAAAGGTGGTATTTGATGGTTCTCCGAACTACTCAAATTTTCCACTACCGGTTCTCCAGAACTGGTCAGAACCTGCTGAATATCATCTCTGGTCTGAAACCTAACTGTTTTCTTCCTTTTTTTATTCCCCAATCTGAATTCCAGAGAAGATCATGAGTTGCCAATCTGGCGACATGTCTTGCATAAAGAATTATCTCAGAAAGAGCAGCTGATGTCTGGTTTGCAGAATGAGTAATACCAGTGACTCATGACTTTCAATTCTACTGTAGGCTTTCAATAAAAAAAAAAAAAAACAGCAATGGAAAATTAAGGCATAGTAAAAACTGATACACTATTATACGATAATAGTGCATATAATCCATTACTTAACTTTTTTCAACTATGGAACTAATCAGGAGAAAGCACGACCTTTTTGGTCACTTCCATGCTTCCCTACATATGTTCATTCAGAATTAAGACCTATTCCTGATCAATGATTATAGGGCTGCAGATTTTACATTAATTTCAGACTGGAAATTCAAATGGGGATTGTCCCAAGTCTTTATGCAGTATGATGGAAAGGTTTTATCTTCTGCTATCGCTGGTCATTGCCGCCTTTCCTTGGCAAGGAATCCTGGGACTCCTGCCAAAACACACAGATGAACTTCTCAGTGGGATAAAAATATGATAAAGATGCCCATGAAAGGAACCGAGTCTTTGCCGACTGTATCCATACTGTTAACTATGTGGCAGTATGGAGGTTTGCCATTCCTTCCACTAACATTGTTTTTCCAACTTCCCGTTTTTCCAACAGTTGTGGAGTTCAAATGGTAGCTTCTGAGATCACTCGGCAGGCTAGGTTCTGCCTTGCTGGGAGTGCTGACCACAAAAGGAAGGAAGCATTTCGTTATGCAGTGCATTTCCTCTTAGCATGAGCGATGGGGTAATAATATTTTATTTTAGATTTAGACCTACAATTTTTGAGCAAGTCAAAATTATTGATATCTTCCTCCTCCTCCTCCTCCTCCTCCTCCTCCTCCTCCTCCTCCTCCTCCTCCTCCTCCTCCTCCTCCTCCCTAATCCTCCTCCTCCCCCAATCTTCCTGCTCCTCCTACCCTTCCTCCTCCTCTGAGTGATGGGGCAATTTTCCTTTGTTTATCAGGTAATTGCTGGTGAATTGTCCAGATACAGGGGTCTCCAACCTTGGCAACTTTAAGACTTGTGGACTTCAACTCCCAGAATTCCTCAGCCAGCAAAGCTGGCTGAGGAATTCTGGGAATTGAAGTCCACAAGTCTTAAAGTTGCCAAGGTTGGAGACCCCTGGTCCAGAATGATCAGGAGAGGAGTGTCTCCTGGTGGGAGCTGTCAGAATGTAGACTTCTTGCAGGGATTTCTCTGTAATATGTAGAAAGTCAGATCCACAGGAAGGACAGGGAGGGCAGGTGGAGGACAATGTTTTTTGAGTACAGCACTATTTGTGAGACAGAGCTAAAAGTCGAATGTAAGAATCAGAAATTTAGCAAAAGAACTGGCATTCTCATGGGGGTTTGCAGTACTGGGTGTCTCTGGAGTCTCTCCTTGGAGATACGTGTAAGGCTGGAGTGCACATGATGCTTTTAAACAAATCTGACAACAAGTCTTTAGTTATTGTCTCTCTTCTTAAGAGGCTTCCTCTTTCACAGATTTCTTGAAACTCAAGGGAGAAGTACAGAATCATTGTTTGTGTTTAGAGAAAACATGTGCACAGAAGGAACAAAAGTAGTTTCCTGTTGGAATGGAATGGTTCCTTTTCTGGAACCTAAAATGCTTATAAAATGCCACTCTTGAGTTCTGTCTTCTCTCCCAAAACTTATTACCTTTGAACAATCCTGTTATTATAGTCCATACTTTGTCCTTTATAAGTGTATTAACCTATACAAACTATCAGCATATTTAACCATATATGCCAACGTATCAGGAGAAAGTAATATAATTTTGTGTTTTTCCACATCTTCATCTAGGATGCATTCTGCCTCTCAGTTCCTAAAACAACCAATATCTTTAGAAAAAGACATCAGTAACTGGGCTTGAAACAGCTGTTGCCATTGTGGGAACTGGATTCTCCTAAACTCCAAATGAGAAGTGTATTCAAATAGCAAACGAGTGTACTGGTATGCCCCTTTATATCAGCACTTTCCAACATGGGATGTTAAGAAATCACAGCCATATATTTCACAAAAAGGATGTGTCTTTATGTCCCCTGTGTCCTTTGAAGAATATAAAGAACTGAATGTTTTGCAATGTTTTTCCTTGGTCTTCTGCTTATGCAGAGTGCAACAATCATATTTTGAAGATGAAAGCTCTGTTCTACCTCAGAGTATCAGAAATTTACTGATCCGAATTACTGCACAAAGTTTGAAAAAGAATGCTTTTGACTTCATAGATCCCAGGGCTACCAGGTTTGAACTGCAAACACCTGAATTATCTCTAGATACCAGGTAAAGAGACTTTGCTTCATTTGGTGGGCCCTTGGATTTTCTTCAGCAGAAATTTTGAGTAGTTCAGAGAACCAGCAAATACCAGCTATGATTGGAGGTTTTACAGTATCCTTCCCCTGCCACGCCCACCAAGCCACGCCCACAGAACCGGTAGTAAAAAAAATTGAATCCCACCACTAGTGAATAGCATGTATCACTCTTTATCCAAGATAGTGGAAAGATCAGAGGCCAATAGAAGCATGGAGCAATCTCAGGTCTGGGGATCTAGATCTTAACACAGCAACTGTTTCTAGAGATTGAGAAGAACTTCCATTTTTTAAAAACTGTAATGCCCTCAGAGTCTTGCCTTACAACGAGAAGCCTTGATTTTTTTTTTTCCTGGGCCAAGTGGTGTTATTTCCCTGTACATCCTTAGTATCAAACTAAGGGTGCCTTCTGTTCTTAATAGCTTAATAGCTTAATAACTGAACCATAACTGTTCTTATAAATCCTTGACCTTTGTCTGTTTGAATGTGTGAATTATTTGGAACAAAATAAGATCTGCAGTCCATATTGGACACACTAATTGCCATTTTCTTAACACTAGACAAAATCAAGAATCATTGATCAGACACATAAATGAGTCAAGAATACAAATATGGAGGTCAATCAGCAAACCATGGCTAGCTATGTACTCACCAGTGGGAACATAGTTTATATACATTATCAGTGCTAAATGTGATTTAGCATGCATGTTCAATGTATCTTCTATAAAATTACCTTAATTACATGTGGTTTTTTTCAGGTCAATACAAATGATCATAGTAACTACAGGTATTGCTGTTTTGCATTCTTGTGTCTGAATGTCTTTTGCTTGTTTTGTAAAATAGTATTTATGGAGCCTTATAGATTGTTATCATCATCAATATTTATTGATTATGTGACATTAAGTCATTGCGACTCTTAATGAGCACATAGATAGATTTTCTCCTTGATGATCTGTCCATAACCTTGTCTTTCATGTTATAGGTATCAGAAATATAAATATTGTAAGTATAAAAAAAACCTGAAAGAGGTTTTCCAGCCCCCAGCCATACTCTTTTGTTATACCGATCCACCAGTCTCATTGTTGATGGTTGTCATCTGCCTCACCATAATTTCCTGCCTATTAATTCTAGTGCTTAGGTAAGTACATTAGTTTGGGTTCTGACATCTAAGATACACGAAGCTGAGCACAGCTTATTAGGGGTGCAGATTGTCCTCAGATGATTTAAATAAATACCAAAGCATCTCCATTCCTGTGAAAAGAAACAAACTCTACCAGAGCACTTTTCAGCAGTTTAGGGGAAAGTACCTGGAAAATTTCCTGATAGGCGGAGAAATGGACAGACAGGAATGTGATTCTTTTGAGTGCAAACTGGGTTGGGAAATGTTGTGATGTTCATTTGTTTTCAAAGCCTGTTTACCTCCTGTGTTTCTTGCTTCAGAATGGAAGGAAAGAGTCCTACTAGCTGTTTATCAATTGCTGTCAATGCATCTTCTTCAAACCCTACACAGTCACACCAGTGATGGGATTCAATTTTTTTTTACTATCGAACCTATGGGCATGGCTTGGTGGGCGTGGCAGGGGGAGGATACTGCAAAATCTCCATTCCCTCCCCACCCCACTAACCTGCTTTCCAGCTCCATTCTCCTGTGCAGGGCAACACAAGAAGACCCAGCCGATTAGCTAGGACTCGGGAGGCAGAGAATAGATGGGAGCAGGGCCAGTCAGAGATAGCATTTGCCGGTTCTCCAAACTACTCAAAATTTCCACTACCTGTTCTCCAGAACTGGTCAGAACCTGCTGAATACCACCTCTGAGTCACACAAGGTCTGGAAGCTGCACGTTCCTGACTGGGTTCATGAGTTGTGCTAAACTATAATATTGTTTATATACTTTTCGTTTACCAGGTTATGTGAATAGAACCACTATGATGTATAAACCATGATTTATATGTTATCAAGATATAGCCCAGCCATGTGCTGTTTAGCCAATAAAATGTGTCAAATTTTCATGTCAGCAGGATGAACTTTGAAAACTCCTAAGAAGTTGACTATCTGCTACAAACAAGCAGGGAGTACAAAACAGAATACTCAATTTCAGAAGCTGTATTCAGACATTGCAGTCATAGGCATCTATAACAAGTCACAACCACATGAAAAAAATGTAGTTGTTCTGTACGGTCATTACCATTCTTGTAGGACCGCACAGCGATTGGCCAAAACGCACGGCGAGCTGATTGGCCGAACGAGCCGCACTGATTGGCCCGCCGCGAATCTCCCGCGATTGGTGGAAACTAATCGCGGGAGATTCAAAGCGGTGCCATTGGCCGCAGCCGCCACGGCAAAAGATTAAAAGCCGCCGTTTTTCCTTACGGACCCCGAGCCGATCTCGGGACCAATAAATGAGCTGAATTGAGTCACTGGCTCCGAGTCTTTTTCCTTGCACCGGACACGACACTGGCGACGAGGATGGGATCGCAAGACTAACCCCCATCGTACACGTGTCCGGGGAAACCCCTAGGGGACCATGGTCCAGGATCCACATAGATTTTGCCGGGCCCACTAAAGGACACACCTTCCTCATCACGGTAGATGCTTACTCCAACTGGTTGGAGGTAAGCAACATGAGAACTACCACCACGGAGGCCGTCACCAAAGAACTCAGCAAACTATTTGCAACCCACGGCCTCCCAGATGTCCTCGTATCCGATAACGGGCCTCAATTTACCTCGCTGGAATTCGAAAAATTCCTAGTGGAGCGGGGGATACGACACGCATTGACAGCGCCGGCACATCCGGCGGCGAACGGGAGGGCGGAACGGATGGTTCAATTTACAAAAAAAACCATCCAGAAAATAGAAAACGGGGAAATCCAAGAAAAAATAAACAAAATGCTCTTTATACAACACATAACCCCAAATACGACAACCAATAAAAGCCCGGCAGAACTATTGATGGGGAGGAAATTAAGATCCCCACTCGACAGACTGCACCCCACATACAATCCGGAAAACCCCCCAAACTCCTCAAGCAGAGACCGAACCTTTAAAGCAGGCAATGCGGTATACGCGAAAAACCTCACCGGAGACCCACTCTGGGTACCAGCAACCATAACCCAAGTGACAGGCCCCCACTCGTACCGCCTACAGACAACCGACGGACGAGCATGGAAACGACACATCGACCAACTAAGGTCTAGAATAGCCACGGGAAATACAACTGACACGCAAGCAGAAAGACACAGAAGGGAACCCCCCCCCAACACAAACCAAGAGGGGAGGGAAGGCCCAAAGAACCAAACACCACTAGAAAGAAACCAGGAATACTCACCAGCAAGCAGCCAACTCGACACCTCGCCAGGGAGAAACAGCCAGGCCAGCTCAACCAGCCCGGAAAGACCAGACGGGAGTGGCGACCGCAACTCAACCAGCCCGGGTAGACCAGGAGGGAGCTGCGACGAAAGGCCCGGCTCAGAATTCCAGACGGTTCCATCAACAGGACGAGGAGCAACACAGAACCCGACCGAACCGGCCGGGAGCCAAGCACCAACTAACCTGCGCAAGTCAAGTAGACAGGTGCGCAGCCCCGCCTACTTACAGGACTACGTTACGTAAGACCCGACCAAGAGGGGAGGGGTGTTCTGTACGGTCATTACCATTCTTGTAGAACCGCACAGCGATTGGCCAAAACGCACGGCGAGCTGATTGGCCGAGCGAGCCGCACTGATTGGCCCGCCGCAAATCTCCCATGATTGGTGGAAACTAATCGCGGGAGATTCAAAGCGGTGCCATTGGCCGCAGCCGCGTCGGCAAAAGATTAAAAGCCGCCGTTTTTCCTTACGGACCCCGAGCCGATCTCGGGACCAATAAATGAGCTGAATTGAGTCACTGGCTCCGAGTCTTTTTCCTTGCACCGGACACGACAGTAGTCATGATAATTCACATCATTTGTGTGATAGTATCATGTTTCCTCATTGTCTTGTGCTCCCCAATGAATGTGATTGCTCTGATTTTAATTTGCCATGATGAAAAAAAATCCAGTCATTACGATTTTTGGAAATCTTTGCTTTAGTTTGTTTAGTAAACCATGTTTTTTGTATAATGTGAATCCAACAATATCTGTAATATATTAAGTAGTGATAGGCTATCAGTAATACTCTTGATCACTGGTGGGCATTCCCACCACCGGTTCTGTGGGCATGGCTTGGTGGACGTGGCTGCAGGAATGGGATCGCACGACTCGTGTGATCGTGCGCATGCCAAACACATGCTTTGTGCATGCGTTAAAACAGTAAAAACTAAGCCACTGTGCCTCTCAGCTGTTTAGCACAGCAATCTGCTCTGCTGCGCCAAACAGCTGAGAGGTTAAAAAGGACCTAGGAGCAGGGACGGACGGGTGAGCCCAACTGCAGAGCATTGGAGTAAACCAGTTCTCTGCTAACTGACCTTTGGTGCTACCGGTACGCCAGAACTGGGCCGAACTGGTAGAATACTACCACTGCTCTAGATGCCATGCTAGTTGGGGGTGCTGTTTAGCAACATCTGGCATTCCACATGTATCCTATCAATACGTTAAGCCAACCTCTAAATGACTTCAGGCATGGTGATCCTGGATAAGCTATTAGGATAAGCTATTAATAAGTCCCATGGGACTTACTTCTGTATTAACATGTATGGGAGCAAAATTGCATGTGGCTGGTATTTATGTAACAAGGACTGGCCTTCCTCATATTTTTTTCTGATTGCTTGCTGCCTACAGTTACTGGTTTGAGATAAAGTGACTATAGAAATTGAACACAGATAGCCCTTGACTTACGACCGCAATTGAACCCAAAATTTCTGTTGCTAAATGAAACATTCGTTAAGTGAATTTTGGCCCATTTTATGACCTTTCTTGCCACAGTTGCTAAGTGAATCACTGCAGTTATTAAGTTAGTAACAAGGTTGTTAAGGGAATCTGGCTTCCTCATTGATTTTGCTTGTCAGAAGGTCGCAAAAGGGGATCACATGAGCTCGGGACATTAAGTACGAATCTGTTGCCAAGCATTCGAAGTTTGAACACATGACTATGGGGATGCTGCAATGGTCATAAGTGTGAAAAACCAGTCATAAGTCACTTTTTTTTAGTGCTGTTGTACCTTTGAATGGTCACTAAATGAACTGTAGTAAGTCAAGGACTACCAGTAAATGAAATGACATGACAGAGCTTTGTTCCTATTTTTTTTAATTTTGAAATAACACAAACCAGAAATTATGATTTGAAGCTCATCATTTATATCTTAATATTAATATCTTAATATTAAACACAATGGCAGGACCAGTGGTGGTTCTCTACCTCAATGATTTCTTCCAGTTCACCAAACTGCTCAACAGCTTAACTGGGGGCGGAGCTGGTGTTTCAGCGGTACAGCGTGCAATCTTGAAGCTCCAAGATCACCGCTGATATCTCTGTCGTAGGACGGTCCCACCGGATCTAAACCGTCCCGTAGAGACGGTGATTGAGGAGGGCACATCCTGTCGATACCAGGGACATCGCAAAGTCCCTGGTTGATCCCCGAAAAGCCCTTTTTGCCGGCAGCAGAGAAGCAACCTTCCACGCTGCTGAAGCTGGGACAGGTCCGGAACAGAAGAGATTGGAAAGAAAGTGTCGGTTTGGTGAGATGAATTTTTACTTATTATTTCTTGGAGAGAACACCCTGAAAAAATTAAAGTGGACTAAAAGTGAAGAGAAAAGAATTTAAGCGGCGTGATTAATTGTCAAAGTGAAAGTTTTTTTTTCTTTTTTCTCTTTTTATTGCAACTTTGAATTTGGCAAAGCTGTTTAACTTTAAGCTGGACTGGTACTTTTTAATCTTTTTATTTTTGTTTGCATTTCTTTCTCCCTTTTTTTTTTAACAACCCTTTTGAAAATCCCTTTTTGACTAAGATTCTTCTGCTTGACTTAAGATTTATTTTTTTCCTTTTTTTTAAAAAAAAAGGGAAAAGACTTTACTTTTTTTTTAGTTCCTGGTTGTAGATTGAGGAGGGGGAAGTGAAAGTGAAGGAAAATAAGTAGCACTGCCGCCCAGAGGCTTGGATACATTGTTTCTTTTCTCTCTCTCTCACTAGCTTGTGTTACAGTCAAGGACTCTGAGCTTTGTATTGGAAAAGATAGAGATGAGCATGGCAGTTTGTTTATTCAGGTGCTCATTTGTACAGATAGCTGGAATCTGGAGTTGAAGTTGAAAGAATGAAGATTGAAGTGACCTTGAAAAATTCTGAGCTGATTTATCAAAGAGCCTTGGATATTTGGCGGCAGAGGCTTGTTTTATATTAGAATTGCTTTTTACCTTTTGCCTCCCTTTCTACCCCCCCAGTAGTGGGGCTCTGTTTGCTTTAATTGGGTTTTAACCTTTTAAACCAGGAACTAGAATATAAACCTTTTATTTTGGTTTTCTTTTTGTTTATTAAGAGGAACATATAGAATATTTTTCTTTTTTCTTTTTTACTTTTTACATCTACCATTGCAACTAATTGGATTAAGGTATACAAGTGCCTGAAGATTTTCTTTTTCCTTTTTTCCTTTGGAGTGGCAATTGCTTGCCTTCTTTTTTTTCTTTTTCTTTTCCTCTTTTTTTCTCTTTTCTCTCTCTCTTTTTTTTACAGATAAGCATTACAAGATGAGCAGAAAGACAACAGCCCCAGCTTCTTTGATACCAACTCCCTCACCATCTGGAGGACAATGATCTATACAAACAATACTACAACAGGAAAAAGAGAAAGAGAAGGAAGTGACATTACAGATGATTATGCAAGTAATTCAGAAAATTGAGCAAAAAATGGAAAAGACAGATGAAAAAGTGGAAAATATTCAACAGATGATGATGAAATATGAAGATAGATTCAAAAAAATTGAAGAAGATATACAAGGAGATAAGAAAATTGGAGATATTGATATTCATTTGAGCGATGTCGAGAAGGGCAGATGTGAACCATTAGGATGGGAAATAGACAAATCAGAATTTTATCTAAGATTTCAAAATATAGAAGAAGGAAAAGGTGAAAATCTTGCTGAAATAATGGCAGAAATATTGGCAGAAGCACTGGAAATAACCAAAGAAAAGATGATAGATGGGATGGATGAAGTGTTTTGTGTCTACACAAGATATGCAATGAGGAATAGATTACCAAGAGAAGTTCACATTAGCTTTACTAAGAAGATTATTAAGACACAGATACTCCAGGTGGTGAGAGAGAAAACACTAAAATATAAAGATAAAGAAATTGTGGTGCTGAAACAGATACCAAGAAGAGTAAGAGAGATGAGAAGAGAATATTTATTCTTGACTAAAGAGTTACTTAAAAGAGGAGTAAACTACAGATGGCTGATGCCAGAAGGCCTCTTGTTCACTTGGCAGGAACAAAGACACAGAATTGACACAGTTGGAAAAGCTGAGCTATTCTACTTAGAATACTTTAGAGAAAAGGAGGAAGAAGAAAGAAAGGAAGAGTCACTAATTGAGTTCCAAGAGGAGTGTATAGCAGTAATTGAAAAAGAAAAAGAAGAAGGTGCAGTAGGCAGTGAACCCAGAGAACAACGAGAATTGAGATCTACTAGAGCAATAAAACCCTCTTATAAAGCTTAACATGGATGAAAGAAAATTGATTACGATTAACATAAATGGACTTAATTTGGCTACTAAAAGAAGGAAAGTATTTCATAAATTAGAAAAATTAAAATTTGATATAATCTGCTTACAAGAGGTACATATTAAAAACAACATGAAGATATACTAAAACAAGGAAAACTAGGGAAATTATTTACTTCACTGGCACAATCTAAAAAAAGAGGTGTGGTATTATATATTAAAGAAACAATTTTGGCAGAACTAATTTACACAGATGATGATGGAAGGATTTTGATGGTGGAACTAATGGATAACAGTGTTAAAACACTTTTAATTGCAATTTATGCCCCGAATGATAAACAAGTAGAATTCTATCGAAAATTACATACAAAAATAATTGAATTGGACTAGGTTAATATTTGTATTATGGGATATTTTAATGGAATAATTAATGACCGGTTGGACGATAAAACACAGAAAACAACAAAGAAAGTTAGAAAGATACTGCCAAAATCCTTCCTTCGAATAACAGAATAATTTAATTTAAAAGATGCATGGAGAGACAGAAATGTGGAAAGTAAGCAATATACTTTTTATTCAAACAGGCACACATCCTGGTCTTGAATAGATATGATATGCATGTTAGCAGAATTATTGACTGATGTACGACAGATTGAAATAGAAACAAGCACTTGGGCAGATCATAATCCGGTGTCAGTTATTTGGAAAGGACACAAGAGGAGATTTAGATGGACTTTAAATAATATGATACTAAAAGAAAACAGAGAAAGAACTTGTTTTCTTCTTCAAAGAAAATAGAAAAGAGGATACATCTTTACAGAATCTCTGGGACACGATGAAGGCCTACACAAGAGGCTTGATAATAGATTATACTAGGAGAAGAAACAGAAAACAGAAAAAGACATTTAAGACATTAGAGGATGACTATAAAAGACTGAAAAAAGATTTACAGATGTTCCCACAAAAAAGACATAAAAATAAAATGAATATAATTAAACATAAAATGGGACTAATGGAAAAAGAGGAATTAGCACAAAAAATTAAAAATGCTAAACAGAATTACTGTAAAGATGTAAATAAACCAGGCAGATGGCTAGCTTATAAACTGAGAAAGGAAAGAGAAGCAAGAAGAATTAGTCAATTGATAAATAAAGAAGGACAGGTTTGCTATGGAAATGAAGAGAAGAAAAAAATTATACAAGACTACTACAGAAAACTGTACTTTCAAGAGAATATTCAAGAAGAAAAAGTTAAACAATATCTTCAGAAAGCGAACCTACCTCAGATACCCAAAAACATTGAAACAATGTTTCAGTGATGGAATTAACAGAAGCCTTCAAAAAACAGAATGCTTGGAAAGCACCAGGTCCAGATGATTTGCCAGTGGAATTTTACAAGACTTTTCAGGAAATATTGAATTTTCATCTTTTAGAAGTTTGAATGAAGTTATGTTAAAGAAAAGAATACCAAAAACATGTTCAGAAGCATACATTACACTTATACCGAAGGAAGGTACAGATCTACAGCAAGTTAAAAATTATAGACCTATATTTTTATTGAACTCAGACTATAAAATATTTGCTTCAATTTTGGCAGAAAGACTAAAAAGATACTTAAATAATTTTATTCCTACTGATCAAAATGGATTTCTTCCAAAGAGACAAATCAAAGACAATGTGAGAATCATTTTGGATACTCTGGAATATTATGAAGCACACCCTGAGAAGCAAATAGCCTTGATGTTTCTAGATGCTCAAAAAGCCTTTGATAATGTGAGTTGGCGATTTATTTTACTGCAATTGATACAAATGGGATTTGGTAAGAAATTTATCCAAGCCATTGAAACAATATACCATGAACAAACTGCAAAGGTGATGGTGAATGGAGAATTAACAGAATCCATAGATATAAGAAAAGGGACAAGGCAAGGCTGTCCATTGTCGCCTCTGCTGTTTGTGTTGACATTGGAAGTCTTGAATAGAAATATCAGAGAAGAAAAAGAAATAAAAGGAATGAAAATTAATAAGGAGGAGTATAAATTGCAAGCTTTTGCAGATGACCTGATATTTATATTAGAAGACCCATTGGAAACAGCACCCAAATTAATAGAAAAAATAGAAGAATACAGAAAAGTAGCAGATTTGAGAATAAACAAAGACAAAACAAAGATATTAACAAAGAATATGTTAGCAAGACGAAAGAAAGAGTTGGAAGAAATTTTAAAAATACAGGTCACGAACAAGGTTAAATATTTAGGGATTCATATTACACCAAGATGTAGTACGCTGAAGGAAGATAACTATGTTAAACTCAAACAGCAGATTACGACAGATTTGATGAAATGGGAAAAATTGCAACTATCATTGATTGGGAGAATATCCACAATTAAGATGAATATATTGCCTAGAGCTTTATATTTATTTCAGACAATTCCTATTTGATGAGGGAAAGAGTTTTTTGAAGATTTAAATAGAATTGTGTTGAAATATATTTGGCAGGTAAAAAAGCAAGAATAAAATTAAAACTGTTACAAGATGCAAGAATAAGAGAAGGGTTTGCCTTGCCCAATTGGGAGCTATATTACAAGGTGACAAGTTTGATGTGGGTAAAGGAATGGATAACACTAAGGAACAGTAGATTATTGACTTTAGAAGGCCATGAGTTGCTGCTGGGATGGCATGCCTTTCTCTGGTATAAGGGAACTAAAACACAGGGGTATTTCAGAAGACATTATATTCGTGAGGCATTGTTTTTGAACTGGGAGAAGATAAAAAGACAATATTATTTAAAAATTCCAACATGGATATCAACTATTGAAGCTTTTTCTTATCCAATAATATATAAAAAGGAACAAACAGGTATGGTGAGATATTGAATGAAAAGGGTGAACTTAAATCTATGCAAGCGTTGGAAGAACAAGGTGTAAAAATGAATTGGTTTTCATATTTGCAAATACAATCTAGGTTTGATAAAGACTCTAAGGCAGAAGGTATTTACGATAAGTTGACTGATTTAGATAAAATTTTGATGGGTACTGATGAAAAGGTAATTAAAAACCTTTATGGACATCTATTAGAATTTAAATTGGAGGAGGAACAAGTCAAAGAAACAATTATTGCTTGGGGGAAAAATTTTGGATATGGGATTGATTTAGAAAAATGGCAAATATTGTGGTCTCAAAATTATAAAATGACAATGTCAACTGCATATAAAGAAAATTTGTATAAGATGTTTTACAGGTGGCACTTACCCCAGTCGAGACTTGCAAGAATGTTTAAGAATAAATCGGATAAATGCTGGAAATGTCATCAGATACCTGGTTCATATTACCATATGTGGTAGACATGCTCGGACGCAAAGAAATATTGGATTAAAATTCACACATAGTTGGAAAAAATGATAAAACAACATATAGTCTTTAAACCAGAGATCTTTTTATTGGGAGTCATACTGGACATGGACAATAAAGAACTGAAATATTTGATTGTAAATGTTTTAACAGTGACTAGAATTGTATTTGCGAAGAACTGGAAAAATGACAAAATACCTATGCAGAGGAAGTTATCAAAAAAAATTATGGACTGTGCTGAAATGAGAGAAATTAGAGAACAAGAAGACAAGCAATTTTATATGATATGGGATTTGTTTTATCAATGTTTGGATAAAAAGGCATGATAATGCAATAGACTAGATAATTTTGTGATAGAAATTTAATAGACTGATATAAAACATAATATAGATATATATAACCACTGGTTGAAAGTATAACACAAATTTTAAGATAAAACTTGGAACATCTCATATAAAATGATGGAATAAATACAATAGTTTAGTCATGGATTAATAACTGATAAATATATAAGCGTATGTTAGTTCAACAATGTGAACACTGATATAAATTGTGAGTAAATGACTACAAAAGGATAGCACAAAAGATATGTAACCAACTGACACACTGTATGTATATAAAATGGAAGATGTTTTTATGTTTTGTATGTGTATGTTTGTTTTTACAAATAATTTTTTTAAAAAAACAAACCAACTTAACAACAGGTTCTCCCAAAGCGGTGTGAACTGGCTGAATCCCACCACTGGGCAGGACCATATTTTATATGAATCATGCTTGGCAGTGGTGATATTCTACCGGTTCAGCCCGGTTCTTCCGAGCCGGTAGCTACGATGAGCAGCGGAGACCAAAACGGTTATCTCCGCCACTCTGCTGTTGGGCCCACCCACCCATCCAGGCTCCCATACTCACCATTATCCTCTGTTTTTGAAGCGCAGCTCTTTGTGCGGCAGCTGCTGAACTGACCCGTAGAGTGCAAGCTTGCAGGAGGTGAGTTGGAATGGCTCTGCGCCTGCGCAAAGTGTGCATTTGGCATGCCCCAGCCCACCAAGCCACTACCACTGAACCAGTGGTAAAACTTTTTGAATCTCACCACTGATGCTTGGTAACCTCCACATGTGTGGCCTTGAATTTCCAGTCTCCTAAGCAATGTCAGTGTTGGCTGAAGAATTCTGAGAATTCATGTATAAACATTCTGAACACTACAAAAACTGGGAAGCACTATTCTGGGACATCACATCCTAAGCATAATTACATTTTTTTTCTTTTCACACATAGTGAAATATAGTGTGTTATGTTCACGGACAATTATGTAATGAACAAACTGCCTGTGATTTTCATTATTCATATTATTTCTTTTACCTTCATAAATACTTTTTTGTGAGTGGGTCTTTGAGTCAGTTTTTGACTCCTGGGGCCTGGAGAAGTTTTCTTGGCAAGATTTTGGAGCTAGTTAATTGTTGCTGGTTTCCCAGGGCTGATAGAGGGTGTTAAGCCTGGATTCCCCAACGGGTGTTAAGGAAAACAAACTAAACAGAATGTGCAGCGAAGTCAGATAGGAAGACAGGTAATGTGTGAGATAAGCTTTCTCGTTAACACGCAGTAAAAATACAGATACGCTTGTGCTATCAAAATTATAATTTATTCCATTTAAGAATTATAGCATAGTCATTATAAACGGTCCATTAGTCATATACCAAATTCAGTCAAGTCTTGTCGAGGATACTCTAATTGCAAAGTCCGTGTCGAATAGCCAGTGTCAGTACACATATAATAAATCTGTCCAAAACTTATCTTCTCTCCGTTGAGAAATATCTTCAAAGTAATCCAACACTTTTTCTCCTCCCCGATCCAGCAAGAACGCAGTCTTCAATAAGCCAGCCAGTAAGAGTCAGAGAGTGCCTTGCTGCTTATATAGTACTTTTACAGCTGCACCCTTAATTACATTCCTTTAGCTTAAAGTCACATACACTTTATCTGACAAACCATGATTCATCATTTTATTATCTTTACCCAAAACAGTTAGGGTAAAACAATGTTATCCCTAACATTCTCCCCTTTTGGGTAATAATAATAAATATTACAATAATATATCCATTTACACTTTCAAATCATAATTGTCACAACTCTCTTTAAATTTTACAACACCTTGTGCTTTTGTAAACTGGTCTGCAATATTTTCTTCCGTCATGCAGTACTCAAGTTTAATTAGACCATTTTTAACAGATTCTCTAACATTTAAGTATCTTAAATCAGTATGCTTTGATCTAGTCTTTACAGCAATATTAGTAGCTAATTGTATAGCTGCCTGGTTGTCCTCGTACACAATAATGGAATCTTTAACAGTTATACCCATGTCTAATAATAACTGTTTGTACAGAATTAAGTCAGTGCATAGTAATGACAGACATGAAAATTCTGCTTCCATTGTTGACAAGCTAATATGCTGTTGTCTGATTGACCTCCACCCTATTAGTGTCTTACCAAATAATATAACCATCCCAGATGTTGATTTTCTAGTGTTTATGTCAGTTGCAAAACTTGCATCTGCATAGGCACTAAGAATCAAATCACCTTTTGGCTCTAGATACAATGCATGGTGCATTGTTCCTTTAAGATATCTTAAAATTCTCTTTAATGCTTGCCAATGAAATTGATGTGGATCATTATTATATCGTGCCAGCTGATTAATACTATAAGCTATATCTGGCCTAGACCAATTGCTTATATATGATAAGCTACCAATCAAAGATTGATATATGGTCTTATCAAATTTGGGACTTTGAGCATCAATTTTGCAAATTTCCTGACTCATTGGAGTCTTTGCAGGCTTACAAAGTTCCATTTTATACAATTTAATTAATTGGCAAATTTTATCCTCTTGAGATATCTTAAATCCTTTTGTGGTTTTGTTAATTGTCAATCCTAGATACTTTTTAATTTCACCTAAATGTTTTAATTTTATCCTTTTGGCTAATAATGAAATAATGTCAGTAGCTTCATTATTGGTCTTAGTAAGCAAAGCAATATCATCTGTAAATAATAACAATAATGACACCGTTCCATTATTTTCTCTTTTAAACATACATGGATCTGCTAAACCAGATTTAAACCCTATATTGTTTAATTCTTTCACAATATATTGGTTCCATTCATAGCCAGATTGTTTCAATCCATATAAACTCTTCTTGAGTTTCCAACAATCATTGCTATTTACTTTATTATCTTTTATACCAACTGGTTTTTTCAAATATATTGTATGCTGCAATGGTGCATGCAGATATGCAGTTTCTACGTCTAAATGGTTAACTATATAATTCTTCTTAGCTGCCCACACTAACGCTGCTCTTAAAGTTGTAGCCTTAAGATTTGGTGCAAATACCTCATCATAATCAAATACATTTTGGTTAAATCCTTGTGCTACTAATCTAGCTTTATAAGTTACTTTCCCATTATTTCCAGTCTTTACTTTAAATATCCATTTGCACCCAATGGATTTTTCTCCTGGAGGTAATATGGTTTCTTCATAAACCTTCATTTCCTTTAATGAATTTAACTCTTTTTCCATTGCTTTTTGCCAATTCTCCTGATCCTTAGCAGGATACATCTTAAGTTCATCTATGCTAGTAGGAACTTTATTTACTTGGCAAACAATACTTGCCTGATATCTTTCAGGTGGTCTAGTTATACGTGTTGTGCGTCTAGGTATAACAGGACTTACAGGTGGACTTTCCTTTATTTCCTGTTCTTCACTATCTATCTCTTCTTGATCAATTATTTCCTCTTGATCTGGTTCTATTTGCTCTTCATGGATTTCTTCTTTAATTGGACTTTTCTTATAACTAGTCTTTTCTTTCTGCTTCTTGTAAGGTTCTATAATAACATCATTATCTGAATCCTGCTCTAATCTATTCCATCCTATATGTTCTAGGAATTGTGCACTAGCACTGCAGTATACTCTAGATGTACCTGGTTCCCAGAATCTATAAGATCTATGGTTTGCTTGATATCCAACAAAAAATAATCTTTTAGCTCTATGTTGTCCTTTGTGCCTGAGTTGTGTAGGGATATGCACCCATGCTGGTGTACCAAATGTGTGAATATAACTCAAATCAGGTTTCCTACCATGCCACAGAGTGAATGGTAATTCACCTGTTGTTGAATTAACAACATTGTTTAATATGTGATTCCCACACATTATAGCTTCTCCCCACCAATTGTCAGGTAATCCAGAATCAGATAACATTGTCCTTCCCATTGATTGCAGTGTTTGGCCTCGTCTCTCTATAAATGCATTATGTTGAGGCCTATATGGTGCAGACATTTATGTTGAATACCTGCCATTCTAAGTCTATTCTGGAATTTATTATTTGTAAATTCCGTACCATTATCTGTTATAAGAGTTACTAATTTCTTTTTAGTTTTCCTCTCTGCAAATTTTAACCAATTAAAGAAATTTGTATACGTTTCAGTTTTTCTCTTCATTAGAAAACAGAAACCATACCTAGAATAGTGGTCCATTATGCTTAATATGTATCTAGCACCACCTACACTTGGCTTTTTAGGACCTATTATATCGGCAAATACTACCTCTAAAGGCTCTTTGGTAGTAAACCCATCAACTCTATTTGCCGGTATAACTTTGCTTTTGTTTTGATTACAAGCAGAACATTGCAAATACTTATTACAAGGTTTTAAACTTATTCCTTTAGATAGTTGAACAGTTCTCTTAATCATTTTAAAATTTAAATGACCTAACCTTCGGTGTAACAAGTGAATACATTCATTATGAGGTTTCTTATTTTCATAAACTGTGTTAGCCACCTTTAAACCATTATCATTTAACACATATAAGTCACCTCTTAAAGATGCAGTAATTTTCTTACCTTCCTTTTCAATTAAACAAGTATCTCCCCTAAAGGTAACTATGTATCCTAATCTAACCAACATTCTAACAGAAAGCAAATTAAAACCACCCATAAATTATTTTTTACAACTCCATTACTATACATTGCTAACTCATAATTCTTATTTCTTCTTTGTTGGCTTCCAGCATTCTGGCTTGCATTCTGGCGCTTTGTTTTCTTACAAAATCTTGATAAATGTCCTCTCCTTCCACAATTAAAACACTTTTTAATTGCGTATGCAGTAGGAGATTCATTATTTTCCTTTTGAGGTTGCTCCCTCCTTAACTGATCTCTTTCAAGCCTTCTTCTGGCCTCTTCAATCAATCTGCCAGTGATATCAATTAAATTTAGGCTTTCTTTAGGCAATATTTCAAGGGAAGTTACGTAGTCATCAAAACTTTCGTCTAATGAAGATAGAATTATGTAGACCTGGTGTAGCTCAGAGAAAATTAACTCCTTCTCATGAAGTTCTTGGAAAATGCTTTTCATAGTATTCAAATGACTCAGCATATCACCATTCTTTTGAAGATACGTGCGGAAAAGCTTCCGTGTTAGATTTATGTGAGCACCAACGTTATCTCGAACATAAATCCTCCTCAGTTTTTGCCAACACCCAACAGCAGTTTGCTCTCCGCGTATATGAACAAGCTGCTGATCAGATAAAGTTAGTCCTATGATGCAAAGTGCTTGCTCATTTTTCTGTTTAAATTCCTCTATCTTTTGACTATCTTCCTCATCTTCAGGATCCCATTCTTCTACGTTAGGTGGATTTTCAATTATGTTCCACAGACCTTCTCTTCGTAGAAGTAGACTACATTTCATAGACCATGAAACTTAGTTTGTTCCATCCAGCTTGGATATAAGGGACAAACTTTGTAGACTGACTTGTGCCATGTTCCAATATATGGATATAAAAATATAATTGATAAAACACAGCTGTCTGTTTACTGTAACGTGTAACAATACAAAATCTCACTTTTTACATAAACCTGTTTTTATCCTAGTTAAACTGACTTTGCAGTCTCTCTGGGCCCATAACCAGTGTTAAGCCTGGATTCCCCAACGGGTGTTAAGGAAAACAAACTAAACAGAATGTGCAGCGAAGTCAGATAGGAAGACAGGTAATGTGTGAGATAAGCCTTCTCGTTAACACGCAGTAAAAATACAGATACGCTTGTGCTATCAAAATTATAATTTATTCCATTTAAGAATTATAGCATAGTCATTATAAACGGTCCATTAGTCATATACCAAATTCAGTCAAGTCTTGTCGAGGATACTCTAATTGCAAAGTCCGTGTCGAATAGCCAGTGTCAGTACACATATAATAAATCTGTCCAAAACTTATCTTCTCTCCGTTGAGAAATATCTTCAAAGTAATCCAACACTTTTTCTCCTCCCCGATCCAGCAAGAACGCAGTCTTCAATAAGCCAGCCAGTAAGAGTCAGAGAGTGCCTTGCTGCTTATATAGTACTTTTACAACTGCACCCTTAATTACATTCCTTTAGCTTAAAGTCACATACACTTTATCTGACAAGCCATGATTCATCATTTTATTATCTTTACCCAAAACAGTTAGGGTAAAACAATGTTATCCCTAACAGAGGGTGACTGGCCCAAGGTCACCAGGCTGGTGGGACTAGAATCCATGTCCCCCTGGTTTCAAGCCTCATGTCTTAGTCACTAGTCCAAACTGGGTCTCTCATAGATACATATCCTTTACATTATTTCTTTTCGGTTGAGCCATATTTTGAAAGGCCAAAAACTAAGTAAGATATAGCTGGAAAATGAAATTAATGTCAGGAAACAAGAAAAATAGCCTAACTAAATCTATTTTCCATCAATCTAAGGTACACTGCACCCTTCTATAGTTTTACAACTTTACAAATCATTCTTATTTGCACGTTACATAAGTTGCCTTTTGTTCTTAAATTTCTCACCTTTTTGGAGGATTCTTATAGTTCATTCTTCTTCTTTCTATTATAAATATTTGCCTTATTCAAATTTATTAGCAGTTTAGCAATTAAACAAAAAAAACCTGAGACCCATCTGCAGGCAATCAATGCAAATTGTTCTCTGTAGCAGGGACAAAAATAAGAAATTGCTGAACTGGATTTCCCATCAGCCACGATCAATACTGAATGGTCACTTGTGAAGAATATTGGAACTGACTGTGTAATGCAGTTGGGCTCTTATATTGTATTAAGCCACAATAATAGTTTTATACTTCACATAACTGTGAAACAAAACATAACTTAATCCAATGATACACAATCAATTGAGTTTACTCAATATACCATTACACAAAACTTAATGAATCACAATGCCTGGAATGGTATGGCAACAGCCAAAACTAGTGTGAACCATATGTTTGGTTAGTTTGTTATAATCGATCCAACTGATTGCTCTTGAAGAAACGGATTGTAAGCTGTAAGAGCCCTTCTATGGATTACTGGATTGAATTTACACTTTGCTAGAAGCCACAATATGTTTTTCTTGGTCTTAGTTTAGTGGTTACATTTGCCAGTCACACTAGACTATGATGTGATTGAGTAGCTCATAGTTCAGCAAGGCCATAAGGTCAGTTCAGCTTGTCACCAGTTTATTTTGGCTGGTAAACATACATGAAGGAACATGTTTCATATTCACAGGCTTTGTTTATTGTTCAACAAGTACAGTACATAAGTAGAGCTTTAGTTTTACTAACAAAAAGTCCAAAAACTAGTTATTTTATGACATGCAAGCAAGCTTTTCCTGCTAAGCCAGCTGCATTATTTACAGAATCCTTAAGTAAGTGCCTTGTAGCTCCATGTACTGAATCAAACTATTACATCATTGCTATTAATATTTGGGATTTTTTTAAGGGCTGCTGCAACCATTTCAGTCACTCTAAACTTTCACTCCTAGTTTTTACCTAGTCTGTCTCCAGCAGACTCCCTGCAGATACTCTGTTCCAATTTCTTTCCAGATTGTGAGTCACTTGATAACAAGCTTTACACACACACACACACACACACACAGAGAGAGAGAGAGAGAGAGAGAGAGACTTTGGAATTTGCTGATTCCTTTGTTGTATATTTTTCCTCTTTTCTGTAATGTGCCCTCAGCTTTTGCTTGCATTCTTCTTGATCCCTCAAAATTTCAGCTACAGCTGTAGTTTCCAAATGGTATAACACCCACCCACCCACACCCAAAAGCATCACTCTGCTTCTCTCAGTGGTCTTTTAATCAGGTAGTTGGCTGGTGGCATTTGTGTCTCTCTCACAGATGCCACCAGCCATACCTTATGAAGAAATCACTGATAGAAGCAGAGTGTTGCTTTTGGCTTTCTGAAATTATAGTTGTTGCTAGAGCTGGTGTATGTGTAGAGATGTGTAGAGATTTTTCTTATTTCTAAAACTATTGGGAACCTATCTGACAAAGAAGAACTTGCATTCTGTGTGTCTCTCTAACTCTATCTGTTTCCATCTCTTTGTATGGTCACCCATCTCATACAAAGTAACTCTGAGTGATGTAAAGCCACAAATAAAACATTGTACAAAAATAACTTAAAACAATGAAATGTGAATTTTAAAAAAAAGGTGGTGAGAGGAAGTGCATCAGAATATTATACCTGATTCAGTCAACAACAAATGAGTTCCTTTTTGATGGGGGAATCTCCAGTCTGTTGGGGAAAAAAAACATATTTTAAGGGATTTTCCAGAAGTTCTTCTGTAATTTCTATTCAAGAAGAGCAGAACGAAGATTTTTTTGTTTTGTTTTTCTAGTACAATTCGTAGGGAAAAAATCCCTTCCATTTCCCCAACCCTTCTATGAAAGCTTCCCCTCACAGTTACCTATCAGATATCACATTACATGGCTTGTGGTTTATTCAAGGAACCACACTAGGGTGTGGTTTAATGTGATGTGTAAAACCAGCTTTAATTAGTGACGTTCATCTATGTAGTATCTATAAACCATGGTTTACAAACTACAGCACCTGAGTAACTTATATGAGTTCAAAATCAGTACCAAAACATAACTATTATCATTTCAGTACTTTAGGAATCTAGTTGAATGCAAGTTGCAGCAAAAGGAGGCTTGTACCTCTTGGCAGTTATCTACTAATTATCTGGGTCTTTGCAGCCCTAATTTAATATTTCAATCCAGTTATACATTAATTACCATCACATAGCTGATTTATATATAAATGTGGAACAAGTTGTTCCTTTTAATGGTACAACAGAATAAACAAGATTTAATAGTAGCAGGTTGAATTCACACAACGCATTAACGCATACTGTGGTTTGGCTTATTATGATTGCAAACATTGACTATTACTCAAAGTGTGATTAAGGAAGTTTCTCTTGGGTGACTAATGTGTCTTATTTTATAACATTTTAATCATGGTTCTGCCGATCAATCTGCTTTAGATGTTTACTTTGTGATTAAGCAACTGTCTTCCAGGGAAATTACCTGGAAATCCCAGAATGGCCACAATCCAGAGTTATGCCTATAGCAATTTTTGTATGGCTTACATTCCCAATGTAATGGCATACTGAGTTGTTTTAAACCAAATTTTAACAAATCTTCCTTTCTTCCATGTTTGATAGCTACACCAGTTTGCTATTTTTTTTCTAATTTAAAAAGTGCAGGCAGAAGAAAAGGAAGTACTGATTAGCAAGTCATCACAAAGCTAAGATAGAAATGGTAGATGAGAAGACACTGAAAGTTGTGCGTGGAATGGTGTGTTCTATCTCCTACCATCTATAATCTTGCCAAAGGATAATAAATACAGCAGCACAAGCAAGTCAAATGGTTTGTCACCATCCTGAGAACATGAACACCTTGTGTTTATTAATTTCACACACACAAAAATTCCCCCTCAAAATGAAGGAGAGGAGAAGCAAGAGGATTGAAAGATAAGAACTGGTTTTCTGCAAGTGATCTAGATTGCAAAGTCAGTAAAATACCTTAATATTTTAAACAATTGATTCTGAACCCCAATTAAGGTATTTCAGAGTCATAAAAAGGGGTGGTTTTTTTTTAAAATCTGACAACTATAAAATCTTAAACAATTTAGTGAAGGCTGCAAGTTCTCTTCCTATTTAACCAGAAGAACAAAGTTGTACGAAAGAGATGGCAAAATGCTTCTGTAGACTTATACTGTATATAAAGTTGGCAAGGCAAAGTAATTGCCAGTTAAACATTTGTTTAGAATACATTATCTTTTGTGGATATACTCTAATGAAATTTAATACTTCCATATTTACAATTCAAATACCAGCTCAGTCCCCACACCTGGTTTCGGGAAGAAAAAAGACAGGAAGTACAAAGTTCATATGAATGAAATCTCCCTTAAAACTCCATGCACGTTCAGAATGTTATTGTTAGTTCTGTCAGGGGTTGCTTTTAATTCCTAGGATTTTATCTCTATATTTTATACAGCTGGCTGATCAAGCTTAATTCTGGGAAATTACTGTGTATTTCTACCAGTTGGAGCACCGCATGAAACTAACTCATGGTGAGTTACAATGTTTTGCTTCATTACAATATCAACTTACATCTGCTGAGTTTTATTGCAGCATTTGCTCTCTGAGCCACAAAGGTGACTTCTCTAATCGCTTGGCTAAGTAGAAAGCTCATAATGCAACATAAACATGGGCTTCATATCACACACATCACTGATCTGCCCACTGGCTTTTCATTACCCTTGAATTGTATGAGTAGCAGTCATGCTTGAAGCAAACTTTTTAATCACGGGGCAGCCCCATTACTGATCCTTTGAAAGAAGAAAATGAACGGATTGCTATTTGCCATTCATTCAATTATAATATTATCCAACGTTTTTAAAAAGGTAAAACCACATTTCAAAGTACCTGAAAATGGAAGGAGAATTAAACTACACAACAGAGTTTTAGAAAACCATAGCATAATCTCTAAAATGGATATATCATGGTGAAAAAGACCAGAGAACCTCCAATTTCCCCCCCCCAGAAACTCACTTTGTCCCACATGTGCAAGGTGACCTTGGATCCCCTAAAACAATAGCAGCCTTTGACTACTAAATGATTCCTTCCCCTCCTGATCTGTTATAATCATAGTTGATTATGAAACCAGGCATTCTTTCAAACTGACTATAACATTTTTGTGACAGTTGCAGTAGAACGGGGGTGTCAAATTCACATCATCACGGTGGCATCACGTGACGTATTCGGACTTTCCCCCTCCCTTTGTTAAACCGGACATGGGTGTGGCCAGCATGTGATGCATCCGGCCTGTGGGTCGGGAGTTTGACAGCCCTACAGTAGAGTCATATGTACTTTCTTAAGTTCTTTGAAGGAGAAGTTGGATACAATGGGAATAATTTTTTATAAAGGAATTTACAGAAGGACTTAACACGAAGTAAACATGCACTCGCACGACCTGCAAATGTAGGCAGATGGTGGAACTTTGATCTAGAAATCTAGCCACTAACAGCAACTTTGTACAGGTATATGACAGGTATAAACAAATAGAGGCATTGGAGTCATGAGTGGCTTCCAAGATTATCTATCTATCTATCTATCTATCTATCTATCTATCTATCTATCTATCTATCTATCTATCTATCTATCTATCTATCTATCTATCTTTTCTCTCTCTCTCTCCCTCCCTCCCTTTCTTCTTTGGAACATGTCCAGTTGATGTCACCAACATCTTGCCACAAACACCAAAATTTGATGGCATAATTTTTCACCTCCTTCATTCCTCAAGTAAATAAAACCATGTGACAGAATTACAGTGGATATATAATTATGAGTAACCCTTGCTCATAAAAGCAAAGGGTTGACCCTTTCTTACTGATGATATGATCGCTCCTCCTCCCACTCTTGCTCTGCCCCAGCCAATATAAAGAAATCAGCAGGCAATGTTTTTCACAGCTGGGTGAGATAAATATCAAAGCCCCTTAAGCTACAGTGGGCCAGGGAAAGACTAACAAACTTCAAACAACAATCCTGTTTCTAAAAGTTCAATGCAATGTGTCAGATCATACTCTCTCCTGTTTTTTATTTGCTAAGAATGTGCTTAGAGTAGCATGCAACATGACCCTTTGTCTTTCATTCCTCTTCTTGGTCATCTCTTCTCAGCCCTAGGCAACCCATAGCCATTGCTCTGAAATAGCTGATTTCTATGCAGGCATGTTTTTGCTCACATAGACTGTACCTAAGATATCACAAACAATGGGCAAAGCCTGCAGGAAATAAGCCCGGAGCATAAATAACGATGACTGATAGAAAACAAGATAATCTTCCTTTTGGGCATATGAGTGTGTGTGACTATAATATTGATCTGTGGTATTAAAAAAATAAGGCCTTAATGAATGATTTTTATCTTGTTAGAGTATTGAAAGAACTTTCTATGATACATTCCTAGGAGCATGGAGACTTTTTCACTGCTATTTCTGAATGAGATGGGAACAAACATAATAGCTCATTATCAAAAGAGGTAGAATTCGGTGTCCATGTTTTTCCAAGCAAGTTGTTCTAATTTTTCTAAATCATATATTTTTAGTCCTGATTTGATCTTTTGTGGTTCTGTTTGCTACTGAAACATTATTCTTACTCAATGCCATGTCAAGGTGAGATCTAAACGATAGTTAAAACTCTCAGTTATTACATCACATATTAAAACAACTTGGGCTGGAAAAAACTGACTAAATCTGTCCCCCTCTCGCTGTGGCCTTTGAGTCAGTTTTTGACTCTTGGTGACTGCAGATTTCATGGCAAGAGTTCAGAAGTGGCTTGCCATGGCCTACTTCCTAGGGCTGGGAGAGAGTGACTGGTCCAAGGTCGCCCAGCTGGCTTGGTGCCCAAGACTTACCATCTCCTGGTTTCTAATTTGTTGCCTTAAACATTACACCAAAATGATTCTCTGAATAATCCTAGAAGGCAGCAAAAAGATACGTGGTATTCTGGTTCTTTGTTGCTATCTCATGGTCACTTGGATCATCCAGATCTGGTAGTCCTAAGAGTTTATTTCAGAGACTTCTGTTGCGAACACTACTTGTTTATCATTTCTTTTGTTGTACAAGTGTAAAAATTAATTATTTTAGGTAGTCCTTGAATTGTGATGGTAAAAACCACTGGAATTTCCATTGCTAAGCGATATACTCATGATGTGTGATGTCTCCTGATCACATTGCTCAGCAATGGCAATCTTGGCAACCCCATTGCTATCATTAATCAAATCCCACTGGTTGTTAGGCTATGGCCCATCTGATTCAAGCTACTCCTGGCTTTGGTCCCTCCAGCCCTGAACCTCAGTAAAGTAAGGGTCTCCCTTCTCCCACTACCAATTTCTCTCTCATCTCTGCCTTTTGGGGTACCTTGTACTCTGCTGCCTCTGCCAGGCCTGTTGCCCTGTGCTCACTCACCTTGCCACCCTGCCAGCCTTGCCACCATGCCCTCTGCTAGCCCTTCATCATGTTAACCTGGCCATCTTGTACCCTGCTTGCCCTACACCAAGGCAGTTCACTGGCTTGCAACTTTGCCATCCCTGCTGGCCTTACTGTCCTGTGTCTCCACTCACCCTACTGGCCTTGCCACTCTGCATTCTACTGATCGTGCCAGCCTTACCACTTTGCACTCTGCTGGTGTTGCTGCTATATGCTCTGCTGGCTTATCACCCTGCTGTCAGGATTCCGACAGTTACCCCCATTTAAATCATAAGTCTTGAGCCAAACTTGCAAACCTTAAAAAGGATTTATTGGGAGTTAACATGCCAGCACTGCCTTGGTGTAGCCAACTCTGAGACACATAATTCAATGTCACCCTTGACTCTGGTTTGATATACCCTGGGTATATCATAATTCATATTCTCCAATAGGACACATCCATAGCCAAGAGTCATCAATCATGCTCTCCAGTTAGAATTTTGTGCGGCAGAAACTTCAGTCACCTAGTTACTATCTTTGAAACCATTTATGGAATGCAGTTTTGGTTTTGCAAGCTGCTGCACTGCTCCCCCCTCCCTTTCTGTTGGCAACTCTAAAAACACCAGAGAAATATTTTATGAGTTGACACCTGTGCTCTGCTGGCCATGCCACTTTTTCTGATTTGAGTTTCAGTCACCCTGCTGTCATGTCTTCTGCTCACTGGTCCTGTCACTTTGTTAGCCCTGCACCCAATACTCACTGGATCTGCTGCCTCTGCCATCCCTAGCTGACATTTGTCTTCCACCCACTGAGGATTAGGCACACCCAGCCTGGTCCTATGCAGGGCAGCTGTTGATTATGCCAAGCCTTCTTTCTGAGGGGGTATGCACCCTTTTCAGAATCATGTAGGCTGTTCTCACGATGCTTCAGAAATCAGGTGGATAGGTGTGCAGAATACCAAGCCACAATACTGGCAGAGTGACAGGGCCAGTGGAATGTGGGGCAGCAGGGGTGGTTGGGGTTTTGCCCTTGGTGTTGGGGTGGCTGGCCATAGTGTGGCACCACTCCTTGGCAGTGACACTGGGAGTAAAGTAGATACCAAGGTAAACTGGGGGGCTGGCTCAACTTTCTGAAAGACCCTGATCTCTGTTTTCTTCACAGCAAAATGAATTCATCTGAGCATGCCCACACAAATGGAAACAGTTGTTTTTGAAGGAAGTACATAAGCCTTGCAAATAACCCTGCATCTTTAACATTTAAAAAAGAAGGTCGTCACATGTATTTTTGCATTGTGAACCTTAAAAAAAAAAAAAGCATAGACCTAATACTAAACAGAATGGTTTAGTAATATTTAACAGAATCTTCTTTAGTAAAGAAGATACACTTTGTGTACTACCATTGTAATTTTATCCTGAATAAGTCTTTATCACTAGAATTCATCTTGTTCTAAAGTACCAGTAATCATCGTTTTTATGACTTCAAAGTGAGATATGAAACAAAATAGCAAATTTTGTTTGGGCATTATGCTAGCAATAGGGTTTGGACCACACAGTAAAGTAAACCATTGGTAGTGACTGGGGAAATGTATGCTTCCTTTAAGGAACTACCATGGTTTAATTTTTCATGCATCTATATTTTGTCATTTTGTCACATTGATAGATGCCAGAAATTACACTTATTTTTTGTTAGTTGCACGTAAATATGTAGGAGAAAGAGCAGTTTATGCCTGGTATTTGGGAATCTGATGTCAGATTAGGAATATACTGCCAGCAATTTTTCTATTTGCCTATAACTCTGATTGTATTATTTACAAATAAAACAAAAATTAACAACACGTCCATATAAAAGACCCCATGGTCTTTTTTAAATCTATGGGACAAAAACCCTGTGGTCATTTTCCTTGGAATCTTATGTTCTATTGATCCTTCAAGGTTGCTCAGACCAGGAAAGAAACACCACAAGAAGACTGGAAACTTAAGCTTTATTGTAATGAGTTATAGTTTTGCAAGTCTGAGTGTATTTTTCTTCTCTATTATAACCCAAGGAATCAAGCTTAAATCTCTTCTTAATGTTGCCCTCTTTCCCAAAGTTGAAGGAATGCTTCTAACCTGTTTGGATTTATTACAGTTTCTAAATATTTCCATCAATGCTTTCTCCATGGCTCTCTCTATATCTAGAGGCCAATTACTATTTGTTACAGGTTGGGTTGGTAAGTAAATAGGGCTGGCCTATCTTGGGAAGTTGGACAGATATGACTCCCATATAGCTTCCAAGAAACTACATGAATATGTCTATGATTTCACCAAGACACAATATTCAAAAGACATTTTATTTTAGGGTTGAGGTTAAACAGTGTATTGTTTCTTGGTTCCCATATTGAGTTGAGAATACGCCAGTATATCAGGGAGCAAACTAGTCATCCAGTGACTAAATGTCAGCTTCTCTGAAAAAGACTATAAGTGAAATAGCTTAACTGAATCTTAGTTTAGATAGCCAGCCCTATTTGTATTATTTGAGTCCTGCATGCAACAAACAGAATGGCTTTGAATGAGCCATATAGGAAGGAATGGTTGAATATTAATTTATTTTTCCTTTCCTGGATTGTCCAAGTTGGCACTGGGTGAAAATAATCTCTGCCAACCCTTGGATGTGGAAAAGGAGAAGGCAGCAAATGTCAGTGTTTGGGATTGCTGGAACTGGAACACTTATTTCATAAATAACTGCAGCCTTTTATATTTGAGATAATTAGTCCCTGGCTTTGTGTTGAACTCAAACCAGAACAGCGTGTACTTTAAAAACAAATCAGAACTTTTACCAAGACGAACTTTTATTCTATGGTCTCTTTAAATTATGTAAACTGGCATGGTTTGCCCAATTTATTACCAAGATCACCTTCATGTTGCTGGGTATGGGAGAAATTCAAACATTTATGTAAAGTCTTAAAATACCATTCCATTTGTGTTGTGTGGCACTCCCACTGGTTTTTCAGTCAGCACCAGCATTTCACTTACTTTCTGGCATACTGATTACCTTTAGCTTAGTTTGTCAAATGATGAGTCTTCTTAGGGAGTACTTTAGCACTAGCATGGGATTAGCATGTTCCCTTGGCAGAGGAATCAAGAGCCAAGAGGTTCTCTTTCCATTATATCTTCCTACCAAAGCCTGCATACTTTGAAATGCAGGTACCCAGAAATTGACTGAAAGAAGTAATGGGTGGGGAATGGGACTTTTAGCACTGGAATCAACTTAATGATATATACATATACCTAGCAACAGTGTTCTTGTTCGTTTGTTCTCCTATCAAGCAGGGTGGGGCTAACAAGGTTATATTTACTTGCAAAGGGTAGAGTCAATCATGTGGTGTGTGGTATGGAAGAGTGAAATGGAATTTTTCTTGCACAGGTAACAAAGAGGAAGTGGGGATGCCTGTCCATGACATCATATAAGCCTGTCAGATTCCTTCCTGGAAACTCGGTTGTTTCCCTTTCCCTAACTGAGTTCTGAGGTGGCTGGGTATGTTATTCCACCGAGTGAAAGTTCCATTCAAGCAGGGAAATGTGTTTCTACCTCACCTATCTCTTGAATTTATTTAATTCAATTTAGAGATTGATTGTCTGCAGCTGACTTGGGGTAGTTCACGACACAATAAAATAACCAATAAAAACTAAAAAGGTATGGGTATGGGTATAATACCGTGTTTTTTCTGAAAATAAGATTGGGTCTTATATTAATTTTTCCTCCAAAGGACACATTAGGATTTATTCTGGTTAGGTCTTATTTTCAGGGAAATATGGTACTAAATGAATCCATCTGGCTGATAATCATAACTGGGGCTTATTTTTGATGCTTATATTATGAGAATGCTGTAGAATCATGCTAGGGCTTATTTTCCAGTTAGGTCTTATTTCCCGGGAAACATGGTATACAGAAGGAAAAACAACAGACACATTCAACAAGCTCAACCCAAGGCCCTGGGAGAACAAGGTCTTCAGAACCAGAACCAAATCTTCAAAGCTTTATAGAACAGTGAGGGCCATATAGACTTCAACAAGGATCTCATTCCAAATGGCAGGACTCCCTTAATGGTAACCAACTCACTTTTTCATGGCCACTCTCACCTGGAATCTGGATAGGATAAGAACTTATCCTAGTGATTAAGCTTTTAAGGAAATGTCTCCAGTTCTCACCTTTTTACCAGATTTCCTGTAACCAAGAAGTTTTGAAAGACATGGTGCTTTGAAAGACAAATCCAACCCAAAAGTAAACAAAAGAACAAGGTTTTGACATTAATAGAAGCAATACAGTAAGGAATTGAAAGAATAGTTATACCTGCTGCTAATTATGTAAGCCTTACGTCTGCCTAGCATAACACTGGGTCACCTCAGAGGTGGTATTCAGCAGGTTCTGACCAGTTCTGGAGAACCGGTAGCAGAAATTTTGAGTAGTTCAGAGAACCAGCAAATACCAGCTATGATTGGAGATTTTACAGTATCCTCAGCCTGCCACGCCCACCAAGCCACGCTCACAGAACCGGTAGTAAAAAAAATTGAATCCCACCACTGGTGAATAGCATGTATCACTCTTTATCCAAGATAGTGGAAAGATCAGAGGCCAATAGAAGCATGGAGCAATCTCAGGTCTGGGGATCTAGATCTTAACACAGCAACTGTTTCTAGAGATTGAGAAGAACTTCCATTTTAAAAAAACTGTAATGCCCTCAGAGTCTTGCCTTACAACGAGAAGCCTTGATTTTTTTTTTCCTGGGCCAAGTGGTGTTGTTTCCCTGTACATCCTTAGTATCAAACTAAGGGTGCCTTCTGTACTGGAATGTCCTGTGACTACATCTTAGCTTAATAACTGAACCATAACTAGGAGCAGGGATGGGCGGGGGAGCCCAACTGCAGAGCGTCGGCGTGAACCAGTTTTCTGCCAACTGACCTTTGGTGCTACCGGTACGCCAGAACCGGGCCGAACTGGTAGAATACTACCACTGCATATATCACCTCTGACTGGAGATTTTACAGTATCCTTCCCCTGCCACGCCCACCAAGTCATGCCCACAGAACCGGTAGTAAAAAAATGTAAATCCCACCACTGAGTCACCTGCCCGCCATCTAAGCAAACCAAGTCAAGGAAACTCTGAATTGGAGCATGTATAAAACTGTTCTGATGATGTTACGTAGTTTGGTGATGAAATATCTGTAAGAAAACAACCAAGCTCAAAGAGCACCAATGATCCCCACAGGTATAAAACTCCCTGAAACTTGAGGAAATAGCATGTAAAGGACCTCATCTTACTAGTCCTGGTTTTCACAGAAGCTTTGAGTCTGAATGACAAAACATACCTTTTCTTGAATTTCCCATTCTTTGCCTTTTGTTGCTACTTAAAAAAACCCAACCTTGCCTGCCGGTCACTCAAATTTTGCCTGGATCTGCAGTAATGATAGGGTGGTGATGCAGCAAAGGTAACTTTTCACCCTGGAGTAAAAACATACCAGAAATAGGGTAATTTGTAAATATTGTGCAAAAGTTAGAATGCATCAATGACTATTAGTTTGCTTCCAAAGAAGACTGGGTATGCCTGAATGCATTTACCCAAACAGGATATTCAGTTTAACAAAGCATACATTAAATTGAGTAAGTTTGCCAGGGAATTTTTTTTCCTCCTTTGTCTCATTTAGAATAATAGCACTTAGATTTATAGTGCTTTACAGCCCTCCCAATAATAATGTTGAAATATTTTTTACATCTTTGAATTGTCTGTTGTAATTTTACTATCATTCTTTTCTCCCCTCCTCAATTTATATTCAAACCATTTCCCTGGCTTATTTGCAAATTCAGATTTTGGTTTTTCACAATTCATGTTTACTGCCAGTGCCTTTGTAAACATTTAATTTATTGTGAATTAGTTTTCTTTTCTGGAGATTTCTTTAATTTTTATTTCATTTTTATCTTGTCAAAAATTGTCTGTGTTATTTCTTGTTTCCTTTTTTTTGAGCCTGCCATTATATTGTATAAAATATTACCTCATAAAAGCTTTTATTGCATACCAAACCATTATTACCGTGTTTCTCCAACAATACGGCCTCCACCAATAGGAAGGCCCAGCATGTTTTTTGGGCATAAAATCAAATTAAGCCCCTCCCCCCAAATTTAGGCCTATTTTAAAATATGCAAAATAAGGGGGAAGGGCGGGGAGACTTGCCGTTAGGAGCGCCCGGCGGGCTGGAATTCCTCGCCACCAGCCGCTCCTAACGGGCGATCATGGCCAAGCACAGAGAGCTCCCTACTCCCACCTTTGCTGCAGACACCTTTGGCACCCGCCGCTGTTGCTTTCCCTTCTGCCCATTACGCCGCCATGTTTGGAGTTGCCGCTTCCGTGTTTGGAATGCCGTCGCCATTTGGAGCTCCAAACGCGGAAGTGGCAGCTCCAAACATGACAGCGGGCGATCTTTTTATTTTGGTCCATGCGAAGTTCAGAGCGAGCAAGAGAGGGAGACTGCGATGCCTCCATCCGAGATGGCAACCTCACTAGTGGATCACAACGTGGCTGGAAGCCCAAATCGGCGGGCTCCGCGCTTTGGGCATCTCCGTGTGATCGCGACCCTGTCCTTTCCACCTGGCGCCCTTGCTGCTTTCTGGCTCTTTAGCAACCGGCTTCGTGTTTGGAGCACTGCCGCTGTTTGGAGCTCCAAACGGCGGTGGAAGCTCCAAATGCGGAAGCTCCAAACATGACGGTGGGCGATCTTTTTATTTTGGTCCGCGCGAAGTTCAGAGCAAGCATGAGAGGGAGACTGCGATGCCTTGCTAAAGAGCCAGAAAGCAGCAAGGGCGCCAGGTGGAAAGGACAGGGTCGCGATCACACGGAGATGCCCAAAGCGCAGAGCGCACATAACTAAAGGCGGCGCACGCAGTTGGCTTGGGGACTACAAGGCAGCATCTGCGCCTCTTCCCGGGCGCGTCTCTAGGCTGCTTCCGGAGCTACGGGACGCTCTCCGTTGCCTACCAGCCTTCTTCCTTGGGCTCCCTGCCGTGGGATACACCCACTTCCTCCTGCAAATTACGCCTCGCAACTCTTCTCTCCCTTTCCTCTCGCTCCAAAAAGATCGCCATTGTATCCTGCCGATTCGGGCTTCCAGCCACGTTGTGATCCACTAGTGAGGTTGCCATCTCGGATGGAGGCATTGCAGTCTCCCTCTCTTGCTCACTCTGAACTTTGCGCAGATAAAAAGATCGCCCGCCGTCATGTTTGGAGCTGCCACTTCCACGTTTGGAGCTCCAAATGGCGACGGCACTCCAAACACGGAAGCGGCAGCTCCAAACGTGGCGGCGTAATGGGCAGAAGGGAAAGCAACAGCAGCGGGTGCCAAAGGTGTCTGCAGCAAAGGTGGGAGTAGGGAGCTCTCTGTGCTTGGCCATGATCGCCCGTTAGGAGCGGCTGGTGGCGAGGATGCAAGGGGGGGAATTAAATCACCCCCCGAAAAGACGGCCTAGCCATTTTTTCGGGGCTCAAAAAAAAATAAGGCCCGGCCTTATTATGTGAGAAACACGGTAGATCTGTGTCTTTATTGATATTGTTCTTTTTGAAATCTTCAATGACTATATCTTTCTGCAATAATATTTCATTTAAAGTTCCCTGTAAAAGAGCTGGTTCATCATGTGTTCATCAACTCATTTAGCCAGAAAAGAGGTATTTTTTAAAATCAAAAGTTGGCAAACAACACTACATTGAGCTATAACAGAGGATGCATTGTGCTACATCAATAATTTGTTTATGGCTTGTTCCTGGTTATGCATACTAGTGTATCAAAATATAAAATACAAAACATTATGAAGAAAAATAAAGATGAGAGAAAGATAAGGAAGGAAAAGGGGAAGAGAAAAAAAAGTGCAAGACAGAGGGAAAAAGAAAAAGAAGGCATTGACTTCCAACTCTTCTGGTGCAGTATGATAAGGTAGTAACATGAAATCTCAACTTCTTACGTTTATATAATAAAATATAGTAGCCATTTCTTCGCTAACTCCCATCAACTTTTGCAGCCATTCATCCTTTGTGGGAATCAAAGTATCCTTCCATTTTTGTGCATAAAGTATTCTTGCTGCTGTCATTTGTTCATGGCTTATTGAAAAAGCTACAGTTGGTGAAGTCATACAATATAACGAAGCCAGAACCAAACACATCACATTACAATTATGAATCAGAGGTGGTGTTCAGCAGGTTTTGACCAGTTCTGGAGAACCGGTAGCGGAAATTTTGAGTAGTTTGGAGAACTGGCAAATACCACCTCTGAGTTGACCTCACCCCATTACTAAGAGGTCTGTAAGGGGTGTGCATTAGCGCACAATTGTGCCTCCTGTCCCTATCCTATTGTCCCCAATTATTAGTTCCTATTTCTTATATTTAAACTTATGTTTATGCTTATTTCTATTGTATTGTAAGCTTTTGACAAAATAATAAATAAATAAATAAATAAATAAATAAATAAATGAGTGGCCCTGCCCCCATCTATTATCTGTCTCCCGAGTCCCAACTAATCGGCTGGGTCTTCTTTTGTTGCCCTGCACAGGAGAATGGAGCTGGAAAGCAGGTTAGTGGGGTGGGAATGGAGATTTTGCAGTATGCTTCCCCTGTCATGCCCACCAAGCCACGCCATGCCTACCAAGCCATGCCTACAGAACCAGTAGTAAAAAAAATTGAACCCCACCACTGTTATGAATGTTTAATTATAATTTTTAATTATATGTAATTATGTATAAAGCAAGTCGACAGGTAACACCTCTATTAAATGGAGAATTCTTGGAGAAATAGGTGGGCAATTTAGTCCAACAATTCAGTGTAGCCTCCTACAGAAGGCTACACTGGACTCACAATGGGCAACTTTGTTATATATAAAACTCAGCTTTTAGACATTTCTGCTATCAAAACAAGCAGGTGGGACTTCTAAGTTGTTCCAAGAATTGGTTCCATCTTTACACTAGACGCAAAACAATTTGACAGATCATGGGATTGGGTTATGTACCTCAACCGCTTTGAAAAAAACCCATTGAATTCAACAGTTGGTTGGCAGCACTGAGTGGCCAATAAAAAGGAAAGGACTGGAAATAAAGGAATGCGGGCATAAAAAGAATTGTCCTCACCTTATTTATGAGCTGTTTGCACAGCTTTGCATGTGTAATGAGATGTTAAAAAAAAAAAAACTGCATTTAAGTTGGATGGACTCAGTTGGACTTTACAGTAAGCTGAACAAAAGCCTAATTACCACCACTGTGTTTTTGCACCCAGGGGAGAAATATTACAGGTTCAAGGAGTTGCTATGGGAGCAGGAGCAGTTATGCTCTAAGTGCCACAGTGAATGCAAGGCCATACTGGCAATAAATTGCTCTTTGTATTTTTCCATTTGCTGTAATGGGGAAATGTGCTTAGCTCTGCTTTAGCAGGGAGTGGCAACTGATGTTTGCAAATTGCCTCTTGCTATGGGTACCCAGAGAATTATTTTTAATCTAAACTGGGTAAATTTTTAAAAGATCTGAAATTCTTATCATTCCCAGTGCCAGTAGGTTGGAAGGTCATGCAGAGGCCAGACTTCAAATTTCACAAAGCTTCGAGGCAATTGTACAGTTTGCATTTCCTTGCAGTTCAGCTGGAAAAGCTTGCATGAAGTTGAGCAGAGTGGCTGCTTGATGACTCACATCTAGCTTTACAAAAGGGCTGGAGGATGACAACCATAGCAGCTGAACGACAGGAGTGTGAAAAATGAATTGCAACTCTCACTGTTTTTCAGCATTAGCCATACAGAGGACAGGATTCTTATGAGATGTAATCCAGCAACATCTGGCAGGTCAAAGGTTTCCTACACCTCAATCTCAAAAGCATATTCTCTCATGACCTCTCATCATAAGGGAGAACAGTCTTTTGGAAAATAAAACTACACTATTTGAGAATCTCAGGTTACCTTTCCTGTTATGAATCTTTTTTTTTTTTTTTTTGGTGGATCATAAAGTTTGGCGGAGATGCAAAAACCTCAACTTTATAAGTGTACAAACTGTGAATGTATTGAAGAAAAAGAGCAAGAAACCAGAACGCGTAAGATTTCAACTGTTTAGATGGCAGGCAGGAAACGTGGTGATTTTAATCTTAAAACTAGAGAGAAAATGATGCATTTGGAAATAGCAGCACTATTGGTAGTAAGGACAGCAACTATTCTTATGTGGAAAAAAAACCACACAACAACCATGGGATCTGAAGTAAGCCTGGAACATATGACTCGGTGGAAAGCTAGGAAAATTATGGCATTCAGAGAAGCCTTTTCCAATTACTTGCTTTATGTGCTTGACTATAACTTCTGCCTGAGAATTATGGGGAAAACGGCTGAAAAACTAGTCAAGGATACTGGGTTGGGGAATGTTGATTTGCAATGATATTTGCAAGAGAATAATCTAATTGCTTTGACCCAGGATACATTTAGCCCAGCGCTTGGTTTTCTAACAGCAGCCAATCTGATGTCTCTAGAACTTCTCAGATACAGAAGAACAGTTGGAGGCTTGAATAGGACAGTTCTTAATTGCTAGCATCAGACATATGTGATGATAGAATAAATCTTCCCCAAGTTTGGTGAGGAAGATCAGAAACAATCTCTCCCAACTTGCTGGTAAAATATATTTAAAAGAACATCTAGCCTCTGTGACAATGTACTAGAGTTGCTTGCTGGATGAACACTGAACTCAGCGCCTTCTATGGTGAGATGGTAGAAAACTGCAAATGTCTTGAAGAAGGTATATGACAGCCATTGGGAAAGCATGAACTTAGCCTGGGAAGACAAATAGAGATGAGGATGAAACTTAAGTTATAGCCTTAACTCTCTTTAATATGAAAAGGGGTGGATAAAAAACAATACCAGACTTTCAAGATGATGATATTACAGTCAAGACCAGCAGATCTCTAGTATTTCTTGTGGTGTCTATTTCCGGACTGGGTCTTACCACAAAGAAATGAGAGAAATTCATTGTAGTTGAGAGATGCTATTTTCCATAGCACCTAGTCTATAGCCACTGATTCTTAAATAAAAGAGGGGGGGGGGGAAGAATAGCATGAAAATAAAATAAAATAGAACCAAATAAAATAAAATAAAATAAATAAAAAAGACTGGAGAGTGAGTTGATAAATATGCTTGAAAGGAACTTGGCATGTTCAGTTAACCACAGCATTTTGCAATGCTTCACACTGGGAAATCTTTGGTTAACTTTCTTAATATATTTGAATTCTTAATCAGATGTTGGGAACAGTATTGGAATTTACACTGAAAGGTTTAAACAGAATATTTCTTATTTTATGCTGAAGGGAGTCTATTAATAAATAAACCAAGTGTGACTGGACTTTAAACATGCCAAAGGAAATTAACAATAATAGTTGATAATATGCTTTTGTCATGCTGCCCAGTATGTTTTATAGTTCACATGCTTTGGACCAGATAAGATATGGAAACTAATTATATAAGACAGATTTAGAAACCATATCAGAGTAGGTAGAGAGAATTTAGGGAGGGTGAAATTGAACTGAAACTTAGGGATGGAATATAAAATAAGCTGAGGTAGTGTAACAGCAAGCAGATAGGTAATTATTTGCCTCCTTCATTAGTAATAGTATTTATTATGACCTTAGACCAAAGTACAAATAAGTACAGAAATTCTAAAAAGCAAAGGTAATAACATTTTAACGCAAACTTAAAACTCTGCTGTAATTTTCTTCAACCTGATCCTCTTAGGATCTCATAGTCCAGCATACCCACTCAGAATTTCCATAATAGTGAATTGAGAAGCATATACATTTATAATAATAAATAAATAATAAATAAATAAACAATGTTCATGTTGCTAATAAACAATTTTGAAACAATATATGTCATTCTTTGGTCTTTATGAGCCTGATCTAGAATCCATCAAGGTAGCCTGGTCTTTTTTTTAAAAAAAAAAAAAATAAGGAACCTGAAATCAGGTTAATTATGTATTGCTGTGTTCAGTTCAGTTCAGTTCAGTTTAATTCAGTAAAGGACATTCATAAGGACATAGTCAATAGAAGACTGGAATATCATTATACTCTATAGCTGCCAAGGTGTCATGCCCCTGGTGGAGACTGACTCTGAGGAAGAAGAGGAACAGCCAACAGGGAGTGGAAATGTAACTCCAGAAGTGGTGGAGGAGGCTGGGGAAGGGCAGAGGCCAGCTGAGCAGTCAGAGGAACACGCAGGTCCATCCCCTATCCATCCTAGGGCACACAGGGAGGAGAGGATCAGGGTAAAACATGGTCTACTTGGGAGGAGAGGGCCATGATCCTCTTCATGGGTTACAGGTGTGAGATTTGATAAGAGTTTGGACCTGCGTGCTAAAAGACCCTGGAGACAAATTAGTGTTTTATTCCTAAAGAAGGTTTATCTTGGTTGGTGTTCTTCCAGCGGACTGTACCTGGTTATCTTCCTGAAGTTGGCAATTATCTATCCTGGTCTGTTGTGGAACTTTATTCAGTGTGGTTTGTTTTTGGTTTTTGCTTCATTATCGGCTCTTTGAATTTGAACTGTGTTTCTTTCCTTTGAAATGTTATTTTGAAAGAAGTTTACTCCTCCACTGTGAACAATTAAACAGTGAAGCCAAGTTGAAGGCATTAAAGGACTTTTAGTTATGTTTTGGGTTTTGTTATATTTCTGATATACTCTGGGTCATCACACAAGGAAAGGACATTAAACAAGGCTCTAAGAAGTGCTCAGTGATAGGTAAATAAGCTTAAGAAGTTTGCAGGGAAATTCTCTGGGATTCTTTTAGGAACCAGAAGAGCATTATGATTTGTTTTAGATAGCAATAGACCAGGGGTGGGATTCAACCTTTTTAACAACCGGTTCGGTGGGTGAGGCTTAGTTGGTGGGCATGGCTTAGTGGTCATGTTATTGGCTGGGCATGGCCAACTCAATATCACTCACATCAACGCATGCATCTCCTTGCCTGGCCTCTCATGACTGTGGGGATGCTGCAACAGTCGTAAGTATGAAAAATGGTCATAAGTCACTTTTTTGAGTGCCATTGTAACTTTGAATGGTCACTCCACACAAGCAAAGTACCAGCAAAGGAGGGGGGAAAAACTCCAGAGAAGTTCCTGAGACAGGAAGTCTAGTCCTGCCAAGAATGTAATAAGGGTTAATGGAGAGGCAGTTTCTGTAAGCAACACCAGAATGTTTCCTCCCTGTCTTCCTTACAGGATTAGGCCAGTAATTTCTTCTAACTACCAGTTCTCCAAACTGCTTAGAATGTTAACAACCGGTTCTAGCGAATAGGTGCGAACTGGTAGAATCCCACCCCTGCAATAGAATTATATACTGTTTCACAGTGCTTTACAGCCCTCTCAAGTGGTTTAAAGAGTCAGCATATTGCCCCCCAACAATTTGGGTCCTCATTTTACCGACCTTGGAAGGATGGAAGATTGAGTCAACTTTGAGCCAGTGGGAATTGAACTGCCAAATTGCAGGCAGCAGAAGTAGTCTGCAGTACTGCATTCTAACCACTGTGCCACCATAGCTCTAGATCACTTTAAAATGCAATATTCTCAATCTACTCTTTGATATAAATTCCTAAACCTTTTCAAAACCAAATTGTAACAGATACTTAGTGACAGGCCATAGGGCAGTAATTTTCATATGACATTTCCCCCATCATTTTGCCTTAGAGTCATCGGATTTTATTAACAGAAACAGCCCAACTGAACCTAATTTGACCTTCCAAATAAGATTGCTTGTCATAATTTTGTGGAGATTATCTCCAATCTTAAAGCTGTATTGGGGTGTCATTATTAAGGATCTTAATTATCCTGATTGTAGTTTTTTTTTTTAAAAAAAGTAGAATTGGAATAGGAGATCATAAAGAGTGCACGACTGTTTTCACAGAAAATAATTTGATGGTGTCTACATAAAGTTCCCTTTCTGTCTATCATGAAATTTTGGGACTGCTGTTGTACTCTTTTGGGCTAAGAAAGAAGAAGCATTAACTGGGGCTGATGTTCTAGAATATTGAAAAACAATTACCAAATATTTAAAACATTTGACTTATACTGCAGTCTAAACTGGGGACAGATCATCCCAAAGAAGAACTGGTTACATGGTTGCTAAGAGTCAATCTGATGACACATAAACAACTATTCAATCAATAATTTGATTATTTACATACCATCTGTGGAATGTGATGATATTGGAGAATACTGTGACTGGTTTGCTGATGGTTGATAACTTTGCAGAGTTGAGTAAAGAGTCTTGAAAGCACTCCTGAGACTCACCTAGCTTAGCAACAAAACAACATTAACTGCATAAAACAGAATACATAGTCATTTGTCCAACATTGGAGGCGTGTGAAACTAAGTTTTGTAAATGTTTGATAAGCAAAAGCAAGCAAATATTTAAGAAGAACATAGCTAAGATGCAGCATTGTTTTACCTTCTTGACAATTGTGATGGTATTGGAGTGCTATCTAGCAGAGTTATATTTGAGTCTAATTCTTACATATTAATAACAATAAAGTTTTGTCAACATGTCGAATAACAGTTTCAGGAATTCTGAGCTTGTCTGAGATGCTATATTATCTAAGAAGATAATGGTACCAAATCAGTCTTTGTTAGGTCTGTTGGGATAAGGTCATTTTAAGGATCTTTGCCTCCATTTAAGTGATCAATCAGTAGTTTGACCTCTGTAACCGATACCAAAAGCCGAGATGTAGACCAGGGGTGTCCAACCTTGGCAACTTTAAGACTTGTGGACTTCAACTCCCAGAATTCTCAGCTATGCTGGCTGAGGAATTCTGGGAGTTGAAGTCCACAAGTCTTAAAGTTGCCAAGGTTGGACACCCCTGATGTAGATGATCAGCCAATAGATCTAATGGGTGAAAGTAGTCCAAGATCCTACATACAATGCCTGCCTCCCTACTTAGACACAAGGCCATCTATGACAAACTCTGTGTCAAGGTGTCCCTCTTTAATATATCAGGAAAATGATATATATCATTTTATTTTGGATAATCCTAATTCTGAAATCTTTAATTAATTAATTTATTTTAAAAAAGCTCTTACTATGTCACCATCATTGTTTTTCTTTTGATTTTCTTATTGGTGGTTTTAAAATGCTTTCACATTGTTGTTACCAACCTACTAAGAGTAGGGAGGGGAGGCGATTTCTAGATATATGCTAGTGGTATTGACTGAATGCTGCGTTTATCCCAGATTGCTTTGCTTTATGATATAGATAAATCCTAGAATCCTAGACTTGAAAGGAGTCCTTGTGGACATTGGGTCCAAACTCCTGCTCAGGGCAGGAACCTAAATAAAGCATTCCTTGATAGATGACTATCTGAGCTGTCCCTGAACATCTCTATCACCTCTGCAAATTGCTTCCACTGTCTAACTGCTGTTATTGTTAGAACATTTTTTTCATGAAATTCAAAATGTGCCTTCTGTAACTTAAACCCACGATTCCCTGCCTTGCACTTTGGAATGATACTGAGGAAATTATCCTTCAATGTGACAGATAATTCAGGGATGAAATATTCCCACTTAAGCTTTTTTTTCCCTGGAGGTTATACATCCCTCATTCAATCAGTCCTTCACAAGATTTAGTTTCTAGTCTCTTCAACATTATTGCTATTCTCCACATTTGATTTTATGCACTTCTGTTTGTCATGGACGTGAGGCCCCAAAGGGCAGTACGGCTGCATCTGGTTGTCACCCATTTGGTACTGCGCAGCATGTGTAGTTTAAGGAATGCCATGGACGTGGGCTACTATACTGGAAGAAGTGCCTCTGCCCTGTATCAATGGGGCTGGAAAGATTCCCTCTGTTGAGATTGTGGTGCGGATATGCAAATATTAATCATATAGTGCAAGATTCTCCACAAAGTGTGTTTTCTGGTTCCCTGGAAGATCTGCATGCAGCAATGCCAGAGGCAATTGGACATCCAGTTATGAGGCCATTGCCATACCCCCAAAGAAGTTTTATTTATAATTAAGTGGACTGTTTATATATGATGATTTCTCTTCTTTCATAATCTCATCATAATAAATTCTCTGAATTGTTCTAATTTGGCTGAATGCCAAATTCTAATAATATGGTGGCTAGAACTAGTGAGTAGCATCCATTGACTGATTAATTGAAATGTATTAGTAAAGAGCTCTATGTTCATTGAAGTCTGTGTTTTGAAATAATTAACCTCTTTCTTACAAAAAAATGGCTGTCCTGCCGCTCAGAACTAGTTTGGATTTTATTAAGATTAGTATTTCCTTTAAAAATATTCAGCAGCTATCAATATTCAATATATCATAAATGTTCTTTTTAAATTGTAATATACTGTTGCCTTCCAAATTCATATAGGTAGTCCTCAACTTACAACAGTTCATTTAATCACTATTCAAAGTTATAATAGCACTGAAAAAAAGTGACTTATGATTGTTTTTCACACTTACGACCATTGCAGCATTCCCATAGTCATGTGATCAAAATTCAAATGCTTGCAGTATCCTGGTGTCATGTCATCACCTTTGCAATTTTCTGAGAAGAAAAGTCAACTTGGAAACCAGATTCACTTAGTAACCATGTTACTAAATGAACAACTGCAGCAATCCACTTAACAACTATGACAAGAAAGATTGTAAAATGGAGCAAAACTGACTTAAAAATTGTCATAGTTAGCATCAGAAATTTTGGGTAAGTTGAGTAATTCAAATGACTACATATCATCTAATGTCTACGCCTCAAACAAAGTTAAAATAAACAGAAAATATAAAATAGAATATCCATTGTGGTGCTTCCAACAAAGGAACTTTATTTTCACACATAGGTATATTTATGATATCTGTATATAGTAGTTGTAGGGATACATTAAAGGAAATTGTTATATCTTAGGGCCCTGAGCCAGCTCTTTAATGTTAGTTTTGATATTAGTAGGTTGTTTAAGTTTCTGCACCCTCAAGGATTCTCATCATATCAAGGATCACGTCTATGGTGCCATTTTCACCACTGACCTATGTGAATTGCCATTCATCTTTTAAATCATCTTTATTAATGAATCGCTAAACAGATAAACTGATAATCAGGGTTGGAAGGGACCTTGTAGGTCATCTAGTCCAGTAGTGGCTAACCTTTTTGAGCTCCTGTGCCAAAAATTGTGTACGCGCTTGCACACTTGCACTCACGTGCCAGCATCCAGAAGGCAGTGCATGCCCCCCATGTATGTATGCACACGCAACCCCCCCGCCCCCTTACCTGCACTGGACCTCACGGATTTTCTGCCAATTTGAGGCCTTTTTCGGCCTCCCAAAGGCTTGAGGAAGGCTTCTGCAGGCTTCTACAAGCTTTGTAGGCTGAAATCTAGCCCCGTTTCATCACTTCTGTTTTTTTCAGAAAAACAGTGATGAAACGGGGCTGTATTTCGGCCTACAAAGCTTGTAGAAGCCTGCAGAAGCCTTCCTCAAGCCTTTGGGAGGCTGAAAAAGGCCTCAAACCAGCCTCAAACCAGCTGTGAGGTGCGCACATGTGCAGTGAGGTAAGTTTGCCTGCAGCTCGTGTTCTGGCACAAATGGCTCTGTGTGCCCCCTGTGGCACGCGGGGGGGGGGGGGGGGGGGGGGGGGGGGGGGGGCCAGGGAACCTGGGTGGGGGTGCTATGGAGGATAATGGTGGTGGACCTCCGTGCCCCCTGTGGCACTGGGAGGGGTGCAGGGGGGGGACCAACATTCGCCATCACGGATCTAATCAACCCCCTGCCCAAGTGGGAGACCCTACACCATTTCTGACAAATGGCAGTCCAATCTCTTCTTGAAAGTCTCAAGTGATGATGCTCCCACAACTTCCGAGGGCAAGCTGTTCCACTGGTTGATTGAATCGGTTCTTCTACTTCTTGTTACATGTCTATTTCATCATCTGTTTTCCACAGCCACAGCTATGACTATGAGCCTAGAAAGGTCATAATTTGTAAATTAGCAGATCTTTCTTTTAAACCAGTCTGAAAACAAGATGATTAAGAAAGCATTTGTCAAAGTATGGGGTCATGACCCTCAGAGAGACTGGTCACAATATCATGGCAGAGGAAAACCAGGCAGTATCTTTGTCACAAGTCATTTCTAACCAAGCTTACTAGTCTACTACCTAAATGTAGGGAATGCAAAACATGAAAACATGAGCCCTGTATCAAAGCTAAAGTGTTCTTCTCATTTTCTTTTTAAACACACTGCATTTGTCTTTCAAAATGAGATAAATTATGGCTGCAGGGTATAAGACTTCTGTGAAAAAGTGGTGTCCATTTGATTTAACCCTTAATTTTCTCAGCAAATTAAGAGGCAGTGGGGAAATCACAAAGAAATAAAAGAAGATGACTGATGTGACGATTATTTCAGTCTGTCTGGGTTGAGAGAGAAAGAATCCAAAGCCTTCTGGTGTGTTGCAAACAGCATTTTAAGAGAAGCTGATTTAAGTCTTTAATCTCTCTCATTCTCCAAATTTGGTGAAGGAAACTGGATGTTTTCAAAATGGAACCCAGAATTTAGGAATTATGTAAAAATTAATTCTTCCCATGAAAAATAAGTTTTAAAACGTTACTGGGTTTTTAAAACTTATTTTCAATGCAATTATTTTATTTTATAATATCGTAAAGCCTTGCCATTTTGTTCTGTTTAATATATCAGTTAAAGCATGGCGTATATTTGTTTCTTTCCAAGCCTGAACTCAGTGAAATCACCAGTTTTGCTCAGGGGTAGACTTCAAAATTTTTAGTAAAGGGTTCTCTGCCCAGTTGCTGGGTGGGCATGGCCTAGTCAGCCTCCTGCACCATGGCAGGATGGGGGCGTTTTTGCCCTCCTTGGGCTCCGGGGGCTTTCTTCAAGCCTCTGGGAGGGTGAAAACGGCCTCCCTGGGCTCTGGAGGCTCTCTGGAAGCCGGAAACAGGCCCATTTCCGGCCTTCTCAAACTTCTTGGAGGCCCATTTTTCATGCTCCCTGAGCCTCTGCGTGCGCCCTGCACTTACTTGTATCCAAAACGGGCCATGTGGGGACTCCTGGGAGGGGAGGGGAGGATTGGGCAGGGTCCAGGAGTGGGATTCTACCAGTTCGCACCTATTCGCTAGAACCGGTTGTTAACATTCTAGGCAGTTCGGAGAACCGGTTGTTAGAAGAAATTACTGGCCTAATCCTGTAAGGAAGGCAGGAAGGAAACATTCTGGTGTTGCTTACAGAAACTGCCTCTCCTTTAACCCTTATTCCATTCTTGGCAGGACTAGACTTCCTGTCTCAGGAACTTCTCTGGAGTTTTTTTTCCCCTCCTTTGCTGGTACTTTGCTTGTGTGGAGTGACCATTCAAAGTTACAATGGCACTGAAAAAAGTGACTTATGACCATTATTCACAATTACGACTATTGAAGCATCCCCACAGTCATGAGAGGCCAGGTGAGGAGATGCATGCCTCGATGTGAGTGAAGTTGAGTTGGCCACACCCAGCCAGTCACATGACCACCAAGCCATGCCCACCAACTAAGTCACACCCACAGAACTGGTTGTTAAAAAATTTGAATCCCACCCCTGGCAGGGTCAGTCAGGAGTGGGATTTGGGGGTTCTCCAAACTTCACAGAATCTTAGCTCTCCTGAACCCCAGCAGCCCACCCCTGGTTTTGCTCATGGATTGCCACACAAATTCATTGATCGCTTCTGCGGGTCATAGCAGTACAAAGCTAAGAATCCCTGGATTAAGACATTGATGGACAGAGCAATTTCTAAGTAAAATAGAACAACTTAAAATATGGAAATATTCAGTTGTACATGGCTACATTTGCAACAAATCTACATATCTGCACCTTTGCATTCTATCAACCATGAGCCAGTCAGGATCGAACTCCTGACTGTGGGCAATTAGCCTGTAGTACTGCATTCTAACCACTGGCCCACCATGTCTCTATTATTCATGTCCTACCTTGTATTTTGAAGCCCCTGCTTTAAAGTCGTTAGAAGCAAAACATTCTAATTATTTAATTGATTTATTCAATTTCTATAGGCACCCATCTCAATCCAGTTGAGATTTCTAACAGTCTCTTTTTGGTCTCTTGATTAGGTTCTTCAGGGGAAATACTGTATATAATCTGAGAGTTTTACTCTTCCCTCAGTCCATCAGGGAAGAGTAAATGTGCATGATTTTCCTTTGCCGCCAGTTGCCAGAAACCAAGGATGGTTATTTTAGACCATATTAGTGTCTCTGAACATACATACAGAAAGGACAAATGAATCCTTAACATCATTGCCACAAATCAAGATTTATACTTTTATTTCTGACATGTCTTCTATCAAAACAGAACTTCAATATTTAAATGTCACGAGAGTGTCAGCCTATTTCCTGGATTGGCCGGCTACTTTAAGTAAGTAAGCTATGACTCTAGTGGACAATGCCACAGAATAGGCTTGGTTTTCATCCCACTCATAATGAGAATATTACCGATAATTATGTTGCAAGAGCTCTTTATTGTGTTACATTTTGTTTCACTTCTGCTGCTGTCCTTCAGGATGGAACAAACAGTCTACATTCACACAGAAGTTGAATGAGATGATTGTGATATTTAGGAAATAGGTTTGGCTGGGGAAGAAAAAAAAAACCATTTTCATAATAGTAAAAGCTTCTCTACAAGTAAATGTTTTTTTCTTGAATTTATTGGATTTGCTTGCATTCTTTACAGAATCTTGTGAGGCAGTGCCTTGTGAGAACATAATGTGGTTTTTATTTCTCTAATATATCCGCATTGTGGGCTCCTGATTTCATACCACTTGAAAGTGTGTTGGTCTATGGAGATGGGGTAAATCCTTAATTCTGCCACCATTCATCCTTTCTGAAATCAATAGGATAGTTTAAATCAATGCTTTTCAAATTTGGCAACTTTAAGATGTGTAGACTTCAGCTCCCAGAATTCCCCAGCCAATATAGCTAGGGGATTCTAGAAGTTGAAGTCCATCAATCTTAAAGTTCCCAAGTTTGAAGAACACTGGTTAAAGGTTAACTGTATAGTTTGTTAACCTGTGATAAAATTAATATTTGGTGCAGCTCACCTTGTAAACATTGGTCGCAGCTGACAGCCAGAGTTGACAACCAAATGCCAACTAAAGTCCAACTGAAAATAACAAGTTCTTAAAGAAAGGATAACTCTGAAATAATATTGTTTTTTTTTGAAGCACCAAGCAATGGTCCTTGGCCAAAGCATAAGTAGTACTCATTTAGACTAGTCATCGAATTGCTTTGACATTTAAATGCTGATCATTTTAAACCAGTAATCTGGTTTGATCAGCAAGGACTGTGATTTTTTAAATCGGTAATTCTGTACCTCTAATGACACTGTTCTAGATTAATAATCCAAATTCTTTGGATATGTCTACATAGTACCAGTTGTAGCTGCCTTAAGTGTCTTTTCAATTCAACTCTAATATAACATTTGACTTCAAAACAATGCAGAACTACTTATCATGGTTTAGATTATCAACACTTGAAATTTTGCATTCTCAATGTAATCACTGATATTCAATTCTGATAATACATTTTTTACATGCCATTTTATATTTTTCCTTATTCCTTTAAAAATAACTTGAACAATTTATTAGAATGCATTGTATTGAAAAGCAGCTCTGTGGGAAGGTGACTACATTACAAACCTGTTGACCTGTGTTGAATAAAGCTAAGCAAGTATTTGTGTTTTGTTTCTTTAACCTTAAATGTAATACACATTTAATATTTTTAAACCATTCTCAACCAACCAATTTCGAAAGCCTGCATTTTGTGTAACATGCTTAAATTAATAAAATCAAGCAGATTCCTTGAAATCTTGATGTATTGATGTTTAATATTTGTTGTAATATTTCATGGAAAGCTGGGTCTTGCAAAATCAGCTTTCATTTAACCAAACATATGTCTAGCATTCCAGTGATTCAACTCCTACATTTCTGGATAATGAGAATAAGAACATGAAGCAGTAAATGTAACCCTCCCCTTATATTCAAATAGATTCATTCAAACTTTAGATTAAAGGTTCAGAAAAATAATCATTCATAGTTATTGGTTGCTGTGTATGATAAGCTCTATAATTATAATGTACCACTTAGGGCATTTTGAGGGGGCAAGAGGAAAAATGATGATGCATCTGACAATGTCATTACACACATGACATTACTTACATACAAATGACGTCATTACATACTGCACATTGATATATGACAGAGGTATCATATATCAATGTGCAGTATGTAATTACAGCATTTGTGTAATGTCACTGCATTTAAAGCCCTTTATGGTATGGGTCCAGGTTACTTGAGGAACCATCTCACCCCAATGGGATTGGCCTGCCCCAGTTGGTCCAGCAGCAGAGGGAGTATACTGTGGACAAGGGATCTCCAATCTTGGCAACTTTAAGCCTGGAGGACTTCAACTCCCAGAATTCCCCAGCCAGCAAAGTTGAAGTCCTCCAGGCTTAAAGTTGCCAAGGTTGGAGACCCCTGCTGTGGACCATATTGCTCCAGAATTCCTGCTGAAGGGGTCCAGATGAAGAGCCTTTTCTGCTGCTCCTATTCTTTGGAACATCATGCCCATCATGGTGAAATATGCACCCACCCTTTTAACCTTCTGAAAGGACCGGAAAACCTGGCTCTTCTGCTTGTCCTGGGGTCCCGATAGAGATGTGTATTGCTGGACATGGGGTTCCAAGGGAACAGTAAATTGTAAAGGTGGCTGCACTGTTGTTAAGACCTGTTGATTTCTCCCTGCCTGTATTAATTATAATATTAATTTTAATGGTTGTTTTTATATTATAGTTTTTAAAATTTCTTTATTGTATACCACCCAGAGTCACATTTTGTGAGATGAGTAACTATATAAATATATGAATGAATAGAAGAACAAATGCGTGAATGAATGAATTGGTGACTAAGTCACAACAAGCTGAATTTAATGTCTTGGTAGATCCTGGAGTACATACATCTTGTAAACAATTGGCAAATCAAATAAAATAAATAAATAAATAAAAATACAGACAGAGCCAAACAAATTGTGGTTTAGTGCAGAATGTGAGTCTGTCATACATGGACAGGATTATTTGAGTGGAATTGATCCAGGGATAATGAATATGGCTGCTCTTGAATGATCTCTTGTGCAACTCCTTGACCCTCTACAGTAAACTATTTTTGCCACTTGGCCTCCAAGTATAGCTGAGAGGTGTTTCCAAAATAAATATTCCTTGCATTAAACCTCTCAGCAGCAGGGGAGAAACAAACTGCTGACAATTGGAGTCAAAAAGTTTCCATAAGGTCAGTAAACCCAATTAGCAATGGGCTAATGCTTTTCCCTCCCTTTTTTCCACAGTACTTAAATCAATTTCTTCAGTATTTTCTATTCAGACCCAAACCAGACAGTTCTGAAGGTCAAATAACTACCCACAGTGTGCACCCAGTAGCCCCCCTAAACCACAAAAATATTTTTGTTGAAAGAGACGTCAACAGCATCCTACGTTGTTTATCTCAGTGTGCCACACAAGACTAAACCTCACAAGTCAACCAACAAAGCTTCCATTTCCCTCCACTTTATTTAGTAACATGAGGAGGTGGTTAATCTGACTTTCCTCCAAGCAGATTTCTTTAAAACCTATTCCTGTTTTCAAATGCTTCGCAGCCATGTTTGCTGGTTGAACAAAGCACTGTGTCGGGTTTAATGGAGCATTCTATTTATTGGTAGCACTTGAAATTTCTGAACACTGATATCGGAGTGAAATTTGGCATGCCTAGTTATTTAAACTATTTATATACTGTAGGTTGCCTTTTGAGCCAAAATCTTTTCAAGGCAGCAAACTATATTTAACATATTTACTTTTGGTGTATGTGTATAGCACAAGGGCAGTTTCCATCTTGATGCCTTATGCACACCTCTTTTGAAAGAAAATTACAAAATATACTACATATTTTTTGAAACACTGAAATACAATTAACATTGGTGATTCTATTTAGTATCACAATTCAATATCAACACAATCCTTGCATGAAAGAAAAAGAAAGCATATAATAATAATTATATTGTAATAACTGCCCTAAAGATTAAATTGTTGCAATGAAACTTGTAAAACTTGTTTGAGTATAATTTCATATGATTTTTAAAAATCTTAAAAATTTAACTCCCATATATATTTTCTTTCAGAGTATGACACAAAAATGGGGAGATCATTGTAGATTTGACAACAAGCTAACAATCAGATTTTCTATAGTGGAGTCTTTCCTTTCACACTAACATAATGTATAGTTTTTAATGTAAGTGATGGGGAGCATTCCAAGTGAACACTACTGTAGAGGTATCATTTGAGCTTTTATTGTTCATAGTCATCAGATTTCCAGCAGTGATTGGTATTGGGTGACTTGTCAGTATTTCTCCCTTTTGATTTAGACTCCAGATCAGTTAAGGCTATTTCACAAACTGATGTGAAATATAAATCCCAAAGTCTACACTTTACATTTTTGTTTGGAATACTGGATCAAATAATTCACATGCCCCATCAAGATATAAGTTGCTTTTCATATCAAACAAGCCAGAGATGATCTTGTGGATAAGCAAAGTAATCATGATTTTTTGGGTCCATTTATGTTTTGCTCTTTAAAAAAGAAGTGAATCTTTGCCTTGTACCTTTACTGATTCCTGATTCATTTTAATGTTGTTCACAAACAATAGAGATAAGCCATAAACCCCAACTCACCTTTATTTATGCTCACTAACCGTTTTAAGCAAAACTTGCAGAGAATTGGTTCTTACACTTAGCCATAGGTTGCTTCAACCATGACTTGTTGCATAAATCACAGTGCCTGAATTAATTTTTGATCACCCTGATTTATAAACCACAGCAATTAAATTCACACAACAAAATAAAACAAAGAACAACGTTTGGTGGGTCCATGACTGAATACATACTACAAATACATAGTTGTCATGAAGCTAGGATCTCTGCATGCAAAGGGCAATAAATTAATTCTCAAATGGCTCCACATTTCAAGTATATCATATCAAGTGTTTTATCTTTAACGATAGATAGTAATTTCCAATGGATGAAATAAGGAATAATATATCTTGGTTCAAATGTAGTGCTTAGTACAGTAATTGCCACAATCAATATATCTTAAAGCTTCCCTTCTCAAGTTTGTTATTGATTGATTGATTAATGAATGAGTTAAAAATATTTCCATCCTCCTATCTATATAAAGAAATATATTTATATCCTTTATATATAGTTAAATATTGTTTTAGGCAATGCACAATGGTTTTAAAGAATGAAGTAATAAACAAAAGAACTGTTGGCTAGCTTTGCAATGTTTTAAAAGAACATTCATGAAGCATCAGTGACAAATTGCATATTGTTGCCAGGAAAACCACATGATGTGTCCATTAAGTCACTGGGAGTTGAATTTGACTTAAAGGAGACTTTATTTTATAGCAATAATAAACAGTTATTTAACTATTAACATAACATTTTAGTAACATACTAGACTACCCATGTCTAGTATGTTGGATCATCATTTCAGAAATATTTCCTTATCTAAATAGAATGCCACAAGTGGGCAAAAGTTCAGCAGGAACAGGAGCAACTTCCAACATCTTGTCAGCTTTTCCATTGAGTTTCATTTCCTTCCTTCCTTCCTTCCTTCCTTCCTTCCTTCCTTCCTTCCTTCCTTCCTTCCTTCCTTCCTTCCTTCCTTCCTTCCTTCCTCCCTCCCTCCCTCCCTCCCTCCCTCCTGTCTTTTTTCCTCCCTACCTTCCTGTTCCCCCCTTCCACTCCCTCTCCCTTTCTAGCAGGTAAGTAAGTAGTTCCTGCCAGGTGGAGGAGCATGTCAGGAGTGTGGTTGGTGCAGAGGGAATAGTACTCTGATGTACTTGTGGTAATCAGTCACATAACTATGGTTGGCCATGGTAGTATAGCAGCACCTGTGCTGAAGCAGCCACAACTTTCCCATATTTTATTCCCTCAGGAGTCATGAAGTATTTGAGGTAGCTTGATTGAATAAAATCACCCTTTAAATGCACCATTTCGCCCAGTTAAAGTTGTGCATAGATTTAATTGGAACAGAATAAAATGTTTTGTATCACTTTAGCAGTTTTCTGGAGCAATGCAATTCTATAATCCGCATCTATCCACAGGGCTAAAATGTTAATGGAAAAATCTTACTTCCTTTGAAATATATAAAGTGTGTCATCAAATATCTTTCTTCAAGCCAGATTTTTAAACATAGTAATATAATATTTATTACAACAAAGGGTTTAAAGGAGATGAAGAGAAAGACAGTTGTCCTTTGGCATGATAAGTCTCATGTTGACACTGTCACCTCCTCCAAAGATTGCAACACTGTTAGTGTTATAGACAGAATAAACAAACAAACAAACAAACAATATCTTACTCAACATTTACATTTTTAAGAATTCTGAAAAGTAGGAAACAAAATCCCTTTGGAGGAGATGTTACTCAGGCAAGGCTAGTTTTTAATTCATTTAATTAATGCATAATGTAGAAACTTCTGACCAATTAGAGAAAGAGTGGGTGTATTTGAAGACATTCTGAAGTAGGTTAATCTCATTAAAGGATTTTGCTCCCTGAACAATTCTTACTTGCATTAGTCATATCGATGATGTCAATGGAACTGCTTGCAAATTTGGAGAATAACTTGCATGATATAAAGTTTATATTTTCTCTTTAATTTGTTACATCAGTTCAGCTATCTCTAACCAATCTTTCCCCCTTTAAGGTTTAGGATCATTTAAATTTTTTTTTTTTTTTTTTGTATGGCTGCCGGGGACTTTGGGCAGCGGACAACCATAAAATGAATAAAAACAAATTACAAAAACGTAAAACAAACAAACACACACACAGGATATCAGCAGAGAAAACTAATAATCTATAGATAGTAATATAATAAAAAATGTAGCCCTTAAAACACCCTACTTTGCAAAACTGTCCATATTCAGGCAATATATTGTGTAGCTGCTACATTAATGGGATATTGGGTCCAAATGTCTGCCTTCCATTCTCACCCTCAAATAATCATTCCTTTAACAACAACAAAATAAAAATCTAAGGACAGTTGGGTAATCTTTCTAGATTTGTAAGGTTCTGAGTTGTCTTTCCAGAAGGGACCGTAAAAACTTTGTTGGAAATTGCATTTAATGGCCCATTCTTAAGTCCCTCACTCTGTAAGTGGAATAAAAACAATGGTGTTTACTAAATATATGTCAGATAAGTATGAGTGATAGCAATCAGACAACACAAACCATATAGCTTATAGTTTTGAGTGTCTTCAATCATGACCACTGGCACTGATTCTCCCTGTTTGTCCTCTGTGCCTCTTCACAGCTGCCACTGTCTTGTTAGCCAATGGCTTCCCCTCTTTATCAATAGGAAAGCAAACCTAAGTCAAACCACAGATGGTTCTAGATTTGTTTTCCTGATGTTTGGTGCTAAATTGTGCGGTCATTGCTCCTGAATGTGCTCAATGCACTTCAATCCTCACACCCTGCCTTCTGGGATTGTCACCCTTCTTTGTCAACTGCAGTGCCAGAAACATGCACAAAGGTGGGGTGCTGTAACAAGAGAGAAGAAGTATCTCTCTCTTTTATTTGTACCAGTTCACACTTTTGCACAGATCAGTGCTGTTTGGAAATATTGCTCCCTTTCTGGGTTCCTCAACTCTACAGTTTGTTGTTTTGAGTTGCTGTTAGGTGCTGTGTTTGTGGGTGATAGGTTGGGAAGGAGGAGGAAGAAAAGTAGGTTGAGAGAAGCTCTGGGTTTTATATAGAGCTTTCTGTAACAGATATATTTAAAAAGACAACAAAGCAGGGAATTTTATCTGAGTGCCAGAAGAGAAACATCTACAGATGCCAGTCTGTGAGGAGAAAAGGGGGCAGCCCCATTCTCATGAATGTGCTCATACTTATGGCAACAGTCAGAAACAGGCCAGTTGATCTAACTGTCCTAAACAAGACTGAAAAGTAGCAGAAATTTTATAGACGGTGTAGTGTGCCAGAACCTGCCGACCAGGGGTGAGATTCTACCAGTTCGCACCTATTCACTAGAACCAGTTGTTAACATTCTAAGCAGTTCGGAGAACTGGTAGTTAGAAGAAATTACTGGCCTAACCCTGTAAGGAAGACAGGAAGGAAACATTCTGGTGTTGCTTACAGAAACTGCCTCTCCATTAACCCTTATTACATTCTTGGCAGGACTAGACTTCCTGTCTCAGGAACGTCTCTGGAGTTTTTTTCCCTCCTTTGCTGGTACTTTGCTTGTGTGGAGTGACCATTCAAAGTTACAATGGCACTGAAAAAAGTGACTTATGACCATTTTTCACACTTACGACTATTGCAGCATCCCCACAGTCATGAGAGGCCAGGCGAGGAGATGCATGCCTCGATGTGAGTGATATTGAGTTGGCCACACCCAGCCAATAACATGACCACCAAGCCATCTCCACCCAGTCACATGACCACCCAGCCATGCCTACCACCTAAGCCACGCCCACAGAACTGGTTGTTAAAAATTTTGAATCCCACCCCTGCTGCCAACCCTACTGACTTGCAGGTAAAAAACAAAACAAAACTGCTTTTAGCTTAAAACATAAAGTGACAAAGTAGAAGCTTATGAAATCCTGGACTGGATAAAGCCAGCATTATGTAAATGGAAGAGCTGTTAGGTTAGATTGGTGCCAATTTAACTCCAAGAGGGAGTAAGATTGATTATGTGCCATCAAGATATTTCTCACTAGTCATAACCACATAGCTAGATTTTCTCCATAACAATTTGTCCCTAACCAGAACTTTCAGGTCTTCCAAAGGTGCATTCACTGAGTTCATCTGCTTCGTTGCTGGTTGTTTTCTTCTTTCCTTCCATTTTTCCCAGCATTATAACCTTTTTCCAGAGGGAGAGGGTAAGGGCTAAAAATGGATTATACCCTTCCCATATAGTTCATATTGCACATATGGCTAGTGTTCTGCTCTGTATTGCTTGGGGCACAATATAGTCCTGCAAAATTGTCATTTTTCTGAAGAACCATTTGTTTCTCTCAAACAACATATCTCCAATACAGATATCATCCTCTGAGACCCATCAACCCCTCAATCTCTGCCATCTTCTAAACTTCCTCTAGTCTTTTCCAAAACACAGACTTGGAAACTCAGTTTATTTTTTGTTGCTGGAGAAGACTTTAGGAAGTCTTCAATTGTTTCGGTTATAATGCATTCAGGCATTCTTTTCTCCTACCAACAGAATAACAGCAATTATTATTTATAATAAATAAATAATAAGTAATAATAGTAAACTTATTTATCATCATGAATAAATTGGACTCAGTTATGTTGAGGTGGGAAATAATTGCAGACTCTAAGCCTAAATATGTTTTCTACAGGAAAGGCACTTCAATGGAAAGCGTCATTCAGCAGGAAAACTTGTTTATTGTTCTGAGAAAGCTTTCAACATTACACACCTTGTCATTCTCAAATACTGGTAGATGACTGAGGGTGGAGGAATAGCTGGGATTTACCTAGGATTTCAGCTTTGCCAGGTGGGTATAATGGATCTTGTGAAGTGCATAAACTTCCCCTGTAATTACTTCCTGACAAAGAAAGATTTCACTCTTTTTAAAGAAAACATTTTCAGAATTCTTGGCACAAACAGTCATAGCAGAGTACTAATGAATGAAAAATATTTGAAGAACATGTATTAGCCCTTAATTTTCTTGAATGTGGACCTTCCATCCATTAATCATGTAGTAGAATTTATCCACCCCTGGTTTATTTTATTTTTTTATCATTCTGTAAGCCAGGTTTTGAATCCAATAGCACAAACCTTTTCATTTCTCTTCTACTCCAATAGCCATTTTTTAAGTTGTTTTGCCCCATAGTTACTGTTTGCTCTTCCTCCTTAAAAAGACTGAGTTGCTGCTCGGTGCTGTGTGTGTGTGGGATAGGATGGGAAGGAGGAGGAAGAACAGTAGGTTAAGAAAGACTCTGGGTTTTATATAGAGCTTGCTGTAGCAGATATATTTAAAAAGACAACAAAGCATTCTTCCTCTTCTGATTCCAGGGAAAGGCTGACATTATGAGAACCATCTCGTTCTCTGTCATCCTGTTCTCCTTTTGCCTTTGGTCATTCCCACCATTAGGGTCACATTAAAGGTTAGAGCTTCCTGTATCTGTGATGAAAATATTCAGATATCTACTAACTTGGGAGCAAAGAACTGCTAAGTCTTTTCTACTTTCTAGTGCCCATTTGGATTTTTAAAGCCTGGTTTTAGTAGCCCTATAAAGGGGCCCTTAAAAGCCAGCAAAATGGCAGCAAAGTCACCCATATATAAATTATGAAATGCATGTATTGTTCTGTGCAGAAAATGTATTATATATTTATCTAAATCAAGATTAAACAATGTGTGATTTACACTATTAAGTCTTTTGTAAAGTACTGCTGAATAGCATTTACTGATTGTTGCAGATGGTTCATTTTGTGCTTTTCTGTTTGTTTACCAAGGCTCTTACTGCACTTGTTGCTACTTGAAAAATATTTCTTAGAAAGAGCCACAGTTTGCTGGGTTCCCTTGCAATAATCCCAGGGATTCTGATGCCCTGGGTCATGTCCTATACCAGGGGTCTTCAAACTTGACAGCTTTAAGACTTGTGGACTTCAACTCCAAGAATTCTTTCTCCAGTCATGTTAGCTCTGGGAGTTAAAGTCCACAAGGCTTAAAGCTGTTAAGTTTGAAGACCCTTATCCTATACTATTAGCAAGAGTTGCCACCCATGTTCTTACTTGCATGCCTTGAAATTCTGTCTTGTTGAAATTGTGCTGGGCCCTGGATGTAGTGATGTCAATTATTGAGAACATTCATCCTGATACGAGTTTCTGTCCCTTTCAATCCTGAACATTTGTCCCATGCTCATTGCACTCTGCCTTCTTAGGTTCATCATGTTTTTCTGGAATAATCTAGAAATAGTAAAAGACCTGTCTTTAGAAAATCCACAAGCAAGGCATAAAGACAATAAATCTGTCTCTTGTTCATCCCATCTTGTCTTGTAACCTTGATGTCTAGCAGTATGAACCTGCAACTTTGCTACCCTTTGAACTTCTAAAATCTACTATTCTCCTTCTCTCTGGACGAGAGGTGGTATTCAGCAGGTTCTGACCAGTTCTGGAGAACCGGTAGCGGAAATTTTGAGTAGTTTGGAGAACCAGCAAATACCACCTCTGACTGGCCCCACCCCCATCTATCCTCTGCCTCCCATGTCCCAGCTGATAGGCTGGGTCTTCTTTTGTTACCCTGCACAGGAGAACGGAGCTGGGAAGGAGGTTAGTGGGGTGGGGAGGGAATGGGATTTTACAGTAACCTTCCCTAGGAGTGGGAGGGAATTGGGATTTTACAGTATCCTTCTCCTGCCATGCCCACCAAGCCACGCCACGCCCACCAAGCCACGCCCACAGAACTGGAAGTAAATTTTTTTGAATCCCACCACTGTTCTAGACTGCTTATTGTTAAAAGACTTCTTTTCTTTATTTGAGGTTGGTTTACCTAATCAAAAATTGCTGCTTTGTTCAAACCATGGAGATAGCTGGATTGATCCAGTTATAGAAGCAAACTAGGGTCCCTTAGAAGTCTGGCTCAGCCCTATACATGTCTTTGGAAGTTTCCCGCTGCTTAGAATTGAAATGCTATCTACCAATCCTTGAGTCAATATAGATAGAGAACACTGTACATTGTCAATCAATCTCGCCTCTCTTGCCACAATCTAGTTTGTTATCGTAATTGTTGTTGTAATCTGTTACCTAGTTTCTGAATGTGGAATGGTGCTTTCTAATCAGTGGGTTTGATGTTTGGTAGCATATTCAAGAGTATAGAAGATAGAATTCATCCCCTTAATGAATGTAGAGCAGAAATATACCCATAGTTACTGATAAAAATGCAAAATGAAAGTAGGGAATACTCTATTTCAGTTTTATTAAGCTGGCTCAAGATGATAAAACTCAGGGTGAAGTATGACAGTTTTCTAATTTGTGTAAAGCAACAGATATCTCCAGTTAGCAGTGGCAAAGCAAGGATTTGGCTCTGTCCTTACATGCACTTAACCATAACACAAACACATAACACATAAACCATAACACATGCCTTGGCTCTACAACACTGCTCTTACTTTGTCCCCAGTCCATGAAACTAAAGGTAAACACATGCACATAGTTGTTTCTGGCTCTGGGTGTGTGTGTGTGTGTGCTCATCTCTGTTACAAAGTCGAAGAGCCAGCACTGTCGGAAGATGTCTCCATGGTCATGTGGCCAGCATGACTAAATGCTGAAGGCACACGGAACGCTGTTATCTTCCCACCAAAGTGGTCCCTATTTTTCTACTTGCATTTTTACATGCTTTCGCACTGCTAGGTTGGCAGAAGCTGGGACAAGTAACGGGAGCTCACTCCATTACGCGGTGCTAGGGATTCGAACTGCCATGAAGCAAAATCCTCTTTAACCATTATAATTTGCACTGGTATTAAAATAGTATAGTATTTTTCTATTATTCTGACCCTGTCTAAAAATAAATGAATAAAATAAATGATAAAATGCTACCAACTTATTTGGAAGTAGAGTCAAATGACTACTGATGGGTTTCTCATTAGAAACATGTGTTGGAAATGTTGGGAAATTTGGGCATATTCCCTCCACTCCAGTTAGTGTCTTATTTCCATGCAGTAGTTTCTCTTCCAGTGTTTGCCTTTTCCATTAGCCCTTTCTTTTCTGAGTTCCTGTCATACCTGCAATCTCCAGTTCTCTCTTTTTTCTGCAGCAGTTTTTCTCCAACAAAACAGAGAACAGCTGTCCACAAGGCAAATGGGAAAGAGAAACCATTCTGAAATGTATTTTCATGGAAGCTGTCCCAGTCCCACTTTTTCCTCTTGCAATGCTTTAAAAAGAGAGAGAACTTTTTTGTTGCTCATTTGTCCATTTCTCTGTGTTTGCCAGTTTTAATCACTTTGCCTTCCTCCTACCCTCAATAAGAGAGTGGTTGCCCAGCACCATTTCCTGGTTTTATTGGATCTAGTTAGTTGCACAATGGGGGTAGAGTCTGCCTTCCTCCTCTCTGGGGCTGTTTCAGTCTTCCCTTTATTTCCTTATTGCAAAATTCTTTAAAATAAAAGGTGCCCAAATGGACATGAGAGGACCCACCCACCCAGAGAAACCAAATGCAATCCTGACTTCAAACTACCCCCATTCCTGCTGCAGTGTCCTGCTTGTTGGGATTTCCCTACCTCCAAGATCCCTTCCAACGCTGATATTCTGTTGGTAATGTGACATATCCACAAATTAGAATTACACCATTGGGTATAGATGCTTAGAATAGGCATAATAAAGATAGAATAGAAATTGGCATAAGGGACAGCAAGTGTTCATTATGTGAAAAACCTCTGGAAAAGACTTTAATGCTGGGAAAGGTGGAAGGAAATAGAAGAGGTTGACCAAGAGCAAGAAGGATGGACTCAGTTACAGTGGCATTGAGAAACTGTTGGAAGTCCTGAAAGATCAGGCTAGGGACAGCTATCTATGTGGTCACTAGTCAAAAATGACTTGATGGCACACGAGTAATCAATTGCTTTGAGTCAACTTGATGATATGTAGAGAGCACAATGCACAAAGGTCCCTTTTCAGCACTAGGATTCCTTGGTTTACACATCCACCTCTTCCCTATATGTCTCCTTTGACAAATGGAGCATTGCCACATGAATGGCAAGATAGAAATGGCTAGTCATAAAGAGTGGGAGACAAAATACTTCCAGTCTACATCAAAATACACATTGAAAAGAACATTCTCTCTCTCTCTCAAAAAAGGCATGTACTTTGAGCCATGTTTCATCTAAAAGCATTCTTTTAAAAACATTTTTAGGGAAAAAATGATCCAAGAGCTGCTTTGCAGAAATATGAGACATAATGACATCCAAAAGATATTCACGTTTAAACCCTCATGTTAATCTAAGTAGGGCAGATCATACCACTTTGCAACAAAAACTATCGCTCATAAGTAAAAATCTGCTTTGTGATTAGAGAATCTATGCAGCTATTTGGCAGCAGACTTTTGGAAGGCTTGGAAATGAGATGAATGCTTTCAGCTGAAGCTCACGAGGGGAAGAGGAAAAGAATAAGGCCTTCTTTTGTGGCCCTTCCAAACCTACACATGACAGATTATACAGCCAACAAAATGCAGGGCAATCTTTTGTTTCTTGGCTGGAAAGCCTGTTGTGGCAGACAGACCTGTATGTCCATTGTTGTGTATTTCTGTGCTCTGTTATAGAAGACTTGGCTCAAATATCAGCTATTCTAGTCATGAAAAAGAATATATATAGCCTCATGATACTAAATTTAGCGCTTAAAGACGGAACCATTTTCCCCCCTAAACCAAAGGAAAACCCTGACTAGGTTTCTTTGTCATATTAAACTTTAAACCATTGATTGTTTACTTATGGACCACATTTCCACAGCATATTAAGCCACATTAAAAAAAAACAGAAATACTGGACTTACATGATACGTTGAGCCAAAACAACAAAACAGATTATATGCATAACCCATGGTATTGGAATATATTTTATATACATGTTCCAATTTGAAATACAGCTAAATGTAGAGCAAGGGTCTTCAAACTTGGCAAGTTTAAGACTTGTGGACTTCAACTCCCAGAATTCCTGAGCTAACATGACTGGAGGAGGAATTCTGGGAGTTGAAGTCCACAAGTCTTAAAGCTGTCAAGTTTGAAGACCCCTGAGTAGACTAAGTGATAACAATCATATCAGGCAGGAGAAGGAAACCTGGTGTCTTCAAGAGGTTTTGAACTACAGTTCTCATAATCTCTGATAACCAGCCATGTTAATTTAATATTTATGCATGTGTGGTTGAAAATATCTGGAAGTTGCTTATCCTTGATGTAAAAAACTGAAAAAGACGTGGCTGCTGTTGAAAACAAGAGTTCTATGTCCCCTTCCTTTTCTCAGCAACAAATAGTGAATCACACAATGATTTGGATAATCAGACCAGGTCAGTACTCATCACCTGTCCCTATTTTTTCCCGACTGGTCTTACTGGCTTCCCCTGAAAAGCCTCCAGATCTCTGGTGATGTTACCTAGTTTGATATTGAAACATCTGCCAGAAAACAACCAAGCTCAGAAAGCACCAAGGACCTGCATTCCAGATCTCTGCATGTTGTTAGGTTAATAACCCTCAGGCAGAGATTCTAATGTGGCTTGCATTAAATCCCATTCTGCTTTGTTTATTTGGAGTCTTTCCTGGTAAGTCACCATCCATATTTTAGAGATTGCACTGAAAACGTTTTAACTATATTTTGCAAAGAGATGCCATTCCTTTGATTTTAACTGCATTCCCTGGATCTTTAGAGACTGAATCTGAAATATGCAAGAAATACTGGAGAACACAGGCATATGTTACATATATTAAAAATCAGGCCCTTGCTGTTGTGGTTCCTATTAATGTTTTAGTATGTGTTGGTATCTGTTTACACTCTTGGTGTTTATTGGGATGTAGGTTCCTTTGTTCTCCAGCAATTCTTTGTCCATGATTTGGCCTTTGGTGGAAAAATGACCTGTGCCATAAACTAAATTTAAGGAACATCCAATTTGCCATGTTAGAGTGCTCTCTAATTTGTTATAATATTCTGCTTTCTAACTATAGTATTTTCCATACTAACTACCTCTACATACACACACACACATCTGTATCTATATCTATGTATCACCATTGTATCATCTATGCTGCTTAATAGACTGTACCCCACTCTCTATATGTTATTGAACTCATGGCATGGTTGTCTCAGGCTATGGCTTCAGCAACAGTACCAATAGTTCCTAAGACATGAATAAATAGTATTTACAAATCCTAGCATTAGTATTTGTTTACATGAGAAAGATTGATCATGCATGCATATCAGATATAAAAATCACGAAAGATGTTACTGAAAAGTACGAAACAATATGTTCAGAATGAAGCAAGATGATAGGTGTCCCATTCTTGGAGGTATCCCATTTTTGATTTAGCTGACTTTGGGGATTCAGAAACTTCCTGAGACATGAAAGCTGTGATTAACTAAGTCAAGATATTGTTTCATTTTGACTTAGTGTGCCACATAAAGGAATATGTCAGTAAGAGTAAGATTTCTATTGAGGGATCTTCCTAAGCAGATTGGAACCCAGAATCTCTCCGTCCCTTAGAAATGCATTGAAACAGTCTATGCCTCACAACATGCAAGTTTTTCTTTTAGTCATACGATTAAAAGAATGGCATTATGTGGGAAGACGGGAGGTCCATCCTGCTGTGGAATTCATGAGCTAGATTCCAGCAGAATTCAGAAATAAACCCATACATTTTGGTATGTGTTAACCTAAGCAGAATGCCTGACAATATACTTTCTTTTATATTTCAGCAAATCAGAGAGAGGGGGGAGGGAGGGAGGAGAGATAGAATGTGAATTACTGATGGGCTGAAAAAAAGAAGCATGTGATCATCACATTTGTTATGTGATGTAATTGAAGTGCTAGATCATAATCCTATAAATCCCAAATCAGACATTTGCTCTGCTATTGCTTAGCACTTCAATTATCTTCTATCTATTCAGTGGATTTAGCCTTTGTACATTGTTCAAAAGAGCTCTTCTGTTAAAATAGAACAGTACACTCAGCTTTGTTGTCCATTTTTTCACACACACACACACACACACACACACATCCCTATGTGGTCCACTGATATTTTTTTAAAAAAAGAATTGTTAGATGTGTTGCTGTTGACCAGGGGCAAGTTCTGTACTAATAATCTGAGATTTAAATCAGCTGCATAAATGACAGTACAAAAAGAAAAAAGAAAACTGCTATAGAAGATTCAGTCATAATGGCTAGCAAAATCTTGTTCAATGTTTGAGTGTCGAACTGAACGTGGCAGAAGTTATTTTTTCCCCTGTTTGTTGTTGCCACACACTGGGGGAGAAGAAAGGAATGCCCTACTAGACACAATATAGTACCAAGGTCATCTCCCAGGAGATGCAGGAAGGAGGAGAGGAGCTCCTGAGAAGCCCGCCAATTATCCTAATTGGCCAACAGGACATTGTTGCTTCTTTGAACTATGTTGAGACCACAGGAAAGTTTCAGAGTTGGTTTTACACTAAGCATGCCGAAATGATGTGCCCAATAAAGGAATTATTTGAGGAAAGCAAAAGCCTCAGAGTTCTGATTTGCTTGGTTTCATTAGTCGGAACCTTGACATTGAGATGGAAAGGATGTATTTTTTTAATCTCTCCTTAATGGTGAGTTTTTCTACTAGGATAAGGAAACCACTCCAAGGGCACGTCAAAACCACCAGTTTCCATTTTCTAATCCCTCACAGTTTTAAGATGGTTTGTGGTTATCTACATGTCTACTGACCTTGAAATACCTGAAAACAGACAAAATACCATGAGATGTTCAGTGCAAGTGGTCCTTGGCTTACAACGGTTTGTTTAGTGACTGTTCAAAGTTACAGCAGCACTGAAAAAAGTGACCTAATTGTTTTTCATGCTTATGATTATTGTAGCATCTCCATGGTCATGTGAACAAAATTCAGATGCTTGGAAACTGACTGATCCTAGTGTCATGCCCCTGTCGGAATCTGATTTGGAGGGGGAGGCCAAGCAGCTGACAAGGAGTGGGAGTGTGGCTCCATCGCCTGTGGAAGAAGCTGGGGAAGGGCACAGTCCGGCTGGGCAGAGCAGGGAAGAGGTAGAGCAAGGGAGAGGGAATTCGGAGGAAGACCCAGGCCCACCCCCTCTTCATTGTAGGGCATGCAGGGAGGAATAGAGAAGGGAGTAATGTGAGTTGCATGGCTTATGGGGGAGGAAAGGGCCCTGATTCCCTTCATTAGCTGCATCTGGAAACACAGTGTTTAAAAAGGGAAGCTGCGCACAGCAACTTGTTGGGAGCAAATTGTGAATTATCTGGTATCATGGAGGCTTATCTGTGTTCCTGGCATCTTCCCAACTGTGTATGTTTTGCTGTGCTTTCAAGTCTGCAATTCCTTCTCCTTCTCCTGCCCTGTCAAGTTAATTACTGCAGTGTGGTTTGTTTGGAGTTTTAGTTACAGTTTGTATATACTTTGTTTTCAGACTGAATTTCCTCCACTTAAAGGCTATTCCTGGGAGAGTTTTTCTCCAATCGAAGGTAACCTGGACATTGGGGGCAAAGTTGGAGATAATAAAGGGACTCTTCTTACTTATTTGACTGTGTTGCCTTTGTGCCATGCCCTGGGTCATCACACCTGGTGCCATGTGTTTGCCTTTTGCAATCTGCTAGATAAGGAAAGGCAAGGGGGAAGCCAGATTAACTTAACATATGTGTCACTAATGGCAACTATGGCAAGAAAGGTCTTAACTTGGGGCAAAAGTCACTTTACAACTGTCTTACTTAGCCACAGAAATTTGGGGCTCAATTGTGGTTCTAAGCTGAGGATTACCTATAATCTTTCCAGCAAAGGGTGCAAAGAAAACATTTAATGAAGTCCTGCCCCAAGTGAACAGTTGCTGTAAAGTACCTCACCCCTAAATCCTTCGCTCTTACTTTGTACATCAAGATTTGTTTATTTATTCACTTATATATACTCCCTTCCCATTAATAATTTGGGTACATTTAATCTGATCTATTTTTTAAAACCCATCTTGAGTGTTACTATGAGGGAAAGCTTCTTGTCTGCAAGGCCATCAGTATGTGAACATACTTTTTAGAAGTGAGGATGAATTTTTAATATTTAGGCAATTTTACATCCAGGTGTTTGCTCTCCCACTGAAGAATAATCATAGTTGCATGTTGCTGTAGAGGTTAGAGAGGAAAATGTTATAGAAATGTTTGCTAGAATCTGGAAGCTGAAATTATATGGGATGGAAATAAAATATGGCTGCTTCAGCCTTAGCTTAGTCAATAGAAAAAGAACTTCTACTGAGCTTCAGCAATTTAGAGAGAAAACCAACTTTGCTCTGGCTTCAAATAAACTAATTCAGACACAGAAATTGGATAGACTCAGTTGCTCATACCAGCCAATGGCATGAATTTAACTAGAACTGATGGTCCTGAACAAATTTTCCAGGAAACAATTTGCATTATCATCAGATCCAAACAACACTGGTAGCAACTTATATTAACATCAAGTTTCAAATAATAATAAACTTGATAACCATTGTCCCAAGCCTTCTGGAGGAATTTGGCAAAGAAAGCAGAGTTCAAAAATTGGTAAACTCAAATTCAATTAAGGAAGCACTGCCATAGTCACCTTTTTCACTAGTAGTGAACCTTTCCTTGGTTGATCAACTTCTGCCCTTTTTATTTTTCTTTGCCTCAACTCTGCTTCTTGACCTTCTTAAACCTGACCCTGTAATTGACACAGTTCTGTTCTCTCTTGTTGAACAGAATTCTGAATTGTTTGATCTATATTTCTGGATTGGTTCACTGTGGCCTTAAGGTGATCCCTAGTGTTCATGATAATCTGTACTGTATGCCTTCCAGTCTGAACTTCATTAAGAGCAGGGCAGCCTAATTCAGGTGTTTTCCTGGCCCTAATTAAAGGTAGGTTACCCTTGAATCCACACCTACATCTCTATCCCTTTTATTCCTCAATCTCTCTGTACATTTTGAGGAGAAATAGTAATATCCACTATGTGACCTAAATCTTGAATACAGGAGTGTACAAAATCACAAGATGGTTGATTTTGAACCAAATTTATTTCAGTTGTCTTGTGCAAGAAGACACCTTCTCATTCAAGAAGACCTGAGTGAGTGCTGGACAGGTCAGGTAGACCAATCTAAGAAATGAATCTAGCATCCATATCATAATTCACAAGATTTGAAAACACATTTCTCTTGTTACCTGAATTACATCAGGTCTAGACAGTTGCTGATAGCAACTTGGAAAAGATCAAAAATTGTTCCATTAAACTCATTGGCATCATGTCATGATGGATGTACTGAGGATAGCTTGTTGCTTAAGACAGTGGTCTCCAAACTTTTTGACAGTTTCATGGAAGACAATTTTTGTACAGAGTGGGGGGCGGGGAGAGAAGGCGCATGCAACCTAGATCCCTCGTATATGCAGTTTACAGCAGGGTTTGCACTCCTATGAGAATCTAATACCTGATGATCTGGGGTGGAGCTAGGCAGTGATGCTAGCTCTGGGGAGAAGCTGTAAATACAGATGAAGCTTCGTTCTCTTCCAGCTGTGTGGCCCAGTTCCTTACAACGCGATGATCCGGGACCAATCTGTGGCTTGGGGGTTGGGGGGGCCCTGGCTTAGGACATTGATCTTCCTGAAACTGTTCTGGACCACATTGCTTTTATAACTTGGAAATGCATTTTTTTAAATCACAAGAAGCTTTAAAAACCTTGGTTGTATCAAATGCTTTTTACCAGCAGCAATCTTTTAACTGCAGCAGAGTTTCCTCTGCATGAATACCTTCTCATCATGAATCATGTAGCTACTGTGACTAATGAGAATCTCCTTAGTGGTTTACTATAACCCAGTATATGCAATGCTACTCTGGTATATGACTTGGGAATTTCAATTAGTGAAGAAGTTATTCATCGTACAATGTAGGTAGTCAATTATCATACAATACAGGTAGTCAACTTTCAGCCATACTTGAGTCCAAACTTACAGTTATAAACACATCAGTTGTTAAGGGGCATCATCTGATGAAGCCAATTTTATGTCATTTTTTTGGATGGTTGATGGTCGTTAAGCAAATACTGTGGTTGTAAAGTGAACACTGCAGTCATAAAGCAAATGTTATGGTCATTAAGTGAGCTCATTGTTCATAGATTTCCTCCCCCCCCCCTCCCAGAAACCAGAAGTAAGCATCAGTTTCTGGCCAAAAAACCCAAAAACCCAAATCATGGTCCCATGACCATGGGATGCTGCAATGGCTATAAATAGTGGATGGGTTGCTAAGCAACGCAAAATGTAATCACATGACCACAGGGGGAGATCTGGACATTTATATCACTTATTTGAACAGATCTACTCCAGTTTTCTCTTTTTATTTTGGGTCTGAATTTAAGAGCCAGATGCTTATCTTTAAAGTCTCCAATGGTTTGTGATGAATTTTATTTATTTAAATTTATATTGTTGCCTATCTCATCATCATGAGTCTGAGGGACTAACGAAAGTTCAACCAAAACAGCATAATAACAACAACACAATAAATACAGAATCAGCAACTGAGGCAGGGCCACAAACAAGCATCAACGTAACCATCTCATGGTCTCTGCCACTTGTTATGATTCCCAATGCCTGGTAATAGATCTGAAAGGCAGCATCTGTATATTCACATTGGCCTGCTCATGTGTTCAATGCTGAGTCAGTCTACCCAGATCATAGCCTGAACAAGCATATATTTCTCATTGATAGTCTGCTATGTCAGCAGGGGAGCTCAACTTTCTAAAGAAGTGTGCCTGAGGGCTACTTTACAAATATTTGGAGACCAACTTAAGCCATGGTTATTAACCCAGGCATTTAAAGCTGTATGCAATGCCTCCCTTTGTTATTGTAGATGTTTAATGGTGCTTCTTTATAATGCTCACTTTTTATTAGACAAAAACTTGTTTATGCTATATGGTTAGAACATCCATCCAATTTAAGTTGGCAGCAGAGGTGGCAAGTAATTTTAATCAACTTTTCTGGAAATTAATGTGTGTGTGTCTGTGTGAGTATTTGTGTGATGTGTACATACATACATACATACATACATACATACATACATACATACATACATACATACAACCTCACATTTTATGGATATGTGTGCGAGAGTTAATTTCCCTGATATATGCAACATTCTCCATTGAGCTGCTCCGAGCATTCAGAGAGTGGGAGGTACTTAGTCTCTGCTCGGATAGGCTGGGCTTAACTGTTAGGACGCTGTTGCTCCTCCCTGGCTCCTCCCTAGCGTCCCCCAGTTTTTAGCTCAGCCTTTGGTTCGATTAGGCAGCTTTCCTTGGCCGGAGCAGGGACAACTTTGAGGTTTGATTAGTTTGTCAGATACTGATTTTCTCTAAATTTCCTCAGCAAGATCCGACTGCAATTAGAGAGAGAAGCAGTTGGAACGATCCCGGATAGCCATCGGCGTTCCGGCTGCATTCCGCACCCCTTAGGCAGAGGCTTAGTATCTTGCCATTCTAATTAGGCAATCGCACTAGTTCAAAGGATGAGTTGCATCCATTGCATTTCTGAACGTTTTCGCGCTGATTAAAATGAGTGTGTTTTCTTTCTTTGCCAGCTGTGATTCCTTCCCACAGAGAATGCAGGGGTGGGGGCATTGGAGCCCCGATTCTCCCCTCCCCACCATTCAATCACAGGATAGCCATTTATTGAATTGATTTGGCGGTGAAGATACTGCTGTGTTTGGTGCCTAAAATACAATTGCGCCATTTTGAACCAGGGACTGTCCGCCATTTTAGTGCACATCCCCAAGGCCACAAGGGCCATTAGCACATTGCATCGTGTGGTCTTTGCTGGGTTTTTCCAGCCTACTGTTGAGAGGCTTTAATCCCCTCCAAACTCTAGACACAGAGCCCAGGGGAAAGAAAAATTCTACTCCTTTTAGCTCTGGTTTGGGAGATTAAATCATTTGTACTTGTTGGCTGCCCTCACAGTTTACATAAGTGTGTATATATTCAATATATCATTCATATATCAATTCAATATATCATATATATATATATAAGACTATATTTATATATCTTTATAAAGATAATACATAAGTTTATTAACACATTGATAATAATAATAATAATAATAATAATAATAATAATAATAATAATAATAATAATAATAATAATAATAATAATAATAATAATATAAACACCTCAATTTCAGATATTTCATATCAAAAAAGGGGAGTGAGAGTTGATTGGGTTCCCTGTCCCTGTCGTGGTACAGGACCCCAGACGTGCCAACCGTCCATGTATATAGATAGATAGATAGATAGATAGATAGATAGACAGACAGATAGATAGATCTCTATCTACATATGTATATCTATACAGTTACCTCATAGGTCTGAGGTACTTTAAAGAATTGCAATGGCAAGTAGAGGTGGAGCCAAGGCATGGACCCAAGACAAATCTAAAAAAACTAAGGGTCCGTCAAGGGCCTTAGACTTGTGCATGCCATCTCGACCACCTGGCACCATAACATCAGGTGTACAGGCCTTGAGATGAGCCCCTGAAGCAACCTTTATGCCAACAGTGGCCGGCCTACGCCAAGAGAAGTTCCTTCCGGATGAGGCCCCAGAAACAATGAAGGCATGGATGGAGTTGGCGATCCACAGAGGAATCACAGTGGGGGTGCAACAATCCATCATGGCCAGGCAGATCCCAGTGTCGGAATGCGACTCACAGTCAGTACGATCTCTATGCAGAACTGACCTGCATTATCCTCAGGTACCTCCCCAAGAGGAGCTTTCTATGATTTCCCATATACATTCACAAGATGTACAGGAGGAGGGAGGAGAGGATCAAATGGAGCAAGTAGATGCAGTCTCACTTCACGATAGCGAAGTCCCTGTGGAGGCAGAACCCCCAGAAAGAGGCATGTCAGATGATGAGGACATCAAGCCTGACCAACCTACTTTTACGGGTCTATTTCGCCCATAACTTTTCAAATCACCCCATTTAAGGCCAAAACCACAGCTTGCCTTGACAAGTCTCCGTCTGCCCAACAACAAGAATCTCTAGAGCAATTGGAGGGTGGAGCTGGCATCACGATGATATGGCATGCGATCTCGGAGGTCTGAAATCGCAACTGATATCTTTGTCCCTGGACGGTCCAAACGGATCTAAACCGTCCCGAAGAGACTGCGATAGTGAAGAGCGCATCCTGTAGATCCCAGGGATATCGCAAAGTCAATAATACGAAAACACTCCTGATTGCAATTTATGCCCCGAATGATAAACAAGAAGAATTTTATAAAAAAATACATATGAAATTAATTGAACTGGACTATGTCAATATAGTTATGATAGGAGATTTTAATGGAATTGTAGACAATAAACTGGACTATACAGCAACAACAACAAAGCAAAACAGAAAGATTCTCCCAAAATCCTTCTTTAAAATGGCTGAGGAATTAAATCTAAAAGACACATGGAGAGAAAGAAATGCCAAAACTAAACAATATACTTTTTATTCAAATAGACATTTATCATGGTCCAGAATAGATATGATATGGATGTCAACAGAATTACTATCTAATATCCAAGAAGTAAATATTGAAACAAGTACTTGGGCAGACCATAATCCAATGACAGTCAAATGGAAAGGACAAAAAAGAAGATCGAGATGGACGCTAAACAATACTATTTTAAAGGAAAAAGACTTTACACAGCGGATGGAGAAAGAACTGGCCTTTTTCTTTAGAGAAAATAAAAAAGAAGATACATCAATTCAGAATGTATGGGATACAATGAAGGCATATGCTAGAGGCTTGATAATAGATTATACAAGGAAAAGGAATATTAGGAAAAGCAAGCCACTAAGATTTTAGAAGATGAGCATAAAACACTTGAAAAAGAGCTACAGAAAAAGCCACAGAAAAAGGACATTAAGCTAAAAATGGATATAATTAAACACAAAATGGGTCAAATAGAGAAAGAAGAATTAGCACAGAAAATTAGAGGTGCTAAACAGAACTACTTTGAGGATGCAAATAAACCAGGTAGATGGTTAGCATAAAAGTTGAGAAAAGAGAAAGAATCAAAGAAAATACTGCAGTTAATAGATGACCAAGGTCAAGTCTGCCATGGCAACAAAGAAAAGAAGGAAATTATCCGAGATTTTTATGGGAACTTATATAAGCAAGAGAATATCGATGAGGAAAGAGTTAAGCAGTATTTACAAAATGCTAATTTACCCAAGATACCTAAAGAGACTGAAAAAATGCTAGAAAGCAGTAGATGGAGTTAACTGAAGCACTTAAGAAGCACTTAAGAAGCAGTAGATGGAGTTAACTTAAGCACTTATGATGGAGTTAACTGAAGCACTTAAGAAGCAAAATAATGGAAAAGCACCAGGTCCAGATGGACTTCCGGCAGAATTTTATAAAACATTACAAGAAGCGTTGAATCTTCCATTGCTAGAAGTTATGAATGAAGTTATGTTAAAGAAGAAGATATCCCAATCATGGTCAGAAGCCTATATCACACTCATTCTAAAAGAAGAGACTGATCCATTGCAGATTAAGAACTATAGACCTATTTCCCTACTAAATGCAGATTATAAAATTTTTGCTTCAATTTTGGCAGAAAGACTTAAAAAATATCTAAATAACTTTATTTACTCTGATCAAAATGGATTTCTGCCAAAGAGACAAATCAAAGACAATATGAGAGTAATTTTGGATACTTTGGAATACTATGAGGCACACCCTGAAAAGCAAATGGCTTTGATATTTCTGGATGCACAAAAGGCATTTGATAATGTGAACTGGCGATTCATGTTGTTATTGTTGGAACAGATGGGGTTTGCCAGAAAATTTATTCAAGCAATAGAAGCCATATACTACAAGCAAACGGCAAAGGTAATGATAGAGGGAGAATTGACAGACAAGGGTGCCCACTATCACCTTTGCTATTTGTGTTAACTTTGGAAGTGCTAAATAGAAATATTAGAGACGAAAAGAGTATAAGAGGAATGAAAATTAAAAAGGAAGAATTTAAATTGTAAGCCTTTGCGGATGATTTGGTTTTTATCTTAGAAGACCCTTTAGAAACAGCACCAAAATTGCTGGAAAAGATAGAGGCATATGGCAAGGTGGCTGGTTTGAAAATTAATAAAGATAAGACAAAGTTTTTGACAAAGAATATGTTATCAAGACAAAAGGAAGAATTGGCAGATCTATTGAAAATTCAAGTCACGAATAAGATTAAGTGTTTGGGGATACATCTCACAGCAAGATGCAGTACATTAAAAAAGAACAATTATATTAAACTTAAGCAGCAGATAGCTCTCAACTTGGCGAAATGGGAAAATCTACAACTGTCATTAATAGGGAGAATTTCAACAATCAAGATGAATATATTACCCAGAATTTTATATTTGTTTCAAACAATTCCAATCAGGCTTGGAAAAGACTATTTTGAAGATTTAAATAAAATTGTGTTGAAATATATATGGCAAGGTAAGGAAGCGAGAATAAAATTAAAACTTTTGCAAGACGCTAGAATTAGAGGAGGATTTGGTTTGCCTAATTGGGAGTTGTATTACCAAGCTACAAATTTGATGTGGGTCAAGGAATGGATAACATTAAGAAATACTAGATAGTTGACATTAGAAGGACATGATTTGTTGTTGGGGTGGCATGCTTTTTTATGGTACAAGGGAACTAAAATACAGGGATATTTTAGAAGACACCATATACGGGAGTCTTTGTGGTTAAATTGGGAGGAGACTAAAAGACAATGTTATTTTAAAATTCCAGTCTGGTTATCGACTATAGAAGCATTTTCTTATCCTATAATATATAAGAAGGAACAAACAGTTAGATATGGTGAAATATTGAATGAAAAGGGTGAACTTAAATCGATGCAAAATCTAGAGGAACAAGGTATAAAGATGAATTGGTTCTCCTATGCGCAAATATATTCAAGGTATGATAAAGATCTCAAAACAGAAGGATTCTATGACAAATTGACTGACTTAAATAAGATTTTGACAGGTACTGATGAAAAGGTGATAAAAAATTGTATGGATATTTATTAGAAACTAAACTAGAAGAAGAACAAGTTAAAGAAACTATGATTGTTTGGGGGAAGAATTTTGGATATGGGATCGATTTAGAGAAATGGCAAAAATTGTGGTCTCAAAATTATAAAATGACAATGTCAACAGCATATAAAGAAAATTTGTATAAAATGTTTTACAGGTGGCATTTCCCCCCAACAAGAATAGCAAGAATGTTCAAGAACAAATCCGAAAAATGTTGGAAATGTCATCAGATACCTGACTCATATTACCATATGTGGTGGACTTGTACGGATGCTAGAAAATACTGGACTAGAATCCACATGTGGTTGAAAAAATGACAAAAAAACATATAGATTTGAAACCAGATATATTTTTATTGGGAATTTTACCTGATACATATAGCAAAGATTTGAAATACCTGATTGTAAATGTACTAACAACGGCTAGGATTGTATTTGCTAAAAACTGGAAAAATGAGAAAATACCATCGCAGGAGGAAATCATTAAGAAAATATTGGAATGTGCTGAAATGAGTAGATTGATATTTGAAATTAGAGAGCAAGAGGATAAACAATTCTATAAAATTTGGGACCTTTTAATCAATGGTTAGATAATAAAATACAATAATGAAATATGTAGAATCTTAGAAAATAATAAATATATAAAGATGTATTTTTTTTCTTTTTTACTATATTTATAAAAAAATTTTAGGATAGATTTGGGAAGATTATATGAATTGTTATAAAATGATACTAAGTAAATTATAGTTATCTCACAAAATATGAATGAATAAAATTATTGTCAAATGATTGAATAATAATGATACTGGGATATTTAATTTCTGATTGAGAATATGAGTTATTATACAATGTAACTGTAATTGATGACTATGAAATGGATGCACAGAAAGTTTGTAAACCAACTGATACACTGCTTGTATACTTATGGAAGAAAGGTTGATGTTTTTATGTTTTGTCTGTTTATGTTTGTTTTTAAAAATCAATAAAAAATTTTTAAAAAAAGAATCTCTAGAGCAATTGGAAGATCTGATTTTCTCACAACCCATTAATGAGGTCAATGTTATTCTGGTTCCACAAATGTTTTCAGGTCTGATCCAGAAACAGTGGACCTTGGCAGCAATGTACCCACCCCCCCCACAAGCTTTGATAAAAAATTCTTTAATTTAGCTTCAGACTTTTCCGATTCCCTGAGTACCCCTGAAGTAGATGAGCCAGTAGTTCCTTTGGCATCCCCTCCTCCTCTATTCCTGCTGAGGCAGAGGATGCTGTTAAACCAGAGGAGAAAGAAAGCCGAGAGCGCAAATTCTGTCTGAGAAAAGATTTTTCAGACTTTCTTAGGAGGCTAATGGAACCAACTTCTCTTTTGGCAGAGAGCCAAAAGCTTAAGTTAGATCTTCTAAAATCAGATACCATCATCTATTGCCACTTTCACTCAAAGGATGATCATCTTTGCTCTTTTACTTTGTGTTCTGACCAATTTAATTTACCTACATGACATTTTGGATAGAAAGACAACATAGCACAATAAGATTAGCAGCTGAATAGTCTGTCCTTTTTCAATTTTGCCCTTCTATTTCTCATTCAGACTTATGTTAATCTACAAGCATTTATTTAACCAAAAGCTATCCATTAAGTCTATAATCTGAACCACCTTGTGGTAATTCTAATTACATTAAATGTGAATTAGGGTCACATGATATCCCTAAACATGTTATGGAAGTTGTCACGAATAATGTCAAGGAATTATTGGTTATCAATGAATTATCAATTTTTTTTGTCAATGTAGTCAATGTGCGTGAAATTAGATGTACCACAAGGGTGGTTCAGTATGAGATAACACAATCACATACATTTAAAATTGGATGGCAGATGTTTATTGTATAACAGTTGTATAATCTGAAATGAAAAAAAAAAAACAATGCAAAAAGTATGTGACTTGGGAAAATCCCTATCAGTCATGTTTATACATATATAAACAAAGTTTAGCTTTCAGAAGAAGTAATAGATTAATATTAATCTATATAATAATCCATTACAATAACCCCAACTGCTAGTCTTATGATCTTTTTAAAAACAACATCTTTATTATCTCTAAATAATAAATACCACAAAAATGATGCCAGGTGTATATTTTATTCCCCTCCCATCTTAGAGGTGAACAGGAATAATAAAAAAGATGAGACCAGGATAAGATAGTCTTAAGGACGTGGCCCCTTGGTGCTTGGTGATCTCAATTCCTTTGAGAGAGCAAGGTTGGTTTCTTGGTACTAATATTGCAGCCTTCCTGAAGGATTGTCATCCATCACTTGTGGAGGTGGAGGTGTGGTTTGGTCTCACATCTATCTTTAATTATGTGTGTTACAACATCGTGTATATTTAAACTTTAAATTAGCCTTATTAGCTATGATGGAAGTAGCCATCTTATATATCTAGAGACACCAAATTGGTAAAGACGATCTTTCCCAAAGACATGCACAGTGCAAAAAATCCTGACAGTTTCTCTTTTGTGTGTTTTTATGTTTTATTTATTTATTTATTTATTTTATTTTGTCAAGCGATTATAAGATAACAGATATAAGTATAAACATAGTTATGAATACATGAAATGGATACATATAAGAAAAACAAAAGAAACAATAGGAGAGGGACAGTAGGCACTTTGGTGCGCTTATGCACGCCCCCTACAGACCTCTTAGGAAAGGGATGAGGTCAATAGTAGACAGTCTAAGGTTCAAGTTTTTGGGGTTTGGGGAAGAAACTACAGAGTCGGGTAGAATATTCCAGACATTGACCACTCTGTTGCTGAAGTCGTATTTCCTGCAATCAAGTTTGGTGCAGTTTACCTTGAGTTTGTATCTATTGTGTGCTCTTGTATTGTTACGGTTGAAGCTGAAGTATTCATTGACAGGTAGGACATTGCAATATATAATTTTATGTACTATACTTAGATCGGACCGAAGGCGGTGTAGTTCTAGATTTTCTAGGTCTAGAATTTCAAGACTGGTGGCATAAGGTATTCTGCAATGAGTAGAGGAGTGTAGAACTCTTCTTGTGAAATATTTCTGGACTTTCTCGACTGTATTAATATCAGATAAGTAATGCGGGTTCCAGACTGATTTTATGTTTATGAGACTACTTGTCATTTTAAAGGATATTGATAATCCTGATGGGGAAAAGAAATCAAAGGCTTTTCAGTGTTAATTCTCTTCTTTTTCAGAGTGTGATTGCCGGATATTTATAGCAGTTGATCTAGTCCCTCATGAGTCATGCACTATTTCTTGGAATTTCATTTCTATCACTTTCTTACCATAGCATAACTGATGAATTCTTCTCTGGACAATAGGGGTAACAAGGCAGTTATTTTAATCTTAGCCAACATCTTTAGGCTTAGGTTTCAACATTACTGTGCTCAGATCACTATAGATAATGCTGATGATAAGGAGAGAAGTTAAACTCCGTCCCTGTTCAACAAAATGTGAGCTGATTGAAGCAATTAACAAATTGCGTAAATAAATCTAGAAAATATTGGACCTGCTTCAAGAGAGAAATAACCAATGGTTTTAAATGAACAATCTTTCTTCTTGTCCATTATTTATTTTTCCTGCCAACTGTTCTGTGTTCATACAGGAAGCCATTTTAAAGGATTCTCTTATCAAGGTATTAGGAATTTCTCTTTGGCAGTGTTCTGACCCAAACCCTTTTCCAATAAGACAAATAATAACCAAAGGGAACAGAAACCTTTTAATGAGTCTTACGAATCCCCGGTTAAAAAGCTGCTGCAAACTAATTAATTTTGATAAGCACAAACCTTGCCTTGAAATATTTACCTTGAAATATTTCTTATCTGTGATTCTTGGCAGTCTCATACAGTTTTGTATGAGACTGCCAAGAATCACAGATAAGAAATATTTCACAACACAAGAGTCTTCAAATACCAACTTAAAATACTGTAATGTCCACAAAGCTGAGTTTCAAAACGTCTTTGCTTCCTGCAAAGAATGTTAGCTTCACAGCTGGCTTTTATCTTCTTGAAGGAGGGGCCATTACCTTGCAGCCTTACTCTTGAGTTGCCCATGCTGTTGTAGCTGCTCTTTCCTGCGAGCAATCCTGTGTGCACGTGCACTTGGCACAGATCCCTTGGGAATCTCCTCATTGCTGCTGCCAGCCCCCACAATCTCTGAAGGCAGCAGTCCACTTCCTAATGGTCCTGGCCCCTCATCTGAGTCCTCGCTCTCCTCAGCCATCTGCACTTGCTGCCGGCTAACCACAACAGGCAGTGTCAAATTGAAAGAATACTGCAAAACAAACCACTTGACTATTTGAATCAAAGTCATCTACAGGGAGGTAAAAATGATAAAATTGCTCATCACCACTAGGTGATTAAAGCCTCAGCTCATTTTTATACAGCTTTTCCAAGGCCATGGGTTTAGTGCAGCCAAATTTTGGATGGTCCTCTTCCAGCTATTCAGATTCATTTATCATCTTCATCTTGCCTTTGATGGATAAAATGAGAGAACGGTCAAAATTAAAACAGTATCAAGATGCTGTATCTCTTATTATCAGGACAATTTCATCCAGCATTTAATGGTGCTTGCAGAATTTGCCTAACAATTCAGTACTTTTCTTCATAGGCACGACTTCTTTTCAGGGAACTTACGATTACAAGCCCTATATCTTGTTCTCTAAAATGCCTACATCTATTGTTCTCCATGCTTTGGAGTTTGCTTGGAGAATGTCAGATTATTGTGGAAGATTGGATAAGGTTTTCCACTAAGATTTTATTTTCTACCCACCAATCCAAAAAACTAGACTGAAAGTTTTGGCCCTCTTCCCAGTTAATCAGCAGATTAACCCAGCAGTTTTTCATTTGCAACAGCCTGCTTCCTTGAAAGTTCACCCAGTTTTTCATCAGTCACTTCTTGTGTGTGAAGGGCGCCCCTGAAAAATACTGGATTGGGCGTTTTAGGTATATAGTAGGTCTACTATATAATTCCACTGGGTTTTTTTTCCTCAACCCTTACAGCATACGGTGACTTTCTCTAACCCATTCTTTTCAATGTTGTTCTTTTCTTTATTGGTTTCACAGTATTCAATTCTCATCTCTTTACGAATGAAAAACAGGATGGGTAGAGGAAATAACCAATGCTTTTACGCAACTTCAGTTTCAGTGATGGAGTCATTTCCCATATGTAAAAACTAGTAAGTGACCCATTTGTGGGAACTTTTGTCTATTTGCCTATCTGTCTAAATTACTGACAATTGGTGGAAAAAGATGTGCAATTTAGAAACATAAGAAACAGATCTATAGAATATGGAATGAAGACTAAAACAATGTTGGCAAGAATGTCTAAGTAAATATTTCACAGTTACACATATCTTTATCCTTGAAACTAGCAAATTAAATCATCCCTCTTAGTTTTTGGTAGTGTTTATTTTGTTGTCCCTGCTGAAAGCAACTTGGGGCAGAAATAGGAATGTCTGATACATGCTATCAATGGAACAGTGTATCTTTCTAAAGATAGCTGGTTGTTGTCAGTGGAAAAATACCGATTATTGAGGCCTGGTAGAATGTCTTTTTATTCTTTCCAAACTGACAGACTTGGTTCTCTGCAAAGAAATAATTTCCCATTAACAAAACAGAATCACACCACCAATCCCTTGATACCTTACTCTAGGGTGGACTGTTGGCCAGTGGCTTTGAATGTCACTAAGGGTACCATTTGAGATTTATGCCCTTCTTTATACTAACTTATGTGGGGTGGAGCATACTCAGCCTGCCTCATGATTCCAAAAGACACATAGATGCAATATGATAGCACTGCAAAATCGCAAATGCTTAGTCCTTGGGAGAAAATATGCAGATAAACATAGATGCAACCCATTGTTACATTTCACAGAAGTAAATAGAAGTAAATGTGGCCAAAGCTAGTAAAGGCATGGTTTGTATCCTTTTCCTGCTCATTTTATAATTTGGTTTATTTACACTAGTGACTTTATGAACCAATCTTTCCCTTAACCCTGAACAATTTCAGTTTATGATATTCACATTTATAGTGTCTTGTTGTTCAAAAATTAAGCCCCCTCCTCCTCAAAAAGATAAAATAAATCTACATGTATTTAACAGTGGAGAAGACAATACAAGAAGGGACAACAAGGATACACATGAACCACAGCAGTAGTCCAAATGTACCCATTCATCTCATACATCTAAAATAAATAAAGAATAAAAACAGCACTTAGATCCTTGGTTAGGACTTGAATTGTTAAGTTTTTATCAGTCCCAGGCTATGAATTGAATTGAAGATTAAATCTTAAATAATAATAATAAAAACATCCTGAGGTAAAATCACTCCTGGGATCATGGTAAATAAACAATATGGATTCTTTCCCCTGTCTTTTTGTAAAGTCCAAAGAAAATATCAGTGTGGAAAGGGATTCTTAGAAGTGGCAATGCAAGGCTTAAAAACCAGTCTGCAAGACTTGCTGGGTGCATAATGCTGAAGCATTTCTGTTGCAATAGGGAACACTCAGGACAGTGCTTTGAATTGGCTTTTCCCTTTGAAGTGCCTGAAGAAAGAATTCATTAGCCAGCTAAACCAGTTTGACCAAAGACTGGGACAGAACCGTAAAAGTAATGCTGCCAACTCTACAGTGCTACTCCCACTATTGCAGAAAGCAGGGGAGTTCTGTTCTTCTCATCCACTTGGGCACAGAGAAATTGCAGAATCCTCCTGGGGAAGCAGAACTGCCCCTTTGCCTCTCTTAAGTGCTATGCAACCTGCTGCCACGCAGTCAGTTCCTCCAGCAGAAGATAAGGGTGGTGGTGGTGTCCCTTCTGAATGCTTTCTGGCTGCCAAGCATGACTGCAATGTAAATGATCCCCTCACATTATCCCTAAACCTCATGAAACGAGATAAAATTACATATTCTCCAGCATTCTTTCAACCTATGGGAGAATGCCTGAAATCAGCGGTGGGATTCAGCCAGTTTTCACCAGTTTGGGAGAACTGGTTGTTAACTTTCTGAGCAGTTTGGTGAACTGGTTGTTGGAAGAAATCATTAGGGCAGAGAGCCGGTTGTTAAATTATTTTAATCCCACCACTGCCTGAAAACCCCCTAATTTAATCACTATAAAATGCTTATGCACATTTTACAGAACTGGTCGCTCACTGCATTCTTCTAAGTCTTTTTTTCTTTCCAAGCTAGATATTTCCTATGGTCTCTCTCCTCTAAGTACTAGCTGGATGCTGTTCCCAAGATGGGCTACATTGTATTGCTGACAGATAAAAAGTGAGCTTAAGCAAGTTATGCTGGCACAAATGGGAAAAGTGAAGGATTCTCTGATGATCTTCCTTGCTTCATACCAATTTCATTTGCTTCTTCCACAGCAGAAGGATGTTTCGCTGGAAATCCAGGGGAATATGAATCTATCACACTCATTTTTGTGGCTTTCCAATCATGATTGCTCAGAAACAGGAAGCAATGAAAACAGTCATTTAAATCTTAGATTTGATACTTTGCTCCCAACAAAACTTTGAAAAATACTGGAATGGTAGTGGTGGTACTGGTTGGGATGGGAGAGTGGGGGGGAGAGAAGCAAAATCTGACCTTGTGAGCTGGCTTCATCCACTTACAAAAAATAGCCACCCCTTCTACGCTAACTGTGGCCTTTGGCCATCAAAAAGTTATCCCTCTTTTTTAATAAATTTAAGAACAGCCCCTTTCAAACCCACTGTGGTTCCCTAACCCATACCCCTTGCCATCCCACCCCAAATTTATTAAAAAAGAGAGAAGTCTAAAAAAAAGTTATCCCTCTTTGTGGCCAATGTCAATCACAAAGAGATCACTTTGTGTCTTTTTATACAGGTCATGGGAAAAGTGGAAAAATCCAGCAAGGCAAAGCCGGAAACCGAAAGCACCTTTCCAAACAAACCTTTGTTTACTTGGATGCAGGAAATAATTTACAAGGAAAGTTTGCTGGTTGTTCTTTGCCATCCGGGAGGAACAGGAAGTTACTGTTTTTTTCCCCTTTTGTAAGAATGGCAAGGAAGTATTTATCAAGCCAGCCAAGTTTAGCTCAAAGAAAAATGACAGTGGACCAGATTGAAATTCATGGTGACTTCTTGTGAAAAGTGATCTCAGAAAGTGAGGCTAGAGAACCAAGGTTTGGTTCAATAAATCAAGATTTACAAATAGTCCTTGACTTATAACCAATGGTGGTATTCAGCAGGTTCTGACCAGTTCTGGAGAACCAGTAGCGGAAATTTTGAGTAGTTCGGAGAAGCGGTAAATACCACCTCTGACTGGCCCTTCCCCCATCTATTCTCTGCCTCCTGAGTTCCAGCTGATCAACTGGGTCTTCTTTTGTTGCCCTGCACAGGAGAACAGAGCTGGAAAGCAGGTTAATGGGGTGAGGAGGGAATGGGATTTTACAGTATCCTTCCCCTGCCACACCCACTAAGCCATATCACACCCTCCAATCCACGCCCACAGGACTGGTAATAAAAAATTTTCAATACCCCCACTGCTTATAACCATTGGTTTAGTGACTGCTCAAAGTTACAACAGCTCTGGGGAAAAAATGACTTATGATCAGGGGTGGGATCCAACTGGTGTAGCTACTGGTTCAGTGATTTTACATTTTGCTGCGCGCGCATGTATATCATCGTCATCTAGCTGCCTGGACAGCTGAGCAGCGCTGCGCACGGGTGCGCAGTGGTTGAAAAAGCACTTTTTTCCTGCTTTTTCAACCACAGCTGTGTCGGGCAAAGCAGCTGTGGTTGAAAATGCAGGAAAACGCAGGTAAGAGCCTGGGCGGACGGGTGGGCCAAAACAGCAGCAGACATAGAACTGGTTCTATGTATGCTCTCTGTTTTCTGCTTTTCAGAGCAACCGGTTCTACAGAAGTAGACAGAACCAGTAGAATCCCACCCCTGCTTATGACCATTTTTCACACTTATGATTATTGCAGCATCCCTATGGTCACATGATCAAAATTTGGATGCTTGGCAACTGGTTCATATTTATGACGGTTGCAGTCCTGTGATCACATTTTGCGAATTTCTGGCAAGCAAAATAAATGGGGAAGCCAGATTCACTTCACAACTGTGATATTAATTTAACAACTGTGGTGATTCTCTTAACAGCTGTGGCAAGAAAGGTCATAAAATGGGACAAAACTAACTTAACAACTGTCTCATTTAGCAACATAAATTTTGAACTCAATTGTGGTTATAACTCAGTTGTGGTTGAGGACTACCTGTATATTTAGGACCAAGAGAAGAAGTCCCTGGAATAGAACTAATGGTTAGTAAAAGATGCTCCAGCCTTTATGAAGACTAAATAGAGACCGTCTTTGCATATGTTGCCCTGCATATGAAAGTTGAAGAAGGAGGGTGTATTTACAACGATAAAAAAGATGACACATCTCAGATTTGGGGTTCTAAGAGGTCACCTTACAGTCCAAGGTGAAATTGCTTGATTGATTTAAGATTTTTAAAGTATTTTGTATTGCCTACTCATCTGAAAAGATTTAGTCTGGGGAGTTACATGGAAGTGCCTACTTTTCTGGCTCTCAACTTTCTTTGCAGCAATGGTGTGGGAAAAGAATTTGAAGACTCACCCTGCAAATAATTAGCAAACTATGCAGAAATACAGAGCATTGAATGCTTTGGGGGAAATTGTGACTCCCATTCAAAATGCCAGTTTCTTAAAATTAAGGTTCTGCTTTCCCTTTGAATGATTCTTTAAGGACATATGGCTACGTTAGTCAGTACCCTTTTCTATACTGAAGCCCTAATTCAATAGTTCTAATTAAGGCTCTTTGTCAGACTTGCAGAATTAGACTGAAGTTCAAAAGAAGCTGGACTCACAGACTTTCAGAGTAAGGATGCTTTCAAACAGGAGTCTTTAAAATAGAGGGTTGTCCTCTGCAAAGTAGGCCATGTACCTTGCAACCATCCAGCAGTCTTATAAAGATAAAAAAGGAATTCAGGTGTCATAAAACTGAATTGTGCAACCGAAATCTCTTTTGATCTGCAATACGGAGTGAGCAATGTTGAACACCAAAGCCTTACCGCTTCTGATTGAAAAGCCTGTGGCAACCTAGACGAAGCTACGGTGGTTTTACTTTTGTGAAATCACAGTTTGTTGATATCCTTGGGGACAGCCTTTTGTCTTTGTCTTTTTGCTCACCGTGTTTGAGGTTTCCTAAATAGCATAAGTGCTGCATTCAGTCTGCATTTGTAAACCAGTCCTCCTAGCCTGCGGTAGCTGAATGTTTATTCAGTTCTGAGCATTGACTGTGATGTGTTTGGGGATTTGTTAACTCCCAGGGCCATTAAAAAACAGAGACAGCAAAGTTGCTGATACTTTGCTGAAGACCTGGCCTGTTGTTTGCCACTGTGTGTGCTTGTTTGTAGATTCAGAGATTCATCACAAAGGACAAAATTTACGTATACTGAGCTGTCCCTAGCTAAACCCTTTCATGGAGAAATGTACTGTGCGAGCAATCCCATAATTAATTGTTGCATCAATCTTTTTTTCATTACAACAGCATGTTATGTAGCTGCCAAAAGTTTAGGAATCAGCTGAAGTACTGATTGTCCTACTAGGCTAACATATTTATTTATTTTTATCCCATTTTTATTAATTTTATAAATAACCCAAGAAAGTGAAAATACCCAGTACTCCTTCCTCCTCTTATTTTCCATACAACACCCTTGTGAGGTGAGTTGGGCTGAGTGAATGATTGGCCCCCAAAAGCTGGCTTTTTGATAGAGAAATCAATGTAGTTCAGTGATGTAGTTCAGTGCAGCACTGCAATGGAGAAATGGGCAACGGAGCAGCCAGCGCAAGGGAAGGAGAAGGCCGCTTTCTCTCTTTCTTCTCCCTGCTCCTCCTCCTTCCCTCATGCCAGGTGCTCCATTTCCTGTTTCTCCACTTCAGCCCAGGGTCCACGTTGATAGTGGGGAGGGGTACTTTAACAACTGGTTCACCCAGAGTGAGGTTGGTCATCACAGGAGGTCCCACATGTGCAGTGGAGCTGGAGTATGGGATGGGCCATGCCTCCCACGACAGCCAATAAAAAGTCTTCTTGAAAATTCTTCTCCTAATGTTTGCCTCTCCTGGCCTATCACCATTGATCAGCAACTATATCTTCCAATGTGCTACTATTGATAGTTGCACAAACCTTATGATTCCTGTTATTTCTAGGCACTTGATCCCCTACTTTCCAATTTTCTTTTTTCTTTGTATTTTATATTTTGATAAACTAATAGAATTATAAACTGAAAATAAATGTTTTGCTTAATGATCTTTGCTGACCATAAGAAAAGCCCTAATAGATCAGACCAAAGAACACATTCATTATCTTTCATAGATTTATTTCAGGGACTGACTAGCATAAAGTAATATTAAGACTGTAAAATGTTGCAACCCTTCCTACAATATAGAAAAGAGCATTAATAGCAGAGACGGGTACAATTGTTATAAGGCTCTGTAATTGCCATAAAACTACTTAATATCCTGCTTCCATAGTGATCAGTTAGAAAATAATGGTAAGCCCACAAGTAAGATGTAAAAGCAGTGCCATTTTCTCAACAACATATACTGTGGATTTACAAAGACTGACCTTGGAAGAGAAGATAGATCTAGCATGAATAGGAGGCATGAAACTGGCTGAAATTCATATCTTTGCACCACAGCAACTAAATAGAGTTATTTGTAAATAGACAATTCAATATACTTCCTACCGCATGGGGAACAGAGGCTACCAAACAGTATTGTTCCCCATAATTGGTTGTTTGAAGGGATATATTCCAAAGATCTTATGAAATGCATTTGATGGCTATACAGATAATATTTGATTGACCTAGCAAGGAGATATAACAAAGAAGGAAAATAGACATTGATCTCCAATCAAGAAATTTAAACGAATATATAGCTTTATTTCCAACTCATTTTACTACAGGATTCCAAATCAAGTAATTCTACAACTCTTACTTTCCATGACAATCTACCACCATTGAGTTTAAGTTGTACTGATCTCAAACAGATAATCTGAGATTAATATCACACTAGGCACCTCAAATAATGTAATTCTTTTCTGATTCCCAAATTAAATTAAACATAAAACAGACCCTAAGGATGCATTTGTATTTATCTGAATTAGTCATATCAGATTAAAAGTATATTACAAATGGGTTCAGGCTTTAACAAGTCCCTGTGAGTATTGGTAATGTAAATCCCACCTTGCGGTATAGAAATAACAATTACCAATACATAAATCTTTCTTTGGGGGTGTGTTTGTCCAAATGGTCACTAAGCAACCAGTCATAAGTCGAGTTATAGCTAGAGCAGAAATTTTTAATCCTGTGTAACTTTTCAATACTCCTATGAAGTGAGGCAGGACTTTGCCTCACACTGGCTTGGAGGCAATGCAATCTATTTCACTAAGACATGACAAGATTTGCCTCTTTTTTTGCTACTTTCAGGGCCTCCTCTGGTATGTCTATGATCCGGAAGAGGCTTCTGTACATGCACAGAAGCCTCTTCAAACTCTGGAGTTTGTTGTCCCTGAGAAGCCATAAGGCAAATTAATTTCATGTGGTTGGGTGAATTGCTTTGCAAAACTGCATCTGAGAGAGAGAGAAAGAGAGAGGGTTTGCTCAAAGTGCCAGCAAAGTGAAGCATACCTTCAAAGCTTTTCACAGCCCCACTTTCTAACTCTAGATAATGAGCTTGCATCCACCCATTTCCCCTTGCCCATAGCAAAATATTTGTACATGCATCTGTGAGAAGACCCAACGTTTACAGGAAGCTGAATTTCCTTCTCAGACCTGTTTATGTATTTCTTTGGCACCTATTTAAGACACCAAATGCCAAGAGGAAGACAAAGATACATCAATCTGTGTCTTATTTATTCAAGCCAGCAACGTAAGCTTCCTCCCCCAGTTTAGCTTTCCCAAGTCCAGGAAGGGGATGCTTCCTTGAGAAATCTTTCTCAGCCTGGGAATGAAATGACTTCTTCACGGTATGCATATCATGGTATCACTACCATCAGCTCTCCAATTGCAAGAGTAAATGACTGTGTATCTATGCGTGCGTGTGTCTTTGAGTCATTGTTGACTCCTGCAGTTTTCTTGGCAAGATTTCAGAAGTAGTTTGATGCTGCCTGCTTCCTAGGGCTGAGAAAAAGTGATGGATCCAAGGTCACCCAGCTGGCTTTGTGCCTCAAGTGGGACTAAACTCACAGTCACCCAGTTTCTTCCTCGGTGCCTTAATTAATACACAAACTGACCCTTATCATTGAGGAATCATTGAGGAATCCTAAAATATTTTTAAAAATGTGCATAAAGGAGTCTTCTTCCATTAACTGAAGATAGCATAAAATAAACTTTTAGCATATTTTTCTCTAACATGTTATTCGACCTTGAAGATGTCAGATTATAAACAAAGGTGATTTTCCCAAAGGCAGTTGGACTTTCTTGGCTTTTTGTTTAAAAACATTTCATTTCTCATTCAAGAAGTTTCTTCAGTTCAATGGAGAAGTGAAATATTTTGAAAGAAAAAAACAAAAAACCCAAAGTCCAGTTGCCTTTTGGAAAATCCATGACCTGAATGGTTGAGAATCTTCATAGGCAAATTATAAACTCTGCAGAATAGGGAACTTGTAGCCCTCTAGATCTTAAACTATAATGTCTAATCCCGCCCCCCCATCTAGTCTCATCAATATAAGGGATGCTGAGATCTATGACACATTTTCCCCATCCTTACATAATAGGCAAACAAGTGAATAAGATTATTACATAACCAAAAGTTCATCTGTCAGATCATCTTCCAATGCAGAAGCAATACCCCAGTATTCTGGCTACAGCAAACTATACTGGCTAATATCTATGCCGTACAATATAACTTTGCAGAACATTTTTCAGGACACAAATTTAACATCAGAAATATGAACCAGACATTTTTGCAATTAGGAGATCATTAATATAGATGACAATATTAACATATATGACATGATCAGAGGACTTGATATCTTTTATCCAGTAGAAATAATATTACATATTTTCATGAAATCTAATTTAGGATCACTATGAGATTAGTTTTTGAAATCCTTTGCTCCAAAATGGCAACCTTGAAGTTAGGAAGACAAACAGACAGACAGACAGATAGCTGCCTTCTCTGATGTTTGACTATCTGGTATTCTCTTGATTTCTGGGTTTAAATCACTATTATTGCTTATAAACAACTGTTTTAGGATGGATCATGACTATTCATCTTTCCTGTCCAATAGGAAGTAGTAGATATTGTCCAAGGAGCAGCATAGATCATGAATGCTACATTTGAGTGATTTTCACTGGGAACTTTATAAGTACCTATATTTATTTTATCTGGCTCTGTAGGAAAACAAGAGACTCTCTTTGCAACTGAAATCCTAGCACATGTATATAGTAGTGCTGTTGCATAATCATATAAGCCAATAATCTGCTTCATCAGATATCTGGAACTTGAGCTGGAGGGTTGGGGTGGTGGCAGGTAGGGAAAAAAGAGTCACATAGACAAGCAAAGTTGAGGTCAAAGATAGTGACAACAAGTATCAACATTGCTGAATGGTATGACAAATGAAATGGGTGACTTAAACCTAATAGTTAATGGTGGGTTCAATTAATTAACTACATTTTCTAGATTTAAACCACCAAAGCGTATATTAAGTTTATCAGTTGAGTCTGTACAACATTTTACATTAAAATGTAGGTGGTTACTTTGTTGCAAATATTCCATAATAACTCATCCCTTGAGGCAGCTGTTCCAAGTTCTCTGCGTTATTTTTTAATTTCCTTTCGACTTGTCTCTGCTAGCTAGACAGACCATACTTGGGTTCCAAAACCTGTGATAGCCACTAGATGGAAGCAAAGAGTTAAGAGTTGTCTGTGCCTTGTTGCTGCCCTCCAGAGGTCACAAATATTTGCAGCTCAGTTATGGAATGTTTACTCTCTGTAGATTGATTGGATTATTTTAATCCTGCCAAACGAAACCAGCCCAATGAAACTGATGCAATGACCAATTTTCAAAGGATGCTGCCTGTTGAGCAATTGCAAGGATTCCTTCCCTCTATCCCACAATGATCTCATGATGTATAGGAAAGAAGAACTCAGCCCCCCTCCTTTTTGTGTGTGTGCAATATATAGGTTTATAGAATATTTGAGATGGAGAGGAAGAATTATGAGCGTCCATTGTTATATGTGGCACTAATTACTGCCAGCTTGCTAATTCTGGTTTTGAGCACTGTCTGAATTATTTTAAACAGGAACAGCAGTGTACCAGTCCCTAATCAATGTACATTATGCAAAGGACGGAGGGGTCGCATAATCATTTTTTTTTAAACTAAAAGGGATTCCATGAAATCCAGGTGCTTTATGGATTATTTATCTTCTGTGTGCATTGAGGTGGGTCAAATTGCAAAGCAGGAGATGCAAAACAGATTGGAAGGAAATGATTAAAATTTGTGCAGCAGAATTGGGTGGCATTGATTCTGCCATTCTGCAGAGTTGATACGGCTGCATATTCAAGCATTTTCAGACTTTGTGCTCCAAAAGGAATGAAAATGTGCGGAGAGGAGTTGCATTAGCACATTGTCATTTGTGCATTACTTTTGGTCCTACAAAGATCAAGAATTGCAGCCACACTGATTTGTGGGATTGCTTAGCTTTAATGCTTGTAGCCAGGCAAATAAGCCCTGAACTGAATCTTTTACTTTTAAATCAAGTTACAGATTATGGAGTTCATGACGTATGCCAAAAGGACATCTGGTTAATATGCACGGCTATTAGACATTAATTGGGTTCATGCTGCATGTCCTGCTAAGCCATAGTTTCTTATAAATGTAGTTTGCTGAGTGAAGCACAATAGCAGGGTTCAAACTATATTTTATTTTTATTTATTTGATTTGTCAATTGCTTACAAGATAATAGGTATAAGCAGGGGTGGGATACTACAGGGTTAACTACCGGTTCAGGATTTATGAGCTTCCCTGCCTGCTGTGAGCTGGGTGCCTGTAAATCATCATTAGCATGTCATTAGCACACTGCTCCGGAGAAGTAACCTTTGAAACAGCCCTCTTTTCTTGTTTTTTTAACTGCAGCTGTGCCTCGTTCGGCAGCTGAAGTTGAAAAATCAGGAAATAAAGATCAGGTAAGAGCCCAGGTGGACGGGTGGGCAAAAACATCAGCAGACATAGAACCGGTTCTATGTTTGTTGTTCTTCAGAGCTACCAGTTCTACAGAGGTGGACAGAACTGTTAGAAACCCACCTTTGCGTATAAGTATAAACATGAGTAAGAATGCAGGAAATAGGTACGAATAAATGGGGACAATAGGACAGGGACAGTAGGCATGATGGTGCACTTATGCATGCCCCTACAACAAACCACACTAAGTTTTACTTTGACAGATGAAATTCATTTCAATTGATTGGTACATGTAGGATTTGGATATAGTTTCCTCCATGTCCCAATTTCTCAAGTAATGTTGAAATACGTGCCACCCAGCAGGATGCACGGAAGTTCATTCACTTGCCTGATCATTCTGTAGTCCCCATTGTTTAGAACATTAACACAATATTTACTGTTATGTATATATCTACACGGTTATAGATTTAGCTTAATCCACCTCAGCATATTGGAAGGACCAGAGGATAATTTGTTAGAGTATGTTTTTCAGTTAGAAGAAAAACCAATAGATGTGTTGACTGAAGACAATGAGAATCAAACACTTTTGGTTGGCGAATGTTGTCCAGACTGGAGTTAACTGAAACAACTTTGAGGGGATATCTTTTGCCCTTTCCTAAAATGTGGATGGATAAAGTAAAGCAAATAGTACAAAAAAAAACCATGGTTTTCCAGGATTTTCTCATTAAAATCTACATAAACCAACACTGCTTCCACTGGAATGTCTCACTATTAAGGCGAAGTAAACAAATGTTTAGACATACATGCAACCCTCTCTCTGAACAGGTCCAAGATCTAATCAGGATATGCATGTCTATGCATATAAAATTGGAATATAAGATCTGTGTTGGCATGTATTGTAATTCATAGTTGGCAAGCACCTAATTTCTTGAAATTAATGAGCAGGACTGGCAGCAGAGATATTCATTGTTTAACCTATTGTCCTCTGGAATTCCTGGCTTTCTTCCTCCTCCTCACTACTGCAGCCTGTTTAATTTTTTTCAGGCATGTGGGCGATATCAAAGCAATGGCAAGAGATGGTGATGTTTGTGGGTTGTTGTAAACAAGGGTGAAGAAAAAGAAACAAGCAGCAGCAACACCATGTATAAATATGGAACGTCCCTGAAGAGGAGCTACCAAGGGAAACTAGTCAACCTCCATCACACCCCTTATGTGAATGGGCTTTGGCGTGCTTATTTTTGCTCTTATTTTGTCTCTTCCATTCCTTGGTAGAGGCTACACAGTGTATGAGATTTAGGCAATTAAATCTAAATTGCAAAACTTTAGCCAGTTACTAGGTGGCCTCAAAGAATTTGAGATTTTCAGGTCTGTTTGCTGCTCTCCTAATTCCCAGCTTGATTTCTACAGCTAAGCTCTTCCGGTAGTAGCCTCAGATGTATTAGAAAGAAAGAATTTTGTATGCAAAATAACTTGCACAGAAAATAATGATGTTTAATTTTTCTTTTTGTGAGGTTAGCTAACTCTTGTGGTTTGTTTGGGGCAGGTTCCGGCCATGTCAGTTACAACTGCTTCAAGGCAGTTTTACAAAGCACACCCAATTTCTCATGTTTGCTATCATCAAAGTGCAGATTACATGATAGACAACTACACAAGTTATTTCCTGCTGTTTGTTTCTCTTCTGCTTCTGCTTCTAAAAAATAGTAATAAGGAGGATATGTTGGGAGCAATAGAAATTAGCAGTATAAAATTATTTTAACTGGAAAAATACACTTCTGTTCTGTTGTCTTTAGAAAGCAGTTGTCTAAATTTGATTCATCCGTAACTGTGAAATACTACATCCTCTGTATTCTGGAATTTCTGAGGATACATAATGACAGTTTTGATATAAAATATGTAGGATAATCTGCAAATAAAACCAGGATGTCAGAAATTAACATTTCTTGAGTTTCAATTTCCTTAATTTGTTTTTTATACCACAGAGGGAAGTGGTAAAAATGCACTATGCTACTTCAGAATGCAGGGGATAAATTATTAATTTTCATGAAGTGTTTTTTCCATTTACAAAGTCCTTGCGAAGAGGAAAGGCAAGAGTTTCAAGATGATCCTGCCTGCTCTTTGTTTCTGTTTTTAAATTTTCAAGGACATTTTACCTAAGGGACTGATCATTCAAAGAAGTGATCAGACATTTGCATCTGAAATGGTGCAACCCAATTTCCTCTTTCTGCCCTCTCTTTTGGTGCCTTCAAGTTCAAGCCAATCTTGACTTCTGGCTAGTCCTTTTAGTTTTCTTGTCAATGTTTTTTGGAAGTAGCTTCCCATTATTTCCTTCCTAGGGCTGAGAGAGAATGTAAGAAGTTAGTACCCACCCCTCTCCTAGAAAAATTGGTCTCATTCGAGACAACGATGAATCTGCATACAGACAGGAGGTTATACAACTTGCCTCGTGGTGTAACCGGAACAATCCGGAACTGAACACACTCAAAACCGTAGAAATGGTGGTAGACTTTAGAAGAAACCCTCTTATATTACCACCTCTTAAAACACTAGACAACACAGTATCAACAGTAGAGACCTTCAAATTTCTAGGTTCTACTATATCACATGACCTAAAATGGGCACCTAACATCAAAAACATCATAAAAAAGCACAACAAAGAATGTTCTTTCTGCGCCAACTCAGAAAGCTCAAACTGCCCAAGAAGCTGCTGATCCAGTTCTACAGAGGAATTATTGAGTCTGTCATCTGCACCTCTATAACTGTCTGGTTTGGTTCTGCAACCCAACAGGACAGACACAGACTTCAACTGATAATTAGGACTGCAGAAAAAACAATTACTACCCACCTGTCTTCAATTGAGTACCTGTATACTGCACGAGTCAAAAAGAGGGCTGTGAAAATAATTACAGACCCCTCACATCCCGGACATAAACTGTTTCAACTCCTTCCCTCAAAACGATGCTATAGTGCAAGCACTGCACATCAGAACAACTAGACACAAGAAGAGTTTTTTTCCCCAAAAGCCACCACTCTGCTAAACAAATAATTCCCTCAACACTGTTCAACTATTTACAAAATGTACACTACTATTACTGTTAATCTTCTCACCACTCCCTATCCCCCATCCCCTCCCACTTGACAGTTTCCTAGTATGATTTGATTGTTGATTGTACCCTATGACTATCATTAAGTGTTGTACGTTATGATTCTTGATTCTTAATGAATGTATCTTTTCTTTATGTATACTGGGAGTATTTACACCAAGACAAATTCCTTGTGTGTCCAATCACACTTGGCCAGTAAAGTATTCTATTCTATTCTAAATGAAATATTCTAGGAAATATTAAAAAGGCAGAATATTATACCTTCCTGGAAGGAGAAATATGCTCTAGGAAAGTCCCCCCCCCCACCTTTGTTAATAGCCCCAGAAAGACAAAATACATCTTATCTACAACACAAAACATCTTCAGCTCCAGGGTGATGGGATTAAGACATGGCCCTCAGACATGATAGGATTAGCCCTCTACCCATCTCACCACATGGCACCTGGGAAGATTACATCACCCAGCAAGATTCAACCAAGATTCAACCCCTACATGGCCCCATGGGAATCCAACAACCAATCAGGATACATTTCTTGCCACAGGAACAGGAAGTTCAAAGCCCAACAGAGGTCATAAGTCTCTCTCCCTCTCTCACCCATTTGCTTTTTTTTTGCCCAGGACCTCAAATCATGTGATCCTACTGTCCACCATTAAACCATCTTTCCAATTTATCAATACAATATGTACAATAAACGTACTGATAGCAAACTCATTTTCTGATCCCAGACCTTAGCCCTGAAGCAATTGTTTTTAATCTGTTAACTTTCATGCCTGCATCATGTTCAGCTAAAACTGACATTTGTAAACTGCACTTAATTTTTTATTTCTTCAAGGCCATCATTCTTCAAATGGAATTCTGCAGGAATTGTTTCATTAATGTGTGTACGTGTCCATGTATCCATTCTAGCAAGAAGGTTTCTGAACTAACAGTGAGAACTTTCTAAGACAGGGGTTGCCAACCTTTTGGACCTCAGGGACCACCAAACTCATAATTTCAAATCCCGAGGATCAGAGACCCTGGGAAAATGCCAAAAAAAGTCTGCAGGAAAATTCCCCACCCCGTTTTTCTACCAATCTATCATTCTTTATTTGGGATCACAAGATACCCTCTCCAGCTCTGTTCTCAGGTGGGGGGGAGGAGAGACTTTTGGTTTCATGCAAGGAAAGCATCAGAAGCATCAGAAGTCTTTCTCTCCCCCAAACTCCACCAGAAATGAGTCTTTGTGGAACTTGTCACACTGCCACAGCAGGAGGCCTTGCAGGGTCCCAAAGACTCATTTCTGGAGGAGTTTGAGGGAGAGAAAGACTTTTGCTTCTTTCCTTGTGTGCAGCCAAAAGCAGAAGAAAGCAGCAGAAAGAAGCAGCCCAGTGGCCAGGTGAGGTGGTGGGGTGAGTGGGGCACGTTCCCTCCCTCTGCCCTTTCCCCCCTCCCCTCACTACCTTGTGTTGTTCACAATGCAAGTGATGTAAGCCTTCTGTTCCCGCCGGCCATGTGGGCGGCACAGCCTTTGTGTTAATCCACAGCCTGGATTAATTCCGTTGAGGGGTGCTTTGGGGGTGACATTTCTCTGTGGACCACCAAAATTTTCTCACAGACCACCAGTGGTCCCCGGCCCACTTGTTGGCGACCACTGTTCTAAGGAAAACATTTAACGGGACATGTTTACATCTAATAAAGAGATGTGGTGATCACAAGGAGACAAATAGCTAATTGTTCACACTTTTGGAATTAGTTTGAAGATAATTTAAAATTAGTTTGAAGATAAAGCCATTGTGGGATCCCAGTTAGGAACAGGAACAAATATGAATAGCAGCAGAGTTTTCCTTCTTTTTTCTTTCAGAAACTTTTTGTTATAAACCAAACAAACTCTGGAAACAACCCCCCCCCACACACAATTAAGAGATAAAGCTTGATGATAGAAATTGGCTATTTGAGTTTATTTTATTTATTAAACTTTTTAATCCAACCTTTATTACTTTAATGCTTGTTCTTCCTCCTATTTTTCCCATAACCTTTATTGATCAACCTTCATTGATTTATTTCCCCTTGGTTTCTTATAGAATGCCATCAGATTTTCACAAAAGCCCAGGATTCCTTGGAGTGTAGTTTGAAAAACTCTTAAGTTAAGCCTGGACTGATTTCCTGTTCCAGTTAATTTTAGGGATAAATAGAAAAAAAAAGGCAGAGTGCAGTTTGGAATGCAATTGGCAGCTGTCTTGACTTATCACATGTTCCTCACTTGATTATTGCAATGTGACAGTTGTGGCTTTCATGTGTGCAGGATATAAAGACCAGTCTAATGCCAAACAACAAACACTGATTTATATTACAGTAACTATCTAACTTTTGATTCAATTTATAGACTAATGACTGAATAAACAAATGAGACCATCATGGAATGCCTTTGTGAGTGGAAATCTTCTTAAACCAGCCATCACACCATTATCAAATTGTCAGGGCATTTGGCAGTGTGACTACCTTTATGAGATAACCTAGGAGCAACAAACGTCACACAGAGACTTAGACATTAACAGTGGTTTAATATGCAACAGGTATATACAGATAATATACATGTGGTAGACAAAATACCTTTACAAGCAAGTTTTCTTCTTCCTAACACACAGAGAACTTCTGCACTGAATACTGGCCACAAGGAAAGAGAACCACACCCTCTAATGGTTGCCTTTTATATACACACCTCTTAACGGGATCTTTACTCTCCAGTCTTAAAGGGAAATACCCATTCTATGCTGAATAACTCTTGTTACATCAGCCTACATCTGGCAGCTATTCACTGCTGGTCAGTTCTTAAATCTTAATACCTTAACACAAATGGTACATTTCATCGATGCAGTTACACTCTTTTCCCTTGTTTTTATGCAAAAGCATAATTTATTTTTTTAATTTTTAAAAAATTAAATTTTACTTTGAGACAGGTAGTCCTCAACTTACAACCTCAACTGAGCCCCAAATTTCTGTTGTTAAATAAGGCATTTGTTAAGTGAGTTTTGCCACATTTTATGACTTTCTTGCCACAGTTGTTAAGTGAATCACTACAACTGATAAGTTAGTAACCTGGTTGTTAAATGAGCCTGGCTTCCCCATTGACTTTGTTTGTGGGAAGGTCGCAAAAGGTGATCACATGACCTTAGGACACAGCAATGGTCATAAATATGAACCAGTTGCCAAGCATTTGATTTTGATCACATGATCATGGGGATGCTCATAAGTTCATAATGTTCATAAGTCACATTTTTAGTGCTGTTGTAACTTTGAAGGGTCACTAAATGAACTGTTGTAAATTGAGGACTACCTGTATTTATAAGATGCGTTAATCACATCTAGCTAATATACAATACTATATTTATTTATAGATTCCCCCAATTGATTACAACTCAATAAAAATAGTATAAAAATACAACATTCATCAGAAGTCCAGGAGGTGGAGGTGGGGGAACAACTCCAGACAAGTAGTTCATCATCCAATGTTTTTCTTCAAGAGAGCTCTTACAAGCTGCTTTATCCCCAGGCCTTAAAAGCCTACGAATAGAGTCATGTTCCAAAGGCTCATTTAAATGACATTAAAAGAAGGCAAAACAATCAATAAACTAATAACAAAGGCTCATTTAAATGACATTAAAAGAAGGCAAAACAGTCAATAAACTAATAACAAAGCCAATTTTAAACTAATCTTAAACATTTGGTGGAAGGAAAACATCATAAATACCAAGGGTATAATCTTCAATATCAGTCCAGGGTCACAAGTCATCCTGACCCAGGTCTACACAATAGTCATGTCCTTAAGACTTTCCTAAAAGTTGTTTACATTTATGCAACTCTTTAACACAAAGTCTGATGATGATTCTACTAGTAAAGCGCACACACACACACACACACACACACACACATCCATTGCATCTATGGCTTGGCTTATCTGTGTTCAGAAGTTGCTAATTCCTCCATATGTCAAATCTAACTTATGCTTGCATATCAGAATCTTAGCATTGCAGAATATGTGCTTTCAGATCTCACCACTATTGTGTAAGTACTGGTGTGTAAAAACAGGCATATCCACAAGATTTGCTGCCTGAGAAATTATAAGCAAGCTAGACTGGTTGTTCTTTCTCCTTTCAACCATACCCTCAAAGTTAGCCTGAAGGCCTATATTGCATGAATGTATATGTGTATGTGTGTACACACACACACACACACACACACACACACATGCACACAGACATACACAAGAAACATTAGCAGACATGTTAACTACAGCTGTTTGTACTCCCATCTTGCACAAACAGAATTCCATTCCAATTGTTTGTTCAAGGCAATTGTATCTAGAAGTACGATTTATTGCAGCAAAGCACTTTTCCTGGATTTCATATTGGTGGGAATGTGTCCTCATTTAAGCAATTCTTTGTGTACCAATCACTAAATATTGAAAGGAAGTATGATAGTCTATCAGCTTCCTAGACTGTCAAGACGGAAAACTATCATGTCTTTGATAGCCATTATTCTTGTGCACCATATATAAAACTCACATTGAAGACCTGTGACATCCATTCAGATTTACAGAATGTAAATTTGAAAATAGGGAATCAACCAGCTAAGTGCTTGGAGTCTTCATTTAGTTAGTTTTTCTCTCTAGTATGTTGTAGTCTGATTGATTTTGGCACGATGAAAGAGTAATAATGTATGTAGAGCAAAGTAGAAGTCTAACTGAATAAAATGTATCAAGGAAAATGTATAAAAGCATGATCATGATGATGATACCTATTAAGTAGTTGCCTTTTAGGTTAGATATGGGTCTAAGGAATTGTATTAGATCCTGGTTATGGTTGTAGTTATAGCATAAATAGCAAATCCCTACCACTGGGATCAAAAGACCTATGAGTATGTTAATAGATGGAATGATCATTGATAATGTGAATTTCAATTAGCCTTTCTAAACATTGTGACTGCTAGATGGGCTGGCTATATTTATTATTTATTTATTTTTATTTATTTTATTTGGTTTGTCAATTGCTTACAAGATAATAGGTATAAGTAAAAACATAGTTATGAATACATGGATACATATAAGAAAAATAATAGAAACAACAGGACAGGGACGGTAGGCATGTTGGTGCGCTTATGCACGCCTCTACAGACCTCTTAGGAAAGGGGTGAGGTCAATAGTAGAAAGTCTAAGGTTAAAGTTTTTGGGGTTTGGAGAAGAAACCACAGAGTCAGGTAGAGTATTCCAGACATTGACCACTCTGTTGCTGAAGTTGTATTTCCTGCAATCAAGTTTGTTGCGATTAACCTTGACTTTGTATCTATTATTTGCTCTTGTATTGTTATGGTTGAAGCTGAAGTATTCATTGACAGGTAGGACATTGCAATGTATGATTTTATATACTATACTTAGATCGGATTGAAGGCAGAATAGTTCTAGGTTTTCTAGGTGTAGAATTTCAAGTCTGGTGGTATAAGGTATTCTGCAATGAGTAGAGGAGTGGAGAACTCTTCTTGTGAAATATTTCTGGACTTTCTCAACTGTGTTAATATTAGATATGTAATGTGGTTTCCAGAATGATGAGCTGTATTCGAGTATTGGTCTAGCAAATGTTTTATATGCTGTAGTTAGTAGTGTAATATTACCAGAGAAAAAGCTACGTAAGATTAGGTTAACAACTCTTAATGCCTTTTTGGCTATGTAGTTACAGCGGGCTCTAGCACTTAGATAATTAGAGATGAGTACTCCAAGATCCTTGACAGAGTTTGGATCATCAACAAGGTCTTGACTATTCATCCTGTGTTTTATTTTCTGATTTTTTTTGCCAATATGTAAGAAAGAACATTTATTCGTTGAGATTTGAAGTTGCCATTTGTTTGACTATACTCCCTGGGAATTCTCAGAGTTGTAGTTCAACAAATTTGGGGGGCATCAGAGAAAGAAGATGAGCTCTTAAGTCACATAGTATGTGCAAGATGGTAAGGAAAGGGAATTTTTAAAAAATGGTTAGGAAGGAGACAATAGTCACTAATCATATCATATCTGCATAGCATGGAAGTGGTACATGGAAAGTCGCAAGATGCAAAGTGGATTTCCTGAAGTGGAAAATGATATTAAGTTGCCCTAAGGCAGGGGTCTTCAAACCTGACAGCTTTAAGACTTGTGGATTTCAACTCCAAGAATTCCTCCTGCAATCATGTTAGCTCAGGAATTCTGGGAGTTGAAGTCCACAAGTCTTAAACTTGCCAGGTTTGAAGACCCTAGCCCTAAGGCCTACTGAGATAAATGTTATAAGCAAATAATGCCTGATTCCATGCCCTTTGTATTTCTAGCTCTAAAAATTAAATGTATTGCATGTTCTTTGTAAGTTGGAATCTGAGGAAGGAAAATAATATGAATAAAATCTTGACAAAGTAGAAGGCAATTCTCGAAATGTATCAAGTGATACTTACTGCAGTTTAGTTAGTACAATATCTACTAATATTGTTCTATAATTTCAAGCACCATTCAGGTAACAAGACATTCTGGAGTGATTTTTGGGGAAGTATGCTCATCGCTGAACAGATGGCATGCTCATCGCTGAACATTTAGTGGTTGCAAAATGGGAAGTAGTATCTGAAGGGTTTGTTTTTTCCTGAGGGGGAGAGCAAAGTATGTAGAAAATATGTTGACAGCAATCAAAAGACAGTAGAATATAGCTAAATTTAACCCTTCCTAGATATCAACATTTTTATCTCCAAATCAGAAGGTGGTGATCAGAAATGGTAAGTTATGTACTTATGAAACAGACATTCTAAGCATCTGAGGGTTTCTCCAAATTTCTCAGTACAAACTAATTTTGTGGCTGTTTCAATTCATCTTTCTGTGATGATCATGCAAAGTTTAGTCATTAAATTAGCATTTCATTACTATCTCAACTGCATTTATATACCCTTCTCATTGTACTAAATGACATTTCCACTTTACAGGTGTTACTAGTGTTATCAATTCAATCACTATAGCTTGCTGAATTGAGGAAATCAAATCAGTATAATGTAGCAAATTTAGAACTCCATTTTCCAATATTTGCAAGATTTCAAACCAGCCTAATGTTTCAACTTCTAAATTTCACAGATTGCATACATTTTCCCCATAATTTTCATCAATTTTTGACCATCTTTATTGGATGAAGTGGAAGAGACCCATATTTTACTTTTTTTTGTAGCAAAAAAGTTTACTGAGTCTTGCTATGGTGCGTAGATTTATTGACTGAAGTACTCTTCCACAGCTGAATGATATTTCATCATGGTGCACTGCACTGGGAATTCATATGTCGATATCTAGATTGTTTTTTATTTCTGAACTTCAGAAACAGTTCTCTTGAAATTCTGTAATTTTTCTCTCTGTCAACAAAATACTGTATATGATCAAATAGCCTAGTGAATAGCCTATAGAGCTTGTATCACTGATTCTACAGTAATATAGCTGAATAAGTTAAATTATAAGGCAGAAGAGGAAACTTGGTTGAAGGAGATTACCTGATTCATCCTGACATTTTTTATCCGAAGCTATAATGAGTAATATGTTTAAATGATTAAAAACAATTTAGAGGTTGTTTGACATACAATAATAGAGTCATTTGGGGCACATTCTATGCAACGAGCACCTTTTGCCAATTCATTGCTATGCTCTCTCCTTTTCTTGGTTTGATACAAGTGTGAAAGCAAAATAGACCTTATGCTGTATGTTTCCAGTTGTACTCTAGATTGGAACACAAGAGTTCATGATCGTAAATATTTTAATCTTTTTTTCTCAAATGCTTCACAGTACGGTACTGACAACCTGACACAATACTTGACTCACATTTGTTCTTCTTAGTCAAGAAGTTAGTTGTGTCTACTGATGAATTTTTCTGCATGATCGTGAAAATCTTGGTATTTTATGAATGGTGACCATATTCCAGGATGAAAGGGTTGTGGGAAAATTGTGCAAAATGTAAAAATTATTTTTATCAAGTCAGAATCCATCTAAAAGCTGAAGTCAGTCCAAAAACATTGAGGGGAGGTTGAGAAACCTAAACACCCGAGACTCAGAACATCTCAGAATAAATAGCTTAAAGTCAGGCCACAAACACCGGAATGAGGCATATAAAGAACCAAGCAGAAGATTGTTAAATCATGGTGAAGCAGGAGCCAGGGGTAGGTGCCCTCTTTTCAATCTTGATTCCTGCTACTATCTCTTGCATTGGATTGGCCTGTAATTTTACATAATATGTCACCTCATGGAAATATATGGCTATAAGATGATCTTTAATCAATTAAACATTCTTGAATTAATTGTGAGTTTAAATGCTTTTGTAAAAGTCAAAAAAAGGTTAACAATTTCATATTTATGATCCTTAACATATATTTATTGAGATTATAGAAAGGTTGAATGATATGCATATCAGAGTCATATCAGAGAAAGGAAATAATGAATCCTGAAGAAATATACAAATCACAAATCACATATACAAATCACACATACTAATTGTATAACTCACCTAAAACCAACAAGCCCACATGTCTTTCCTAATTTAAAATGCCTCCAGGATAGAATTTTCCAATTAGGAGTGGGCAAGGGGATAATCTTCCGATGATTTGAATGTCCATTCTCATTACTTTGATCAGCTAATCTAATAACAAGGGATAGGGAAAGTTGTAGTCAAAATATATGGAGGGCTCTAGGCTGCTTATTTTTTTAATCAAGTCAATTCTAATATATAATAATAGAAAAGCTGGAAGGTGCTGATTTAAATTTCTCTTTCAGAACAGTTCTGTGTGCATCAGGGACCCCAGCAAAGGATGATGAGGATTATTGCAGGCAAAATCCTAAACATGGATATTTATCCTCCACAGATCCTAAGGAAATTAAGTCCTACTTGAAGAACCATACTTTGTAAAAATAAAATTTATCTGCCTCTCTGTTTCTCTGTCTGTCTCTCTGTCTCTGTCTCTGTCTCTCTCTCTCTCTGTGTGTGTGTGAAATGTTTTATCTCTATTTCAAAGCAACAGGAGTGGGGGAAGGAGGAAATAAAAGGGAGGTAAAGCAAGAAGGATTGTGATATTATAGGGTTACCCTACAAGACTGGATAATTAATTATTGCTTTTGCAGATTAAAAGGCTTATATGAAAGTTGCTACAAATACTGGGAAACTCTTACGGTCTAGAATAAAGTTCCTAGTGGATAGTGTCCTTCACAGAAAGCCGATACCCAAGATCACGCTATGTAGAAGATGGAAGATCCATGGCATATTACACCATATTTTTGTTTATCATGGTAGGTGACTCCATGGAATAGAACAATGCAGAATGGAAACTTTTTCAGCAGAAGGACTAAAAATAAATTACTGTGCTTCAGCCAAGTGGGAAAAGTATGTTTCAGGGCAGCAGTTCAAGTGAAGAATATTTGTCCCGTGTCATCGTGTTCTCAGTCACCCTGGTACAATATGATCTTTTAAAATAAAATTTGACATTTGCACTGAGAGTGATTACAAGTGCCATTCTATTACAATTACAATTTGGGTTTCATATTTCATTTTTAAAACAAAAATACCGCTGGTCATATTTTAAACTTTTCCATCCCTTTTCCAGATGTACAGTACACCAGCCTCAAAAGGTAGGTCAGATTAGAAACATTTTAGATTGTGGGTTATGTTCACTCCACAATTGATCTCTGTAAAACTGTTGAATGAACATTTCCATTAGCTGGATAAAACCTGCACATGAAGTTGATCTTTCTGGTACATTGCATATGAATAAATGGCTTTGTATAAAAGCAATCTTTTCAGTTCAGAGTTTGAGAGAGAAAAAACGAGAAGGCAGTTTTTTTGTTCTTTGATTTTGTTTGTTGTCTGTTGTTATTGTGCTGTCCCAGCCAGTCTATGGGAATTGGATAGTCACTTAGGAATTGTGAGCTGTCCCCTTAAGGGAATGCATCATGGTAAATGTCGTTAAAAGTATCCTGAGAAATGTCATTCATGTCACGTGGCCACATCTGTAATCCTGATTGGTCACTAAATTGACCCTCAAAGGGTTGGGGGAGGTTTCCCTCCATTCTTGCCTGGACTCATGAACTGATAGCAGCTTTCTTTCTTTCGCTACGAGATGGGTTAGGAGATAACCATCTTTTCTACAAAGCAGATATACAAAGGATTGGTCATAAAAGAACTTCATCACATACGTGAGTTATGAGGATATCTGGTGGACCAATAAATGTTCTTTGTTATGGACATCTTGTTGAGTTATCTCTCTGCATCTGTTCAGTTTATAAATCCACCTCTGTACAGGATACAGAAAAGTTATGAAAACTATGTATAGCACTGGGATGGAGCAAAACCAGAAGCCTATTTAGGACAGGAAAGTTGCAATATTTAGTTGGAGTTTGAAGTTTATTTGTGGGAGGTGAAGCTTCATATTTAAGTGAGGCAAAAGTAATGGATTTTCTCCGAACTTATATGTGTGGAGATAAGTTGCTGCGAAATTGTTGCAAGTCATAGATATAACTTTGAAATGTAAATGATTTTTTTTCCTCAAAAGGGAAGAAAAGGTCTGGTTATAAGGAATGAAGAACAGATGTGTTGGGATGTGTAGTCTATTGGCACTGAAATCACAAAAAAACTAAAATAGGTTGAAGTTAAGGAACAGACATGAAGGAAACAAGAAATATTTTAGAAGCCAACATCAAATACTCTTAGGTCTCACTGACTTCCTTAAACCTCTTTTAATTGTTTTCATTTCTGGGAGTTTAGGTTAGCAAACCATAAACCACAGTTCTATACTAAATTAATTCAGTATCTCTCTCCCAAAGTTATGGAATCGGAATACTCTGAGAACCTGAGGTCTTTTTGAGCTTTTGAGTTACCACAGTCAGTCATAAAATAAATCCCATTTGGAAAATAGAATAAGAGTAGGAAGGGATCTTGGAGGTCTCATGGTCTAACTCCCTGTTCAAGCAGGAGATCCTATACAATCCTGGACAAATGACTGTCTAATTCTCTTTAAAACCTCTAATGATGGAGCACCCACAACTACTGGAAGCAGTGATTAATTGTTCTTACTGACAGGAAATTTCTCCTTAGTTCTACATTAGATCTCTCTTTGTTAAGCTTACATTCATTACTTCTCCCTCAGGTGCTTTGGGGAATAGGCCAACTGCCCCACAAATAGTAGAAGGCTACTATCATGCCACTCCTAGTCTTTGTTAGACTAGACATTCCCACTTCTTGCCCACTTCTTCATCATACAGTATTGCTTCCAGTGCCCTAATCATCTTTGTTGCTCTTCTCTTCACTTTTGTTAGAGTCTTAACATATTTTTTGTATTTTGGTGATCAAAACTGGATGCAGTATTCCAAGTATGGTCTTATCAGTGCAGTATAAAGCAATACTAAAACTTCATGTGATCTTAATACTACACCTCTGTTGATCACTGGCCTTTTTGGCAGCTGCGGTACACTGCTGGTTCATACTTAAGTGGTTGTCTACTAGGAGTCCCAGATCCCTCTCATGGTTATTTCTATACAGCCTTTACTCTTACTCCTTTCTTCTTTTACTACCAAGCCTTATTCCTTTCCCTAGCCTCATAAAAGATATTGGGGAAAATATTTCAGTTTTGAAGTCTGGGATTTATCTGAAGCATTCAGTATTTGTTATTCTCCTAAAAAGATGCATCAAATTGTAGGAATCTTTTGCCTTCATCCACAACACCACAAAAAACAAAGATAAGAAGAAGAAAAAAACCTGTATCAAACAGCATGAAATCTACATAATCAAAGTTCTAAGATGAAATAGAAGAGGGAGAATCATTTGGGTTATACCTAACAAATATTTCCATTTTTGAAAATGTGTATTCTAGCTCTTTGTATTTTTGCTCCTGCATAGCACACATGTCCTTTGACCACAGTTGTTTGTTGCTTGGAGAGAAAGGATTTCAAATCCTGGGTCATTCTTCCTAGGTGGTAGTGGCATTGACCTTTAATTACAATTCTTTCACCTGTGTTTTGAAAATGCCCAAATTTCACCTCCTAGGACATTGGTTAATGTCATGGGAGATGTTATTTAGACAATCCCTCTAGGTCTATGGTGCCATCTAGTGGCTGATATTTTTATACAACTTTTTTTTCCCTTTTGTGCCTTGGAATCAGTGTTGACTTCTGACATCTGCCTGGACAAGTCCTTACCATTTTCTTGGCAAGATTTCAAAAGTGATGTGCCATTCCTGATTTCTAGGGAAGAGAAGCTTTCCCCCTAGATCTGGCCCCAAAACTATTTCCTAGAGTTTAGGATCTACTGGTATTTCCTAGAGTCCTGGGAGTCTATTGATTTCAGTAGAAATGAAATTGGCAGATTCTGAGGGCTGCACGCCAGCTTGGAAAATAAAAACTCCTTTCCGTGCCACAACAGGTAAAGCTTGAACGTTTTCATTCATGGAGGAAGAATGTGGGGGGGAAACACATGCTCTCCTAAAAGATTAAATAATTTGGGTAAGATCAACTTTTACAGGTACAATAGGGATGCAGTTGGCTCTTCATTATCTTTGTGTGTTCCTCTGACAGTGACATACAGCAGTGATCCCCAACCTTATTGATGCCGCGGCCCGGTCCGGCATCAGCTGGGCGCGCTGACCCAGTACGGCATCAGCTGGGCGCCGCCATCTTTTTGATGAAAAAGTGCTTCCGGTGACCTCACGGAAGCACGCTTTCATCAAAAAAGATAGCGGCGCTCAACGCTCGATGAGCTTTTCGGGTAGAAATGGCTTTCTACCTGGAAAAGCTCACCCGAAGCGCTAAGCGCCCGCCATCTTTTGATGAAAAGCGTGCTTCGGTGAGCTTTCTACCGGAAAAGCTCACCGGAGCACTTTTCATGAAAAAGATGGCGGCGCCAGCAACAGCAGCCCGGTAGGAGTTGTTCCCGCGAACGGTACCGGTCAGCGGACCGGTGGTTGGGGACCCCTGACATACAGTGTAAAGGTCCTACTATGAGTTACTTAACCTGCTCTGCTTCAGCTGCATCAGTGTGAATAATATGCAGATATATATATCTCAGAAGTACAAAACACCTTTATTCTCATTCTCCTGGTGTCCATTTTCTTTCAAGGTTCATTCTGTTTCCTCATACTGTGAAATACTTAGTGTATCTTTCCTCAACACTGCCTCTTCATTCTTTTTACCCCATCTTTCCTTTCTAATCATACTTTGTCTTCTCTGTTCTACCATCTCCCTCTCTCTCTAATATTTTGACATGTCCTCCTAAGTTGCAGTATGCATTTGAGTTGAGTACTTTATTTTGGATTTTATGTAGCTAAGAAATGAGGATTGAGGAATGGAATTTATTAACTGAAGGAGAATCAATGTTTAGGAGTAGGAAACGGGTGAGAATTGAGATATTAATTGGAGGTGACTATCTGATTCTCTTCTAATTTGCATTTGAATTAATAATATGAATGTCTGTATGTTGACATTCCATTTTAGTATGTTTTTTTGAAAAATGTAATTTCCTACACAGCTTCAAAACAGGTATCAATCGATCTTTTTAAAAATCTATTTTTAATGCGAATGTTTTATACCTGGTTGGAAACAGCTCACGAAAAATAAAAACATAAAACCTATCAGGAAATGAAATGACCTGGTATAATTTGATTTGAATAGCCAGCTTTATCTTTGTGAAATTTAAATCAAGCCTTTTAATGAAAGTTGCAATGTAGGGAGCATGCATAGCATCATTTTCATACCATATCACATACAAAGCCAATTTTCAATCATCTTCATTCTTGCAGCCAATGTCAAGAACTGATGGTTCTCTTTTTGGCTGATCAACAAGAGAGGTCAAAACATGGGATATATACTGCTCTGTAACAGTTGATTAACAAAAGATTAACAAATATTCCAATCCTTCCATTTGAAAGAAATATGAGTTGCTATATTCCTCTCTTGTTTATTTGCCTGCAAAAACAAACCAAACAGAGCAGTGTGTCCTTGAAAGCAGTTTTCCTTCTTAACACTTCTGCTAGATGGGGAAGGATGGTGTGACAGCAGTTTTGCAATCAGCTGGTTATTCCCGAAGGTTGTACAGACTCTCTCTCTCTCTCTCTCTCTCTCTCTCTGTGTGTGTGTGTGTGTGTGTAATTTTTATTAATATTTTTTATTAGTTTGTATTAGATTTTACTGTTATAAACTTAAAAAAATAAAAAATAATAGAGGGGAGAAAAAACTGCAAGGAAAAGAAAGAAAAGAGAAAAGAGAAGAAAGAGAAAAGTGAGGCTATAATAAAGAAATAGAATAATATATTAAAAATGATTTTTGAACCTTCATCACATTTAGTAACTCTAAAAATTATAAGCATTTATGTTTTCATCTCATATGCCTTCTCTTATCTATAACAAATCCATAAAACTATTCGATTCATTCCTGGAGTCAGCAGTACATCCAAAAAAGATAGCCAGAATAAACAACATATTTTGTTTTAATTTTGATCAAATAAACCAACTTTATTTCTTTTACTTCTAACAGCCTTAATATTTGGTTCATTCAAATATTATTGTAGGATTTAATTGCTCTTCATTTCTTTTTTGTCCCATTGCACATTCAAATATTATTGTAGGATTTAATTGCTCTTCATTTCTTTTTAGCCCCATTGCACAGACTTTTCAAAGCTTTAATAAGCACCTTCTGTAAATCCAGTAAGAAAAAAAATCCTTTCATTCTCTTGGTTTGTCATTTGTATTTGCCGGCTTATATTAAAAAATATTACTATATTGAAATCCCACCAGACAATAGCAAGAAGCGGTAGCAGCAGTGAATACATCAATTTTTATTATTAATGTGGTAAATATCAATAGATATAAACCATGCAAATGAAAAACCTTTTGGGCTCCTCCATAATTTTAAGTGGAAAAGGCCCCAAGAAGAAGAAAAAATTAAGAAACATTGTCCTAGAGAAACACTGGCTGTAAAATTGAGTAGAATCTAATTAGATCATTTTTGAGGAAAAAGTTAAGTACAAATAGAAAAATAGACATATTATCAGTGTGCACTGTAAATAAATAAAGAAGACTAGCTTTGCTTCAGTTTTAGATAAACTAGTATAAACTGGCTGTAAAAATGTTGACATGCCCTTTAAGGCAAGCCTAGGCCCCTGATAAGAGCAGGCCCATGGTGGATTTTGAAGCAGCATAAGGAATGTTTGGGGGGACGGGACGACACCCAATCAGACATTTATTCACAGATATAATACTATACGCAGATTTAAAGCAGATTTATGCCACAAGGAAAAGAATCCCATTTTATGTGCTTGAGGATAAGCATCTGTTTCTTATTGCTTTTCCCAGCTACCAATATTAAGTAGCCCATTAAAAATGATATATAGCTAGAATGACCAGTAACCGTTTATAGCCTTTTGGATAATTTCTGCTTATGCAACTTTTGTGACTCTCACTATGCCATATGATGGCCAATTCCACAGTTTAATTATACATTGTGTGAAGAAGCATTTTTAATGCATCCTGCATGTCCCAAATTAGCAGTATTCAATTATGAAAATTTGAAATCAAGAATCCTTTGTTTATCGTCTAACATGTAATTGTATCAACATTATTTTTTTAAGCAAAATTGCTACTCAAAACTGTTGGGTCAACAGTAGATTGCATTTACCATTATGAATGACAGGCAGTGTAGAAATGCTTTACCATCCATCAGTGATGAAGCTGCGGTGCCTTTTCCAGTACAAATAATGACACTGATTTGCAAGAAATACTTGCCCAGAAAGATACTGAAGTCCATCTGTAAGGATTAAGGTAATTGCCTGTCACATCTATACACTAGTGACATTTGCAAGTGCTTGATCTTCTCTCCTTTCAAAGGGCAGAACAATAATTTGCAGTAACAATTCCCAACCCCCTTGCTTTGCTTATATTACACAGCATCACAACTTGGGTTTGTCACTCAGATTACTTAAAGGTCAAGATAATTTCATTTTGATTGACTAAAAATATGAGTTGAGAGACAGTGTCCTTTCCTGTAGTTGAGACTTACAGGAGGAAGACTATTCTCTCAATGGGAGGGAGAAAAAGCTTTCATTTGTGTAGATGAAGGAAGCAGTTAGATCCAATAAGCTTTTGTGGGGTCATTAAGTGTGATCTGATATGATCTGCTCTGGTCCTATTTGTGTAAAGAAACTTCCTGTGTTGATAAGGTTGTTCTTGGTAATGATTTACTATACTTTACCCTTTGTGTGATTCAGGTGACTATAAGGCTGTCATTGGTAGTGATTTACTATATTTATCCTTGGTGTGACTCAGGTTACCAGTCTAGACTCCGGTCCTGACATCTATGCTCATAACCAGGGATCCCCAACCTTTTCGACGCCGCGCCCGGTTCCGACATCAGCTGGGCGCCGCGGCCCGGCACCGGCGTCAACTGGGCGCCGCCATCTTTTATGCGAAAAGGCGCTTCGGTGGCGTCACGAAGCGCTGTTTCGTCATAAAAGATAAGCGGGCAGCGCTTCTGGTGAGCTTTTTCGGGTAGAAATGGCTTTCTACCGGAAAAGCTCACGAGCTTGCGCGCCATCTTTTTATGACGAAACAGCGCTTCCGGTGAACTTTCTACCCGGAAGCGCTTTTTACCAAAAAGATGGCGGCGCCCAGCAACCAGCGGCCCGGTAAGGGTTGTTCAGGGATGATGAATGAGTAATAGTTATAACCGATGAGATCAAGATCTGGCTGCTGGGTACCTGGCTCACAATAACAATGTCATACCATCCTGCAGTCATGCGATTGCCATTTCCAACTTTCTTTGCAGACTTCGTAAAGCAAAGTTAATAGGGAAACTGGTAGAAGATTGCAAATGGCAACCATGTAATGTCCTTGCTTAATGACCCAGTTGCTTAATAATGGCAACTGAAACGGCTGGAATTTTCATCACTAAGTGGTGTAGTAACATGATCTTAAGCAGGGGTGGGATTCAAATTTTTTAACAACTGGTCCTGTGGGTGCGGCTTAGTTGGTGGGTGTGGTTTGGTGGTCATGTGACTGGGTGGGCGTGGCCAACTCAACATCATTCAGGTCAAGGGGTGCTTCTCCTCGCCTGGCCTCTCATGACAGTGGGGATGCTGCAACAGCCATAAGTGTGAAAAATGGTCATAAGTCACTTTTTTCAGTGCCATTGTAACTTTGAATGGTCATTAAATGAACTGTTGTAAGTCAAAGATTACCTGTACAAAAATAGAAAAAGCTTCTTTGCTTGCAAAAAGCTACCCTAAATACTAATCATTAGATTAAAAATACCTGGAAGCCAGAGTTACAAATCAGGCAGGGTGCCAAAGCACCTTGAGGATTTCAAATATTTAAAATGTAGTGATAACTATCAGCATATAACTCTTGCTCATAAAGTGAAACCTTTAGTAGAGAGGTTATTTAAACTCTCCAGAAAGAGCACACCCAGGAGAAGCAATCCTTAGATCCAATTGCATCACTTAAAGATATCAGCTGATCTCATTCACCTCACAAAATATTCTAAGGAAATCATCCAGATTTAAGGAAAGGTCATATGCCCCCCAGAAAGGCAGTAAAAAATCAGTGCCAAGCTTGCATCCTGCCTCTTGGAAATACACCCCAAAAGGCCAGTGCCTGATACCACTGAAGGAAGACCCCCTCCCCAGATAGAAAAAGAAACCATGAGGCAGGAAAAAATTCAAACACAATACAAATAATTAAATCACAACAGTAGCTGTTGCTTGTTGAAGCTGAATAGAGAAAATTATCCCATCAACAAACACAGGATTAAATGTCACCAAGCACAGAATTAACTTTCACCAAAAACCGGTTTTAGATCAAAACTCAGAAAGGGTATGTAAACTCACGTTTGAATGTCAATCTTTCTATCTAGCCAAGAAGCCTTGCTGAATGTCACTCATCTTGGTTCCCTGTCATTAAAAGCTTCTTTCTGACAGTTCTGCTTCATTATTCAATTATTTCTTCAAAGTGCTGTTTGTCCAGGGAAGTATTTCCTCCCAACAGCAGTGTAAAAATCTTAAAACAACTCTTCCCCTTTAAGAAAGTCAACCCCCAGAAGTTCCGGAGACAGGCGTACTGGCAAGAATGTAATAAGGGTGGAAAAAACAAAAGGAGATTGCTTCTTCTTTTTTTTTCATTTTAAAATAAAGTTTATTTAAGTTTCATATATTTAAAACATTTAAGAAGAAACAAACAAACATATAAACAAATATATATACATATATACATTTTGCAGCAGGTATTGAGCATTGGTTACGTTTTTCTTTTCTTTTTTTCTTTTACTCCATAACATTGATGTGATCTACCTTGTTACAATACCTTCCTTGTTCTTTTAATGTTTTAATTTCACAGAATACTTTATGATTAAACGCACATCCTTCATAGCTTCATAACTTATTCAGTTGTCAAATGTTGCTTTTTCTTTAACCATTCGTACCAACAGTTCCAAACTTTGTAGTATTCACTATCTTTGTTGTTTTTTAGTAATTTGGTTAGGCTGTCCATCTCTGCACACTTGTGAATTTTTTTAATGACCATCTCCTCTGAAGAGACAATAGACAGTTTCCAATTTTGAGCATAACTTATTCTGGCTGCTGTTATAATGTGCAAGATTAAATATTGATTTTTTTTCTATTTTTGAGTCTATCGTACCCAGCAAAAAGGTTTTGGGTTCAAGTTTTACTTCTTGTTTAGTTATATTTAGAATCCAATTTTTGATATTTTTCCAAAACTTCTGAGCATATGGACAGGTCCACCACATATGAAAGTATGTTCCCTGGATGCAGTTACACTTCCAACAGTTTGGGGGGAGGTTTGGGAACATCTTAACCAGTCATGCGGGTGGCAAGTGCCAACGATACACCATTTTATAGAGATTCTCTTTGTACAAGGCTGACATAGTAAGTTTGTAATTTATTTCCCAAATATGTTCCTACTTGTCTAATTCAATACTGTGGCCCACATTTTTTGCCCAAATTATCATACACTCCTTGACTGTTTCTTCTTTTAATTTATAATCCAATAGATATTTATATATTTTATTAATCAATTTCCTTTCCTCTCCATGCCAAATTTTATCTAATTCTTGGTAGGCCATGTTAAAACCAAATTGTTCTTTATCTTTTTTGTAATGTGTTTGTATCTGCGCATAGGGCCACCATGCTATCTCTTTTCCTTGAATTTGTATTTGATTCTAACCCTTTAACTCTCCGGTTTGATGTAATAGATCTTTATATTTTACAATATTATCAAAATCTAAAACGTTTGAGTGTGTAACTGCCTCCATTGTAGATAACCACAGTGGGACCTTACAGTAATGTACTTTTTTTTATCTTTTCTCAAATAGTTAATAACACACTCCTTATATAATGCCTTTGAAAGTACAAGTGGTGTTTACTCTTTCCATCCCACATAAATGTGTGCCATCCAAGTTGGAGATCAAAGCCCTCTAATGTTAAGATCCTTTTATTTATCAAATTAACCCAGTCTTTGAGCCAGGTTGCTGTTGCAGCATAGTAGTATGTTTCGAAATCTGGAAGACCAAAGCCTCCTTTCTTTCTATCGTCCTGTAATAATTTATATTTTATTCTGGGTTTTTTCCCCTGCCATATAAATTTGGATATATGTTTATTTAGTTCTTCAAAAAAGCTTTTTTCCAACTTGACTGGCACCATCTAAAATAAGAACAACAATTTTAGCAAAATATTCATTTTTACTATTATATTCAAAATATTCATTTTTACTATTGCAATACGGCCTAAGATTTTGAAGGGACGTATGCTCTCTCTTATTTATTTCAAGAAATATTTTCAATTCTTTTCTCACCATTTCAATATATTCATTAACTTTTAGTATATTATTATTAAATGTCCATCTTCCAATCATTCTCTTTCCTTTCCATTTAATTTGAATAGGGTTATGATCAGCCCATACATTTGGAAAGATCTCTATATTTTCAATGTTTTCCATTAAGCCTGGGTCCATCCATATCTGATCTATTCTAGACCAAGAGTGATGGGGATTGGAAAAGAAAGTATATTGCTTTTTAGTTGGATATAGTTCTCTCCACACATCCTTCAAATTTAATTCCCTCACTATGTTATTAAAAGAAGATGGGAATAGTCTCCTTTTATTTTATTTTTTTGGAGCTTTTATAGTCTTTATCCTTGTCTGAAACAGCATTTAAATCTCCTACAATACATACACTTGTATATTCAGTTTCTACTATCTTGTGATGGAGTTTATTATAGAATTCTTTTTGATTTACATTCAGGGCATATACTATAACTAACAAAATCTTTTTCTGGTTTAATATTATTTCTATAAATAACATTCATCATTCTTGTATACTTGTTTGTGTTGCAGCCAATCTTTTATATATACTACAATACCCCTTTTTCTTTGATTTGAAAGAGCCCAATACATTTTTCCCAAATTGGTATCCTTTAGGAGGTCTGCCTGTTTATCTATGATGTGTACTTCTTGTATACAAGTTATGTCTGCATTTTGTTTTTTAAGTTTTTCAAATGACTGTTTTCTTTTTAATGTTGAGTTTAAACCATTGATATTAACTGAAAATAGGGTGATTTCTCTGTTCATGTTACTGTCTGTGTAGAGTGTTTTTTGTTTTTTTCCTTGTTTTGGGTTCTCTTGTACTTGGTCTGTTGTCCTCATTTTCTCTAAGTTTCTGAGATTCTGACTGTGGTGCAAGTTCTTTCTCTTCAGAGAGTTGTTTTTCTTGACTTCTTGTATTTAAATCTTCTCCACTTTCACATTCTTTCTCAGGTCCCAAATATTGTTCATGAAATTGATGCACTTTCTCTATTGTATCGATTTTATATTTTTTATCCTGCCATGTTACGAGGAGCCCTTCCGGGTGAGCCATCTGAATGATATACCATTCTTAATTAACTGAGATGACAAAAACTGGTAGCCCCTTCTTTGCTCCCTAACTCTCCTAGATATTTGCTTCAACGTTACCACTTCATAATCTTTATATATCAGTGGCTCGTCTCTGGTCTTGCAGTATAACATGTCTCGTATCGTCTTTCTCACAAATCTGATGTGGATTTCTCGGGATAGTCTGTGTCTTCGGGTGTAATGGGTATATACTCTGTAGACCTCATCGATGTCATTCTCAATTTCCTGTTTGTCTTTCTGTAAGGCTGTTGCTATCAAATTCGCCATTATTTCACATAGATCTTCCTTTTTATCTTCAACAACATTCTGGAATCTCAAATAAAATGATGCTTTTTCTAGTTCTATATGCACCATGGAATCCCGAAGTTCACAATATAAGACTTTCCAATTTTGTTCCGATTCCTCTAATCTCTTTTCCACCACCTCAGTTCTTGCCTCTACTGTGTTTAATTTTTGTTCATTTTTTGTCATTGTCTCCTGCATCTTTCCGATTTTACTATCCAAATTTTGTATCTCATTCTTCACTTCTCCTATTTCCATTCTCATTTCTAATTTTATGTCTTCGTGATTCCTCGCTATCAGTTCATGGGTTTTTACCATCATTTCCTGCATCATAGCAGGTGTTGACTGTACTGCCTGCAAACTTTGGGTGGAAGTTTCCTTTCTGCCAGTAACATTGTGTCAATTGATCTCTGTCCCAGAGGTGAAGATATCACTGTTGTAGGTTTCTTCCCTGATTTATTGTTAGTTATAGTTATTGTTGCCATTTTAACTATTTGTAGAAGCTCTCTCCAATTCACCATCAACTATCCCTAGTAAAGTTATATTGTCTTCTCCTTTAAATACAGTATATGTATTAATACATATATTGTTAAATAAGAGTTTTCTATTATAGATAGTCCCAGAGAGATCTTATTTCTATTTCTTAAGTCGTCAAATATTCTAAGGTTTAGAGAGTTAAATATTAATCCAATATATATATAGTTAATCCACTATAAATACAATTAAATAGATACCAGTATGCTTAACCAGAAAACACCAGACCTATATAATCAATTAATGTAATTAATAACCTAATTAATTAATGTAATTAATTAACCTATATAATTAATTAATGTAAATAGTTAAAGCACCCCGCTCATTACTATATTTGAATATATGAATTCATCTATTTCCTTAAGATTATATATTTAATTGAAGTAAGTAAGTCTACTTTCTTTTTTTCTCCCTAGATTTCTTATATAGTATTTTTAAACAAAAATTGATTGGTATAATTTATCAGTAGAATGATAAGATAATAATAATAATATTATATAATTATTCTTTGACCATCTAATTTATATGCTTATAGAATCACTTTCCAACAATTATTCAATTAATCCAAAAAATTCAATCAGTATTAAGCAATATTCTGTATACAAATTTCTAATATATTTACCTCTATCAAATTAGTTTTCTACCAACATCACTTAAATAGGTTTGTATCTTACCAATATCTACTAAATCAGATCCAGAGTTTTTTTGTTAACTGTCTTACAACAACTCTTAATTCAAAATGTCCTAATTCCAAGTTGCACAGTCACTTTCTCCTTCATTTCTTCTTTCTATTTGTGTATTATCTTCTTATTCCTTTGTTCTTTTACTCCCACACAGTCACAGTTCCACTTATAAACCTTAAATAGATCTTTCTTATTTTGTTGTCAGAGTTGTCTATTAATATTTATCAAATTAAAGTTTCTTTTCCCCAGTCCTTTCTTCCGATCTTTCAATGCGTCAAAAGTTCTTTTCCAAGATTTACACCCTTAATTGTCCTTTCGTTTTCCTATACCACTTAATCACTTTCACTTCTTTTTCTTTCTTTCCCCACTTCTCAAATAAACAGACAATAAGGTTCTATAGTTCACTCCTCCACTCGCAAAGCAAATGTTATTATCTCACCCTTCATCTCCTCAGGTTTCACGATTCCATTAGTCAGCATAAATCTCTGCCATTGTTTCAGTCAGCGATCCTGACAATAGCTCAGCTGCTTCACCACACCACTCAATTCGGAGCTTCCTTTACAAATACACCAATATTCTGAAAATCTTCTTTAAATATACCTTTCCAGTGCTAAGCCTGCTGTTTCCCTCTTTTCACTTCTTTTAATCGGCTGGGCTGCTGCGTCTCTGGTTCCGATAGTCACGATTGTCATGATCTCCCTCTTCTGCCATTGGTTTTCAGGGGGTTCTTCCAGTCTCCGGGATCATGGCACCTCCCCAAGACCTCTGTGTCTTCCCTTTTCTTTTGCCTACCCCTCCGGGATCTGACACGCTCCAAAAAGCCACCAACTAGTGAAAATCAGAATCTTTCAGAGCGACGATCCGCTCCTCAGCTCCGCACCGACACAGCACCCAACTGGAAGTCTCAAGGAGACTTGCTTCTAACTACCGGTTCTCCAAACTGCTTAGAAAGTTAATAAGGGGTTCTATAGAACTGGTCAGAACTGGTAGAATCCCACCCCTGATGTTAAGACTATAGCTATCTATCAATGAGGGACAAAAGTCTAGAAGTAATTTGCCATTACTTTCTTCCAGAACTTTTTGAAACTTCTCAATCTATTTCACTGTCTCCATACTTACTTTTCTGGAATATCTCACCTCAGAAAGGAGGTGGCACGAGACCTGATTTCTACTGCATTTATAAAGGTTTCTTCTCTTGAGTTTTGGAAATGACTCTTATAAGAGCCACTTATAGGCTTGTTTTAAGATATTGTTTCAGAAAAAAAGAGAGATGTACTTCAGTCTTTAAGATAAACTAAAGACCTATTTTCTTAATCTGTGTTGTATTTTAAGTGCCCTATTCCAGAATCAGACTAAGACCAGATCTGTACTTCCATCTTGCCCCAGTGTGAGCTCATGGCACTTATAATTTTGGGAAGATTTCATCATCCACCACCACACTCTGGCCAGCAGCTAATGCAATCTCTGCCTGTGTTACATCAAAAGTAGTGTTTTTCATTTTGCATGCTGGAGTCCCTGATCTCTGGTCTTGCACTGTCATTAGTTTTTTCCATGTTCATCAGTGGAATAGTGAAAGGCCTTTTGTTTTACAAGTTGATTGATGGAATTGTGTAGTTTTCTCCAGTTGAAATTGATAAGAAATATATTCCTTTCCCTTTCTAGTCCAAACAATAGGAAGAAGAGTAAGACTATTGTGTGCATGTGTAAAAAAAACAGGGAAGCCATCAAACAGAGGCTGTGGTAAGTGTACTTCAGACAAACCATCAAACCACCTTCTTGGTCAAATCAAAGGGAGCTTTGTTGAAATCTGTAGGGTGGGAAAAGCCATAAATATCAGAGCTATTCCTCAGAAAGAAAAGATGTTGAGACCCTAGAACGAATGCAGAGATGAACAACTAAGATGATAAAGGGTGTGAAGGGTAAATCATAAAAGGAACGGTTAAGGTAATGTCTAGGCTAACAAAGAGAAGAATGAGGGGAGATACGATAGCTGTTTTTTTTTGTGCATGAGGAGCTGCCATAGACAAGAGAAGGTCAACTTATTCTCCCAAGCTCCTGAAGGTAGGACAAGAAGGAATGGGTGGAACCTTATCAAAAAGAGAGATCTAATCTGGAACTAAGAAGAAATTGCCTGACAGAATAATTAACCAATGGAACAGCTTGTCTCCTGGAATGTGGATGCTCCATCACTGGATTTTTTTTTCCAAGAAAAGATTGGACAATCATTTGTCTGGGTTGATATAAGGTCTCCTGCCATGGGCAGGAGGTTGGATTAGAAGCTTCAATGTCTCTTCTAGTCTTATGATCCTATCCTATCCTATCCTATCCTATCCTATCCTATCCTATCCTTATAGAGCATGGCTTTCTATTATTGGTGCCCCTTCATTTTATGAAAGATTGTGTAGTAGGGGAGCTTTTGTAATGTAATTGATTTTTTTCTACTTGTGGTGTGTGTTTTTGAAAATTACAATGAAACACAACGTATATTACAGCCTTGCAGAACATCAAAACTGACAGCCAAGTTTAATGAAAAAGGACATTTGAAAGGCACCCTTTTCAAGCAACCCTTAACATAAAACTTTGAAGAGGATTTCTTGATAAACCCATGAGATCTCTTTTTTTTAAAAAAAAAGTTTTTATTTTTTAAGAAAAACATATACAAACAAAACATAAAAACATAAAAACATATTCCATTTTATATACATACAGTGTGTCAGTTGGTTACAAATCTTTTGTGCTATCCTTTCATAGTCATTACTCAGTTTATATAAATTTTCACATTGTCAAACTAACATATGTTTATATATTTATCAGTTATAAATCATCCATGTCTAAACTATTTATTCCATCATTTTATACAAGATATTCCAAATTTTATTTTGAAATTTATATACTTTCATCCAATGGTTATATATGTCTATATTATATTTTATATCAATCTATTAAACTTCTATTACAAAATTACCTAGTCTATTAGATTACCATGTCTTTTTGTCCAATCATTGATAAAACAAATCCCATATCATATAAAATTGTTTATCTTCTTGTTCTCTGATTTCAAATGTCAATTTACTCATTTCAGCACAGTCCATAATTTTCTTAATAACTTCCTGTTAAAACATTTACAATCAAATATTTCAGTTCTTTATTGTATATTTCTGGTATAATTCACAATAAAAAATATCTGCTTTAAAGTCTATGTGTTGTTTTATCATTTTTTCCAACCATGTATGGATTTTAGTCCAATATCTTTTTTCATCTGAGCATGTCTACCACATATGGTTATATGAACCAGGTATCTGATGACATTTCCAACATTTATCCGATTTGTTCTTAAACATTCTTGCGATTCTCGTTGGGGGTAGATGCCACCTGTAAAACATCTTATATAAATTTTTGAAGAGGATTTCTTGATAAACCCATGAGATCTCTTAATGTAAGCCACTGAGCACTGCACTGCTGATGAATGGGTTTAAATCGCATTAGAAGAGTGAATTAAATAATAAAATCAGTCAATTCTGTAGTGACTGATGGAAACTTATTATCTTGTAAACAATTGACAAATCAAATAAATAAAATAAATAAATAAACATAAGCCTGCTGCTGTGTCCTATTTGAGATCAGAGACAATAAGGCCAAATATTTGAGCAAGATGTTCCATTCAAGACTTTCAGCTGAAGCTGCAGGAAATGGCTCTGTATAACAAGGATTTGGGAGCCCTGTTTGTGTATGCTTTGCAGAGACTTTGATGAATCATCTTACAAAGAGGAAGAAATATCAGGCTTAGTATTCTTTCCAAAATTAAGGCTAGACTATTTTGGTGTGGAGGAAATGGAAGTGAGGGAAGCAGCAGGCAATAATAATTCCCTGCAAGATCTGGGACGAATTTATGAAAGGGTGTAAGACATCTTCCGTGCGTGCTGTGATTTCATTTCAGATGTAGCAGTAGGAAAGTGACATTTTTCTTTTTAAGTGGCCAACCATCATTATCCACAGTGTTGTTGAATGAAAAGGCCCATACTCAAAGAATTATTCTCTTTTAAAGGTAAACATAATCTTGTTAATCACCAAGAATCTCAACTGTAATATCCTGGGCTGTTGAAAACAGTTGACTAAAATTTTAGACCAAAGAAAATAAATACATTCCTGATTAACTTATGTTCAAAGGAAGAAGATAAAAATCATCTTAGTATAATTGGAAACAAACCAATGTGGAGAAAGATACCTTGACTGCACCAGTATTGGTATTTTCAAATTAAACTAGCTGCGCATATTGTGTGGTCTTGCAAAATTGTGACTATTCTTAATAAATAGGTATCAAGAGGTGAGCAAAAATGTAAAGAACAATTACTGATATAATAATAGCACTTTGCTGTTATATCTGTAGTATTAATTACTCCTGAAAATTTCAAATTGCATTTAACATAAGAATAATGAATTGTAGGGGGTGAAAAAAGGGAACTTGGATCCATATAATTGATATTTATTTCTTTTCAAATCTGTAGGAGTAACTTGTTTCACTGATTTCAAAGGGATCATGAATGAATTGCAGTTAGAGCCTTTGAAATTAGTGGAACAAGTTACTCCTACTGGAATCATGGTGAAATAGTTACAGCTTACAAATATTTTTAGTACCTATTCAGATTTGTTTTGTGGGGGGAAAAGTAATTTAGTCAGACAAATATAGAACACAAATTTATTAAATTTTTCCTATCTTAAATTACTAATATAATAATGATTGTTTTAAAAGTGGGCATTTTGCATTGTTGAGGAGGGGGAAGAATGGAGTTTGAATGGAGTTGTAAGTTACCTTCCTTCCCAATGCATTTATGGCTATCATGATGATTGATCCCATTTAATTGAACAGTTGAATTAATGCTGTACCATATTTTGAACATATGTTTATTCTTCACAGACACAAATAATCTGAACTTCTGTAGATTAAACGCAGAAAGTGTTTAAACTGTGTGGGTTTTCCCTTCTGAAACCAAAGTTTTAATGGGTAAAGCCCTTTTCATAGTAAATATAGATAATTCCTCCTACCACTTATCTCCAAAAGAATGACATATATTTGTGATGAAGCATTTAGCTTATAAAGCACTTAACATGAAAAGTGCAAATTATTTAATATAATAATAAAATAATAAAACAATATTAAAACAATAGAAAGCACTAAGATCAGGAAGTAAATGATACCAATTACCTATGCCAGAATACTTTTTGTAATAAAAAGTAGAGTCCAGCACACCTGTAGATGAAAAAGAGACAGGTTTGTGAAAAAAACAAACCCAAATGGCTGCCTTTTAAGCCTCCAGAAAAGATGGCCCTGCCAAGAACTTACAATTGTTGCCTGTATTTGGACAAAATGCCCCCAGAGTTAAATAGCAAAGCCCAAAAGCTCCAAGGCTTTGTTTTCATCTAGAGCAGGGGTCCCCAACCGCCGGTCCGCGGACCGGTACCGGGCCGCGGAACAAGCCTTACCGGGCCGCTGGTTGCTGGGCGCCGCCATCTTTTTTTGGTAAAAAAACGCTTCCGGTGAGCTTTTCCGGGTAGAAAGCTCACCGGAAGCGCCTTCCATAAAAGATGGCGGCGCCAGCGCTCGGTGAGCTTTTCCGGGTAGAAAGCCATTTCTACCCGAAAAAGCTCACCGAAGCGCTCGCCGCCATCTTTTGACGAAACAGCGCTTCCGGTGACGTCACCGGAAGCGCCTTTTCGTCATAAAAAGATGGCGGCGCCAATTGACGCCGGTACCGGGCCGCGGCATCCAGCTGATGCCGGAACCGGGCCGCGGCGTCGAAAAGGTTGGGGATCCCTGATCTAGAGGTAGTAACTTAGTAATACTTGTTTCCACCTCCTGTTTTTCAGGGAATAATTCACTGGACATCTTTCTTGCAACTCTACAGTGTGTGAAACGTAAGACACTTATAACCTCTCCTGCTTTTCTGGTAATAAAAAAATTAAATATTGAATATTTCCTATAGGAGAGACATGAGATGAATGGAATAAAAACTTCTTATCAATTTAGAAGTTAAGCAAATCTTAAAGGATATAAATTCATTTTTAAAAGAATTGTAAACATGTTTAATTTTAAATATTGATATGCAAATATTCAGCAATGGAAAAAATCAAATTGCGGAGCTATTCAGATTATTAAAGAACAATACTTATTTTTTAAAAATACATATAATGCAACAATGTTGTGCTCTGAATAAACCACAGGATGGCAGTGGTCTGCTAAAAATAGGATCTCTCCATCCATCCCAAAGTCCAAGTAAAGAGAAGAGAGAATCATTATCACCAGAAAATATTAAAGAGAAAACAAAGATTAGATCCTTGGGAACATGCCTGAACTCATTGTTGGCATTAACAACTCAATTTCCTAAATTATACAAAGAATTAAAAAATATTTGATTTAGCAAAGGTTATAATCCAAACTATTTGTTATCTACTACTGTATAAATAGTCTTTCAACCAATGTTTCCTTTATTTTCAATTCACTTGTTCTTTTTCACAGATTCCTGGAAATGGTGCATTCTATTTGTTTTTCAGTCTATATTCAGAGACTCCTACATCATTTTAAAAGGAATAAATAAGGTCTATATATCAACCTTATATCAACCCAGACAAATTATTGTTCAATCTTTTCTTGACAATCTTGACAGTCCTTGGGTGACAAACTGAATCACTCCTTCCTAAGGATATTGACACTATCTCTAGTCTGTTTGACAGAATATATATTGGGAATGTTTGAGTTCTTCATAATGGTATAACATTTGAAACAATATAATTATGTTATCATTAAAGCTTCTACCTGAATCTATGTTCTGACCCGTTTTCCAATAAGACAAACAATAACCAAAGGGAACAGAAACCTCTTAATGAGTCTTATGAATCCCTGGTTAAAAGGCTGCTGCAAACTAATTAATTTGATAAGCACAACCTTGCCAAAACTGTACGAGAATCACAGATAAGAAATATTTCACAACACAAGAGTCTTCAAATACCAACTTAAAATACTGTAACGTCCATGTGGCTGGAGTTTCAAAACGTCTTTGCTTCCTGCAAAGAACATTAGCTTCATAGCTGCCTTTTATCTTCTTGAAGGAGGGGCCATTACCTTGCAGCCTTACTCCCGAGTTGCCTGTGCTGCTGCAGCTGCTCTTTCCTGCGAGCAGCCCTGCACGCATGCGCACTTGGCACAGGCTCCTCGGGAACCTCCTCATCGCTGCTGCCAGCCCCCACAATCTCTGAAGGCAGCAATCCACTCCCTAATGGTCCTGGCCCCTCATCTGAGTCCTCGCTCTCCTCAGCCATCTGCACCTGGTGCTGGTTAACCACAAGAATCTACTGGTCATTTATCAAAGGATGAACTGTTGCATAACTATGTAAATATTTTATTTGTTTATCTCCCATCTTTATTACTTTTTAAAATAATGCAAATATACCTAAACATCTTTCTTCCTCCTATTTTCCCCACAATAAAACCTCTGTGAAATGTGTTGGGTTGACAGCGGGTGACTGGCCCTAAGTAACATAGCTGGCTTTCATGCCTAAGGCAAGATTAGAATTCATAGACTCCCAGTTTCTAGCCTGGTTCCTTGACCTGTAGATCAAACTGGCTATATCCCATTGATAACATCAAATGGGCTGTCAAAGAATCACATGCATTTTGTAAAATGTAATACAAAAATGCAAACCATCAAAGAATCACATGCATTTTGTAAAATGTAATACTAAAATGCAAACCATTTTCAAAATTAAAACAAATGCATTTGGGCTAATATAGGTGCTTATTTTACTGTACACAGGGCAATATTTCCCCAAGCGTTTTAGATGTAAATTGCAGTGACATTAATATAAAACTTATGTGTCAAAGAGAAGGGGGAATGGAAAACTGTAAAAATAAATCCTTGGGGAGGGACCATGCAAAATGGAATACTTTGCCAATTTTCACGGGTACAGGTATGCAGGTCTTGGCGTGTTCAGGTCTTTTCCTGTGTAAGATTGAGAGCATCTTGGCAACATTTCGACGAGGTCCCACTCACCATCTTCAGGCTGGTGCTTTCGGCTTTGCTTTGCTCGCACAGCACGAAGCCGAAAGCACCAGCCTGAAGATGGTGAATGGGACCTCGTCAAAACGTTGCTAAGATGTTCTCAATCTTACACGGGAAAAGACCCGAACATGCCAAGACCTGCATATATAAATATTGTATATATATATATTAAATGAGCTTGTTCTAATGGAGATTCATCAACTCCAGTGTAATACTGTTTTGCTACAATTCTAACATTGCAATATTCCTGCTGCCAAAACAGCCTTTGGCATTCTGAGCCCCTTGCTTGTGGAAACATTAGAAGGGAATTGCTGTTCTTCCACACTGCAGGAAGGAATGATTCAAGATCTAAGAACACAGCATTGAAAAGTTCCCCCAAGAGTCTAATATTTCAACTTCCTTGTATTGAAAGAAAACGTACTACACCTAAACCATCCCAACAGATGTTTATCAAATTCCTGCAACATTGCTGGAATTTTCCTGATTTTCTTATGTGTCTACCCTTCCTGCCTCTGATTTCTTCAGTATTCTTGTGGTAGATGTTTTAATGTTTGGTCTAAATTTATATGATGCATACAGAGAGGAGGAGGAGGAGGAGGAGGAGGAGGAGGAGGAGGAGGAGGAGGAGGAGGAGGAGGAGGAGGAGGAGGAGGAGGAGGAGGAGGAGGAGGAGGAGATGAAGATATTGCCATTCAGATACAATTATAGTTCTTGGGGAAAGAACATTTGGAATAGCAATAGTAATAACAATAGCACTTAGACTTTACAGTCCTCTCTAAGCAGTTTTTTTACAGAGTCAGCATATTGCCCCCAACAATCTGGGTCCTCATTTTACCCACCTCAGAAGGATGGAGGGCTGAGTCAACCTTGAGCCGGGTGGGATTTGAACAGCTGATAGTCAGCAGAAGTGGCCTGCAGTACAGCTCTCTAACCACTGTGCCACAGAGGAATAGCACATTCCCTCTTTCACTTAACATATGGGAACTGAAACTGACTAATCAGTTGGTTGTTAATAATGAGTTGCAGCATTTCCTGGAAATAGAACAGAATAGAATGCCAGGATCAGGCCCATCATTAAGGAGAGTGAGATGGATGAAAATTAGTGGTGTCATAAAAGGAGACATCTTAGCTGGATTCGTGATGTTTAAAGCCAGTGATGGATGGTACACATTATGCAGTTTACTTTCTTCAGTACTGGAATTATTGATAAGCTTTGAATAGGTAGATGTATGCCATGGACTACTCTGCCTCAGGTGAAAAAAATGTCTGGGTTCAACTCTATCAGGGAGCTCCATTATTGGTCAATGATAACAGAGTTGTCAAGAATGTGGGAGGAAGGTGTATCAGTGCTGTTGTGCCCTTTTTAGTTTGTGATGGAAGAATGGCCTGTTTTTTATGATATTGTATCTGGATGAGATTCAACTGTTCAACTAGAAGAGGAGAGAGAAAAGACAGGTTGCTTTAATGAGACTATTCTTCTCTTTATTTCTCACCTTACCTGAGAATGTCAACATGCTAATGCTACCATCAAACAAATACTTCAAAACATACATATAAAACCAGATTGATGCAAAAGAGCTTGATCATTAAAGAAAACTCAATTGTATGAGAGAAAACTCAATTGTTTATGGGACGGGAAATTGCTTGAATTTCTGTGGTTGCAAATATTCAGGAATACGTGCTGAGATGGCTTTACCAGCACAGAGGTTTTGTGAGAAAGGCACACTCTTAGATAAATCCTGCTGTGTAGTTCACGTCATTGAAGGAAACATCAGCATCCCTACTCCCTATGCTTGTGGAGCTGGTTAAAGAAGTACTTATTTCTGTATAGATTTTCATTATTTTACCTGGAATTGCTTCCAGCCTTTTGTGTGTGTTTTTGCATTTGTTTTGTCGTTTTGTACAGATGTTTTAGCTTCCATTGATCGCTTGTATGATGAAATAATTTAAGGACAGTTTTGGGCTCTTTGATAAAATGTAATCCAGCAAAGAGAGACTTGGACTTGGCACAGTTATTTCTTAATGGAAATGGTTTCAACATTGGCCAAAGAGCACCTGGAACTTTATGTTCTATTAGCTATGTTCTGTTATCACAGAATGAAGAACTATCCATTTAGAAATACTGTTTTACTGAATGCCTGATATATGCATATTTGCAAAACTTAGGAGGAAAGTGACCAATACCCTGAATCAATACCCTTCATTCCACAGATTTTTGAGTATTTAAATGAACATCACAGAGTGACAGAGGAAGCTAGTTTTTTTATGGCTGGGATTTTACTGTATCCATTTTGTATTGCTTTAGCTAAATCCTTGCTTCTCATGATGTCCTTGGTGAAAAGGGAGGAAAAGAGAATGCAAACATCTGCTTTTTATAAGCCAGTCCAATCCTTCATAACTTGATCTTAACAATCATGAATAATTTTCTAGTCACAATGTGATGAAGCCTGGATTGCTGTGGCTAATTACACTTCTCTTTCTCCCTCTTTTTTTTTTCTCTCTCTCTCTCCCCCCTCCCTCTCTCCCTGTGTGTGTGTGTCAACAAATAATGCAAGTTTGTTCTATCAGCAAAACACAACATAAATACAGCTCTGCTGTCATATCCATAAAGTTGTCACAAGTCATAAATACAGCTGAACACACGAGCCATAAATACAGCTCTTGGTCACATCCATTATTTGATGAGAAATAATAGTCTGACTTCTGAATTTAGCTTTGAATCATGAAAGCATTAACAGTATATGGTTCTTAAAGCAAGAAACTTTATCTTATACTGGCGCAGGGGGGTCAAACTTGATTTCATTGAGGGCTGTATTCAAAACCACAATAAATGCAGAAAGTCAACTGCCAGTTTAACTTGTTTCAGAATATAAATAGGAAAAGGTGTCAATCTCCTTGGCCTCTTCTGGTAAAATGTTTTGGACCAACCCTACTTGGAATAATGGAAAACAGCATGCAAAAAGCTAGTCTAGAAAGCCAGAATGGAAGAGATAATAGCCTGCCTCCTGGATATCCCTCCTTCTGAAATGCTGCTTTAGAGCCTAAAACCCCCAGATAGACATGTAGGTAATATTACACAAAGTTAAACCCTTTGCATCTGAATGGGAAATTTAAGCACACATCTAACTGAGGAGGTTAGTCATCAGTCATCGTGTCAATTGTGCTCTATAAGGATTCATCCAGATTCATCATTCGTCTACATCACCGCACATTCTACTGCACATCTGCTTACCACTTGACAGCATGAAACAAGCAGTATGTAGGCATTCTCTCTTGTATGATTAACCAAGTGAAGGAGAGTGGAACATGCTGTCAAAGTTTGCCTTCTTCAAACATACCATTTGACATTCTGCATGAATCAGGGTGTGTGTGAGCATCTAAAGCAGAGGCACTCTTCTGAAAGCAGCTTGTACGAACTGGAATCTTCTTGCTGTAGAAGGCCAAAAGCAAGGAGAATGGATCATATTGGAGAGGCTTGCCAGGGCAGCTTCACAGGAAGAGAGAGAAAGAGAGAGGGAGAGGGAGGGAGGGAGAAAGAGAGGGAGGTTATGTTCAGTAACCAACCCACAAGCTTGGAGAATGAACCTTCACCCCTCATCTTACAACCGAGCTACAGATATTCACCTCTATTGCAGATCTTCCATAATTTTTAAACATAAGAAGGGGTCCTGAGAGAAAAATATGTAAGACACACTGACTTAGATAAAACGAAGGATATCCAGGATAATTTGATTAGGTATATGATCATTGCTAATTAATATAACTTATGTAAGTATTCCTTGACTTAAAACCATTCATTTAGGGACTGCTCAACTTATAACAGCCCAGAAAAGGTGGCTTATGACTGTTTTTTACACTTACGACCATTGGTCATGTGATCAAAATGTGGACTTTTGGCAACAGATGCAATTACTTTTCCTCAGGAACATCCTTGCAATTACTTTTCCTCAGGAACATCCTTGCAATTACTTTTCCTTAGGAACGTCACAGTGGGTTCTGCAAAGGAAAGCCTATGCCTTTTGAGAGTGAATTCTCTGCAGAGGCTGCTCTGCCTCCCAGAGCTCAAATTACTTGGAGCAGAGGGAGCTAGCATATGGCTAAGGAGAGACCCCCCTGGCTGGAAGTATATTTAAACCTTCTTCATAAAGAAACAGCTGTGCCTCCTTCCTCTTACTGATACTTCCTCCAAAACCGACTGACAAGTGTGTGCCATGTTTTATGACTGCTTACGAAAGAGGCTTTGCCTTGAGTGGTTTTTGTGGCACTCCAGGGACCTTAAATACCTTTTTAAAGAGATCACCCAAAAAGAGCGCCTCAAAGGCAAAGGTGGGGAAACGGGGTTGGCCAATGAGAAGGCGAGTTTGTTCTGAGCATCCACTCCTCATTGTCTCTGCAGCAGCCGCCGCTGCAGCCACAGGCTTCCACTAGCAGCCAAATTTTGGAGAGTCTGTGCCTCTTGCCAAAGAATCCAGAGGTGGCAACAGAAGTAGAAGCAGCTGCGTGGGGGATATGAATGGGACTCCTTCTCTCTTGGCTCAGGGAGAGGCTGCCAAACTCTTTACAAACTGAGGCTGGGGAAGGGAAGAAGGACCGGCAACTTGCACAGGCAAAAGTAGTTGTATTTCTCTGTCTCTCCTGAATCTGTGGAAAGTAAAGTTCTTGGGGGTTGGGGGAATAAGGGGCTTTGAAAAAAAGATTGATCCAATGCATTCTTCACAACTGGACTGGATCCTTTGTGATGCTTGAGGTGGGAAACTGAGCACGTTGCTAAGGTACCAGAGAAAAGGAGATAAAGTCATGGATTTCCCTGACAGTGTCTCCCTGCGAGCTGTAGGATTCTGTGCATTCCTCTTTTTGGTCTTCCTTGTTTTGCCTACCTGTGCCCAAGATGGAGTGATAGAACCTGAGCCCGCTGTGGAAGAAATCCCACAAGGAGCATCCACCTTGGCTTTTGTCTTTGATGTGACAGGATCAATGTACGATGACTTAGTTCAGGTCATTGAAGGTGCTTCCAAAATTTTGGAAACCTCCTTGAAGAGACCCAAGAGGCCACTTTACAATTTTGCACTGGTTCCATTCCATGATCCAGGTAAGGCAGTATTTTCAAGTGCTCTAAAATTGGTTATTATTTAGAAAGTAATAGTTGGAGATTTTTTTGCAGGTTTATTTTAATAACAGAGGTTTGTGAAATTGTTATTAAAATTAGATTCTCTCTCTCTCTCTCTCTCTCTCTCCCTCTCTCTCTCTCTCTCTCTCTCTCTCTCTCTCTCTGATTTAACAAATAAAAGGACCAGGGATGTATGAGGACAGGTTGTCTTCAAATAGTGTTAGATTATAAAAGACATTATAAACATTATAAAAATAGAGACAGTACAGAATTATTTCTATTAATAAAATAGTGATTGGAAAGAAACTCCCTAGAAGAAACTTCAAGAGACTTCCTTAATTAAATGAATGTAGCTTCTGTGACGTATTAATGTGCCAAAATAGGTGCACTGTTTGGGAATTGAATTATGAATTGAAAACAGAGTTTATGACTCCAGAACATGGTTTTATTAACTGTAAATGGAATCTTTGGAGAAAATATTCCTAAACATCAGTTTATATTCAGTATACAAACATGTTATGGCATGTTTTCAATCAATGTTTTACAATTTTTTATTGTAAATGAAATACTTTTTTTAAAGAAGCCCTTCCATCAGAATAATAACCATGAATCACGTACAGAAGCCTTTGCTCGCCTGGTTTTCCCCGGACTGGGGATTTTGCAGTATAACTCCCTTCACCCTCAGCCAGACAACTAATAATGCCCATGGGAACTGTAGTCCTCCGGAAGGCTCCAGGTTGGAAAAGGCAGGATATATTTTATATATTTTCCAAAAGCATGACCTTTAATACTCCCATGCTGAAACTCATTGTATTTCCCATAAAAAGTTCTTGGGACACAATCAAATTTTATGGCTGGTGCCTCAGCTGTCTCTTCATTGTCTTCCCTGCCTTCCTTCTACATACTGCTATTCATGCATTCTTCCTGCTTTCTCTCCCACTCCATAGCATCTGTTTTTTATTCTTTTCTTTAGAATTTCTCTTCTTTTGACAAACGTCTTTGGATGATCCTTCAAAGAAAGAGAATGCAGACTGTCCTAGGCTGGGGCATAGGGCAATAAAAGTACACAAACCACTACAAACACCAAAAAAATGTACATTTAAAAATCTGAATTTCTAGCTACTTCTTTCTCCTAAATTATTCTGGAATGAAGACATCTGGAATTTGTTTGAGTTGTGGGAATGATAAAAGATACTGCTTTTCAGCTATGACTCTATTTGCTCTTTAAGGAAAAAGTAGTTATTGAATGGTGAAATTCTTAGTATTATTCATAAGGTAATAGGGATGCATGCTTAAAGCTATTTTTCACTAGATGGCCTAGAGTTTTTCCCTCAGAATAAGAATTCGTTTTCTTTCTTTTGTTTTCCTTTTTGTTCATATGAGGTACCAACATATTTGAGAGAAACTGCCACTGCAGTGCAATGCATACCAGCAGAGGGCCCAAAGGTCTAACATTGGTAGTCCCACAGTGGTATTTTTAGATAACATTTTTTTATCCAACTTTCTTCCAGATTGCTAGGGAATTGGATGGGGTTAAACTGATTTCCATTTGAGCAACTGACAGTATTTAGTTGACATTGCCAGATCCTCAGATCCTAGGTGCTGAAACACAAACAGAATTTAAGACACATTAACTATAAGCTGGTTGTGGTGTTGTTTTTCAAAACAATGGTTGTCGGGAGAAAAACAACTATGTTACAGGATAATGACTTGACCAATTTTTCCAGTTTTAGATATGGAAGGAATTACTAAAAAGCTTTGGTCAGAAATGTGAGCCCTACTTTTATTTATTGTGCTCCTAGATGATAACTCTTGCTCCCTCTTGTTAAACACATTAGATTTTTTAAAATTACTACTTTGTCAAGAAGCCACATGCTGCTTTATGTATAAACATAAATGTCATTACAAAGGGAAGAGCTTTTAATATTATTTTAAAGAGGGGCCTGGTAAGTCACTAGCTGCTATCTAAGGACAAAGACATTTCTTGTAAGATGTTCAAGTTGTTAAAATGTGCCAGCAAAGGGAGTATTTTCATCATGAGCAAAACTTAAAGAGCAACAATAGCTCTTCTTCCTCCAACTTTTCCTTAAAAATAGTCAAAGAAAAACTGTTGAATGCCACTCACAATATGTACTGAGGTTTCTTTTTTTTGTTAATGATGTCTTGGAAATAAATAATAGCTGGATTCCTGGGATTAGGAACTAGACAATAAAGGGAAAGGGAATCTTTATAGACCTACATTATAGGTGCTCTGGAGAACATAAAAAAGATACTTTCCAAGATGTGTTAGCAGACATGAAGGCCTATTTTTCTGAGCATTAAATAACAATGCCCTTTGGTGAGCTTGCACGACTGCTTCAAAAACTGAGACTGATTGTTAGTGGTATGTTTTTGTGCAAATAGCAATATTTTACTCAGACTGCTAACACAAAACCATTCTGTGGTGACTACAGAATATCAGAATTCCTGAATTTAGAAACAGCTGATCTTGGAAGGGGAAAATTTGACATGTCCTGATCTGAATTCTAGCAATGAGGTGGAATTTTTGACATCAGGTGTTATAATACTCCCCTCATAAAATATCTCATGTGCCAGAAATTAAAAAAATACAGTTAAAATACATTTTAAATGTGATTTGGATAATCTTACTGAGATAATTATACAAGATAGTTGAATTTTGTATAGCTTTGGAATTTCATGAAATTTGGCTCTTCTTGGAACAGAAAATCTTAGAGAAGCATCCAGATCTATCTGCTAGTCCTTTCTTCAAGACTTTCAGAAACAGAAGATGCAAGACTAGAAAAATTAGCTGAGAGAAGAAGTATGTAACTGATGCAAAAATGTAAACTGAGGAATTTGTTGGAATCAAGACAGAGAAAGTCGAAAGAAAGACCCTAGAGCAATGGTTTCTTAGCTTTGGCAACTTTAAGATATGTGGTCTTCAACTCCCAGAATTCCCCAGCTAGAGTGTTTCTCAACTTTGGCAACTTTAAGATGTGTGGACTTCAAGTTCTAGAATTCCCCACCTACTGGCTTGGAGATCAGTTCCTAAGCCCTTTTCAATCAAGGCTTTGAAAGTGGCAAGGAGCCAGTCTTTTGGGTTTGAAGGAGACATATTCATGAGGGAAAATATTGGGAACACATGTTGATTGAGCTCAAATGCTGAAAGGCTGATTGTTGAAAGAAGGCTTTGGTGTTACTTGAGCCTCCTCAGTATGTTCTGATATTGGCAATATTTGTTAGGACATCCTGTGTAAGCTGGGGTTCTGCACATTCTCATTTTAATTTGGGTTGACTCCTCTATAGATTTGGTCTTGGACAAAGTTGCATCTTACTCCTGAGTTTCCAAGCCAATGTAAAGTTAATTGACAGCTGGTGGCAGTGGTTGGAATTTCCTGTTTGGAATTATTGTTTAATCAGGTTGATTATAATTGGTTCATTATATGCTCAGGATCTAGATTTTGTAACTGGAGAAAACCTCTAGTGCTCTGTTTCTTTAAAAAAAGAGGTTCTGGTGATTCTCCTGTCTCTGTTTCTGGGTTTACACAGTGTTAGAAGGGGAAGAAGAAGGGTGGGAGGAAGACAAATGACATGTGGGATACATCAGGGCTCAATGCACTCACATTTCCTGTTTATATGAGGCCACTGGATGAGGTCATTGGGGTCAAACATCTTTGGCATGCTGATGATACCCAGCTGTACATTTTAACCCCAGGCCAATCAGGTAATGCCTTCTAGGTCTTGTCTCAGTATTTGGAAACTGTAGGTTTTTGGATGAGAAGGAGTAAGTTGAAGCTCAACTCCCATAGGATAGAGTGGTCACTGGGCTACCAACATCTGGAAGCACTCCATCTTTAGTTCTGAATGGTGACCACATTGATCCCTTTGAGAGGGTTGCACAATTGGGGGATCTTGGATTCACAACTTATGGCTGTGGCCAGGAAGGCCTTTGCACAGATACAGTTAAGCCCTTGTGTGAACTGGGAGGTTCTTAAGACAGATGCACATTGTATAGCTATTTTCCAGTTATTGGAGAAATAAGGAGATAGGAAAAAAAAAACCCAATCTAATGAGTAAGCAACACCGAGTCCTTATTATATCTTCTTGCAATATACCTTCCACATATCTTGTATAAGTTCCAAAAGCCAAACTGATTAAAAGTTTGGAGAAATATTGTTTTGTACAAATGGGAGAATATAATTTAACCTAAGAATGCAATCGTCACAGAGTGGCATTTTTCATTTCTCTTTTGGTTAATGGCTTAAATATTGGTTGGTTTGCTAAATAATTTTTTAAACCAATTGCCTATTTAAGAGCATCTCAGAGTGACTGTCTCTGTAATCTAGTGCTGGCAGTCTTTCTGGAAATCCTTGGAAAGCTGAAATGAAATGAAGAAATGTAGTTTGTGTCTATTTCCTCAATATTAGATAAAGCTTAAGCAAAAAAAAGACAGAAGAGGGCAGAGAATTGTGTAAAGTATGCATATGCCAATGTTTATGTATAATTCCTATATCAGACACTGAATTTGCTGTTTTTGGAAAGCTGAGTGATGCATTGCTTCTTCTGTGTTACTTGAACTGTATCATCTCTTCCTGACACTCCACCTTGCGCTAGGAAAGGAAGAGAGGGAAGAGTAATCAGGAAACTCTGAATAGTGCAAGTAATAGTGCTTCTTCTCAACTACCATTGTTTCCATCATTCATCCCACTTGTTCAGTGTAATTCAGTACTTGCTGGAGGTGATATATCCAGGGGTGGGATTCAAATTTTTTAACAACCGGTTCTGTAGGCAAGGCTTAGTTGGTGGGCATGGCTTAGTTGGTGGGCATGGCTTGGTGGTCATGTGACTGGGTGGACGTGGCTTGGTGGTCATGTTATTGGCTGGGTGTGGCCAACTCAATATCACTCACATCGAGACATGCATCTCCTCACCTGGCCTCTCATGACTATGGGGATGCTGCAACAGTCGTAAGTGTGAAAAATGGTCATAAATAACTTTTTTCAGTGCCACTGTAACTTTAAATGGTTACTCCATACAAGCAAAGTACCAGCAAAGGAAGGGGAAAAAAACTCCAGAGAAGTTCCTGAGACAGGAAGTCTAGTCCTGCCCAAGAATGTAATAAGGGTTAACGGAGAGTCAGTTTCTGTAAGCAATACCAGAATGTTTCCTTCCTGCCTTCCTTACAGGATTAGCCCAGTAATTTCTTCTAACAACCGGTTCTTCGAACTGCTTAGAATGTTAACAACTGGTTCTACTGAATAGGTGTGAACTGGTAGAATCCCACCCCTGGATATATCACCTTTCATGAGCTCTCCCAAGGCTTTGAGATACTGGTTTTTGCTCAAGCCAGCACTAATACAACTTTAACCGAGTGGTTTAACTTGATTCTGTATATATCCCTGAGGATAATGATGTTGATGATTTCATTAAATTTCTATGCAGATTCTCAGTCATCCAGGTCATGTTGTCCCATATCTTTGGGATTTCATTAAATTGATTATAACTACCCACTCCAATAAATTCATAGGTGGCTTTCAAAATCTAACACTAAGATAAATCAGTTTAAAATAAAACAGACCAGACCCAAAACAGCAAATCAAACAGCTCCCCCCACAAACATATTAACTTCAGTTCTTGGATCAAAGCCATATTTTAAGGGATTTTCAGAACCCCATGAGAGTAGGTGTCTGTATCTAGAGAAGATGCTGTTCTAGAGGGTGAGAAGCATAACACAAAAACACACTCAGTCTCACAAAATGCCAAGTCTTAGTAAAAGGGAACTAGAATGCACTCACTCTGTCTGAACATACCAGATGGCCAAAAACAATGGAAGAGAGATGGTCCCTCAGATAAACAGGCCCTATGCCATGAAGGGCTTTAAAGGTAACAACCAGCACCTTGAATTGCATCTGGAATCCAACTGACAATCAGTACAGCTCATGTAGCTGTGGTGACAACTGGACACAGTGAGAAGTGCCCAATATTGTTGAGACCACTGCATTTTGAATAAGCTGCACTTTCCATATGGTCTTCAAAGGAAGCCCGTGAGGATTCTTACAGGAATGAATTTGATAATTGGAATTCATTTTGAAAGCTAGCTTAATAGTTTTGAAAGCTAGCTTAATAGTTGCACAAAGTTATTTCTCAACCATACACTGCTCAAGGGAGATGGGCTATAGAAATTATGACTGATTTGTATTCTAGTTTCACACAGAGTTTTAAAAATATGGGAGACAGGAAGCAAAAATAAAGTTTCTTCTTATTTAAGAAGACGCCACATTTAAAACCACATTTTAAAGCATCTTACCCAGGCAACATTTGCAATTGGCTCTGTGCTTTAAAAAATGGAACTGGCATGTCTACCTTGGCTTCCATTCCAGTTTCCTTCCTTTTATATTATGTTATGTTATGTTACATTATTTTATTTTATTTTATTATTTTATTTATTTAAAAACTATATTCTGCTATTTGGTCAACAAAAGCTGTAACAGCAGCTTGTTAAAATACTCTCCACAACTATACTTACATTCATATTTTCCATCTGTTTTGACTCAGCATCTCTCCAAATTCCAGAGTTTCAAAATACAAAATGAGTCAATCTATGCAAGCTAAACTTTGTCACATTTTCATAATTTCTTATTAGAGCTGCATTGATTGCAAAGGTGGGCATTAACTCAGAATATACTCCTCTGTACAGAAAGAAAGTATCTATAATAATGTTAGCTACGGAATGGATTTGTTTTAAAATGATTATTTTTATTTTAGATTATTTAAACATGTGCACAGCGGAGAACAAGCCAGTATTTTAAGCACCTAAAAATTCTGAATGAAGAGACCAAAAAGTTAGATACAATGCACGGTGTACACTTTAATAATGTAATTCGCTAAACAATGTAATTTAACAAATAGTAGAAGTAGCCTTTATGTGGAAGAGATTCTGAAATGTATTTGAATGATTTGTGTGGCCTTGGGTCTATGTGTAAAAGATGACTCATTTGGGCTGCAAAAATCCAGATGACCACTGGAAAGAGTTAAGAGGGTTTTTTTAAAAATTCTCTTTGCTGACATCATATGGATTTTTAAAATCCAGTATGGTAGACCCAGTTGCAAGAAAAGTAAAGACCACATGTTAGAATAATGTGGAGCCTTAGATTCTAGGCAGTGTTGGGCTGATACCGGTATGAACGACGATTAGTTGGCCTCACCCACCTGCCCCCGCCCTATCCTGTCTTACATTTCCTTCTTTTGCAGCTCAGCTGCAAAAGTGGATTACTGCACCCCAGCTGTTCTACTTACTGGGGAAGGCTAGAAGGTCAGCTGGAGAGGTTCAAATTGGTGTTTATTGAATGCTGTATGCATGCGTGAAGTGCATGTTTGGCGTGCACACGAAGTGTGCGCTCACAGAACCATTTGTTAAACTGGTTGTAGCCCACCACTGATTCTAGGATGAAAAACTGCCTGGACTTAACCTTTTTCTCTCCCCATCTTTAGTTCTCACTTCTGTTTCAGGGAGAAGAAGATCTGCAACTAGAATGCGGTCATATTGTTTAAATTAATGTTGGGCATAGAAAGGGCTTAGTGTGGCAGCACAGAGAGAGTTAAATGTAAGCAGGAAGCCCATTGTAATTTTTAAGGCCTAGGCCACTGGTTAGTTTTCATGAGCTGCAATATCTCAAGGGAAGCTGAATATTATTGAAACGTTTCCTGTATTCCCTTAAGCTGCACAATGGAATGCTGAAAATTGGTTTTGCAAAAGAATTCTTTTTTAAAAAACAGTCAAGTTTAGCTGGATTGGCCTGATTGTTTTTACTAACAATTGTTTTTGGAAAATAAGAAAGAAATAAGTCATTTGGGGAGAAATGAGATTTTTTTTTTTGCAATTTCAAATGAAGAAAGGTAAAAGTCATTTCATTTGCAAGCAGATCATGCCTTCAAAAAACCCAAACCAACGTTTTGCATGTTGACAGCTCAATTTGCCTCACTTGCTTAGCTGATTCTTGATGACTCCAATTGATTGGAATACTCCTAAAAGATGTTGGTTTTGAAAAGAATCAGAATGTTCCTACCTATAGTAATTTACAAATACTGTTTTAAAACAGTGTTTCCCTATAGGGGAGTGCATAAAAAATACCTTTCTTCCAAGTCATTAAAGCAACTATGTCTTTTCCCAGGTAGCTGCTTCATGAACTTTGTAGCTGCTTCATGAACTGCTCCTAGCTGCCTCCATACAAGTGTGGATGTACAGTTCATAGTGAAGTAAACTATTTTAAAGATTTTAATTATACATAGGTGGTCTATGGAGCAAAACACCACTTCTGAAGAATTTGCATAATTCTACTGCACATTTGATATTGCAATAATCACCCATTAATGAATCTTTGTGATTCATCTTGCTGTTTGTTAATGATTATGAAGACATTATACTAAACAGCTTGGTTGAAATTATTGCAGAGCTTTCAGCTAGTGAAATGAAATGGTATGGTTAGGATCCAGTTAAATTTAAGTGGTATATTTAGGATCCAATTAAATTAAATACTAAAGTAAGTCCTTGGTTATCAAAAGAAAGCAAAGCTGTGAATACCTCTTGAATTATTTGCTTTATATTTTTATCCAGTGGATTCTCTTGCCTTTGTACACACTTACCAAGTTCTTTGATTGTAGATTAAATCATATTTAATTTCCTTTGCTTTTGCCTCTAACATTGCCTGACAGAAGTGATACCATATTGTTTGCTTTTGTTCCTTCGGTGGTAGAATTGAAGTATTTGTGGTTATTTACTGGACTGCAGATGTTTGGGTTTTGGAGTCAAGGATTCAAATGCAAGTTTGAATTATAATTGTCCATGTGTTACATATGATTTTAATGACCTCTTATCACTCATTTTATGTACTAAAACAAGAAATGTTTACATTGCTTTATCCTCAGGCCAGGAGAGTGGGATCACAGTTTTTTGGATTTGGAAGCAATAACCACACAATATGAAGACTTATTCCAAGGCAAAATAGAAAATAGCAAAATAGCATAATATGAGACAGCAATATCAAACAATATACAGGCATGCTGAAGATATAATATAACCCAAGAGAATAATCAAAGAATATTAACACAAGATATTTAAGATATTCAAACATACTAAAGAATATCAGAAGATAAAGGAAAAAATATATTACATTCCTTCTGCTAGTCAGAGAACCCAAGGGAGATAATGATGGGTGGATCCTTTCAAAGCCAGTCATTCATGTCTCTGACTAACACACTTCTAGTATCGTCACAAACATTCCATATACATTTATCCATTAATCATTAAATAGTCAAGGAGATATCATACTTGGCTTGGTACCAAACTGTTTACTAATCATTTCACTTATTCTTGACTTCCACTAATGCTTAATTTCCAGTATATATTCCTCTTATTGCATTCAGTAACCAACTTCCAACTTTGTATTCATGCAAACATTCCAGAATTCAACTTTACTTTGTAAAGCAGTTGCATTAATACGTCAATATTTCTCCTGTTATATTATCTGCAGTTTCCCTGTTTTTCAACATACTTCCAGGTGTTAATGATTTTCTTGACTATTTTTTTTCTTGGATGCTTTTATAGTATCCATTTCACCATCTCCTTTCTTCCCCATATCATTAAAAACTTTAATTCCCATTAAAAACTTGAAATTTCCCCTTTACTTGCTTCTCTGGCTTCCCAAATTTCTACTTAAAAACAATATTTTGTTTATATAAAAGTGCTTTGCATTTTTTCTGCTTCTTTTAATCTTAACCCTTTCTTGCTCTGTGTTAAAAAAAAAAAATATTTTGTGGGTTGGGGTTTGGTGGTTTTATTTTTTTTTTTGTTTTTTTGAATTTTTTTTTGTTTTTTTTTTTTTTTTTTTTTTTTTTGTAGGGGGAGTTTTTTTTTTTATTGTTTTTTTTTTTTTTTTTTTTTTTGTTTATTTTTTTAATTTTTAATTGTTTTTTTTTTTTTTCTTGGTTGGTTTTTTTTTTGTTTTTTCTGTGGCTTTTGGGGTTTTTTATTTTTCCCTGCCCACCAATTTAATTCATGCATAAAGTGACATCTTCACTTCTCTGCCTCTACTCATCAACTCTGCTCCATATAATTAAATATATTCATTTAGATGTAATACACATTTCCCTAGTTTTACAAAAAAACCACAATGTATACCCTTTTTTCCTTCTTTTTTTGAGCCTCACCAACTTTTTCATTTCCAGAGTTGGGAAATGGCTCTCCTTCAACCACATAATGTTTGTCACAATTAAGCAGAGGTACATCAATATACAGTATAATGGATTAAAATCAAGCCATTGCCTAACTGATGATAATGGTGCTTGCTGTGTTAGTTATTCCTAGTATATTAATTTAAGAGTCTCACTCCATCCTCCGAGAAGGATACTCCATTCTAATATCATCACAGAAATGGCTACATTTTGTTGCCTCCTGGGCCAAAGGGCAACCGGTGAGTAACGATTCACAATACTTTGTGCTGAAGCTAATGGCCAAGAATGGCAAATGCTAACTGATTTATCTGCAAGAACTTTAGATTCAGAAATAAAAATGATGCCCATTGCAACAAAAATTTTGAAATCCATAGACAATCAAAGATGTCAAATAAATCCTAGATGAAATATAAAGTTTAAGATAATCGGATAATTAATTTTTTCAAAGTCCTCTTACTTATAGTATATTTCTTTTTTTATTTACGACTATGAAGAATAGGAAAATGTATAGAATGTGTTAACAATGGCATGTGATAAGTAAAATGTGTCTAAAAGTTACAGAGAGAAGAAAAGTGAATATGACACAAGATTACTATCTGGATGGGAATCCTGTATGCAGTCTAATTTGTAATTCCATCCTTGGGTTTTACTTGGTTGATGGAATCTTGGCATTCATTGCCAATATTTCCTAAATTTTTCTTACTATGGAAAGCAGAAATTTTAATCTAATGACTGCAAAAATGAATATATTGGTACTTTCAGGCATCAGTCAACAATTCAAAATATTCACAACTCTATTTTATGAGATTAAATGTAATCATCACCAACTAAGATAAAAAATGGAAAAGGAAAAAAAAATACCCTTCTCTGGTCAGTAAAAACAGTCTCCTATCTGTATTAAGATGTTTTTTTTTCCTGCAAAAAAAGCAAAAAATAATATTTAATTGTTATCATCTGTTCCACAAAGTTGTTCAGTGGCATGGAGTATTTAAATAAGTGCATTACAGGTTGAGGCCATCCATATCAGATCTTAGAATCAAATAAAACGATTACAAAGAATAGGAGAAATTCTCAGTTGACTTTTGTGGGGGAGCTGTTTGTATGCAAAGTGGTAGATGACAAGTCTGGATTCACCACAAGACTCTTTAATTGCAATGCAAGTGTTAATCCTCAGAGAAAGTTCAGCGTGGAACAAAGCTATTTTGTTAACATGATTTTCTAGGAGTCCATTTTGGATAATGGAGAATCTGAGAAGTAAGAGTTCCCTTTTTACCAAGGATTTTCCTTCCCATCAGATAATCCTCTGGCAATGCCAGTTTGCTGAGTAACATTGTTTTCTGAAAAATTAATGTAAGAAATGGATAATTGGTATTCATGATATCTTTGCTGCATTTTGTGAGCACATCACTGGAATAAATGTGGGGATTTTTCAGCTGAGACAGCAGTTACACAACATATCAACTTTACAAAATCTTCTGGCACTTTAATGTTTCAGATCTCACTTAAGCTTCCATGAATTAGAATGGATTTTATGAATATTTGTATGTCATAACTAAATTTTCTAATATTTTAAGGTGTCACAAAACTGTCCTTTTGTCTTCTAAAAATTATAATCTGTCTAATCCGATAGAAGCTAGTTTTCCAAGTTTTTCTCTTTTTTCCTTTTCTAGTATTTTGAGCCTCTGTGGCGCAGTGGTTAGAGTGCAGTACTGCAAGCTACTTCTGCAGCCTGCTGCCTACAATTTGGCAGTTCAAATCCTACCAGGCTCAAGGTTTACTCAGACTTCCATCCTTCCGAGATGGGTAAAATGAGGACCCAAATTGTTGGGGGCAATAGGCTGACTCTGTAAACCGCTTAGAGAGGGCTGTAAAGCGCTATAAAGCGGTATATTAGTCTAAGTGCTATTGCTACTTTATTTAACAAACCCCTGATTTTATAATTTATAAATGATTTTATACTACAGAGGCGCTAGGGAACAGAGTCCTGCTCTAATCCAGCTCTTATTTTCAAAGCTATTTTAAAAGTTTAACTGTAGATATAGGTTGAATTTTGTTACACTTGCAGCCTTTGTCTGTGGGAAAAAGTGTGTGCATTTAAAATATAGATTGTTTATGAGCCAAATAGAAGTTCCATTAGTCATGTTTTAAAGTAACTGTCTAGTTTAGCTAGGAACAAAAATATCAAAGGGAATCACACCTTTCAGGCATAAAAGTGAAATATTTCTTTGAAAATATTTTTTTAAGGAACTGGCGATCTCTAGGGGATTCAAGGGGTTTGAGTATTTTTTCTAATATATCTTAGGTTTGCAGAATTAGCTTGCATAGCAGGATGTGTTCACTTAACATGTGCAGGGAACATCTGGAATCTCACCCATGCATGTTTTTTTAGCCACAGTCGGTCTATTAGTAATATTAGTTTTGGCATTGATTTTGTGTGTGGAGGCAGCATTCACAATTAAAGTATTTTCTTTTCTTTGGGGTACCATATATACACACAGTGATGAGGCAATTCCGTTCCCCTTGAAAGATTAGCAGGCAAGTGCATATATTTGGAAAAGGAAGTTCTTAAAAAACCAGATTGGATGTAACAGTATATTAAATGGAAAAAGTACACAAAATAATCTTATATAAGATTCCTTCTCCGATAAAGAAGTGTTTTAGTGAGTATCTACTTTTGGAGTAAAATTCCTTTTCTCTTGTGTTGGGATTCTTGATGTTATTTGTCTCTTACCTGTTTGGCTTGCCTTTCTGCAAAATTGGTAGTTTCCAATCGGTTCTGCTCATCCCAACCACCATAGCTGCCATGACTCTGACTCAGACTTTCAAATCATCCCAATGCAGATGTTTGCACCATGTAGATGTTCAATCATGTAGATGTTCATTCTGCAGGTAATAATATGGAACTGAACGATGGAAAAAGCATCTCTAAAATTGTTGTTGTCTAACCTGTAAGGCTTGTGCCTTTTCCTCCATAAAAGCTGTGACAGAAATAGACTATGATACTGGCTTATGAAATGAGGAGATATTTCACTCAGACTTTCCCAACTGATAACAGTTCTGTTTCATTGTACTTTGCTCAGAAGTTGTTTTCAGGTGAAATAGAGCAGATTCATAATGTAGAACAGGGGTCCTCAAACTTGGCAACTTTAAGACTTGTTCTAGGAGTTGAAGTCCACAAGTCTTAAAGTTGCCAAGTTTGGAGACCTCTGATGTAGAAGCTTAAAGCTTTGCTATCACGAGGTGAGGAAAGTATCATTAAACCTTTGGATAAAGAGGAATTAGAAGCCATTTAATAATATAGTGGAAAGACCCAGGGCCTGTTGTGGTTAGCCGGCAGCAGGTGCAGATGGCTGAGGAGAGTGAAGACTCTGATGAGGGGCCAGGACTATCAGGGAGTGGACTGCTGCCTTCAGAGATTGTGGGGGCTGGCGGCAGTGATGAGGAGGTTCCCGAGGAGCCTGTGCCAAGTGTATGTGCATGAAGAATTGCTTGGAGGAAAGAACAATTACAGCAGCAGGCGACTCAGGAGTAAGGCTGCAAGGTAATGGCCCCTCCCTCAAAAGGATAAAAGCCAGGTTTGGAAAACCATTCTTTGCAAATAGCAAAGAAGCTCTGAAGCTCAACTTGTGGACATCTTAGCTCGTGTTTGGAGAATCTTGTAAATTAGTTCTTATCTCTGGGTTTTTGGCATCATTGACAAACATTCATGATTAAACCTTGAAAGGTACGGGCTACTGCCTTTGTCTGTGTTTGCTTTCTGGGAACCCAGCTGGGTAGAACAGGGCCATAACTTTCATATACAATACAATGTGATGATATTCCATATTAATACAAGTAGAAGAATTGGCAACCTGGTGCCTGTATTGTGTCTAGGTGGCATCTATCTAATATCCCTCCTCCCCAATTTAGTAACATTTACAATAAAAACTAGCAAGGTTTTGTTCTGACTTAAGATTTTACTATTGAAATATGGTGAAATTATGAGTTAGAATATAACAGATTTTGGAACTGTCAGATGAAACCTTGGAGGTAAGAACAAAGAATGAATCAAGCCTCTTTTTTATTTAAAAAGGACTTTGATACCATTGTGATCGCATATTATGCACTTTTACTCAATCCCTAAAATTTTTACCATCCTCTGAAATACAACATTGTTGGCACCTCACTCTGTGCAGAATGCTTCATTCGGTAGCACTAAATGTGTAGCATTAAATATCACGGTACATATCTGGGGTAATATTGAAGTTGATCTGAGCAGAATCTCTTGCCTTTCCTATTCTTGTCAAAGTAGGAATGGAAAATGTCCAGGAATCCAGGGCACCTTAATTTATTTCTTCTTTTCCTTTGAGAGAAAAAAATTAGTTTGTCACAGCTGCATCATTTCGGACTTGATAAAGGAACACATAAAGTCCTGTAACTTCAAATGTGCACCAGCTTCTTCGATGTGGTTCCATACAAAGTGATTAATCTTTTTCATAATATAATGGGCAGCCTGCATTAAGAAAATGAATGCTAATTTTTCAAGGTTAGAATGATTGAAAAATATATTTTACATACCACAAGTTATATTCTTATGGAATGCATGGATTCTCTGGTTGAATGAACAATATTAATGTTGTACATTCCAGTTCTTTATTTCTCACTGGAAAGGATTTAATCTAGTGATATTCCAGATTGCTTACATTAAAACATTCCATTTGCAATGTTTTAATGGTTAGAACATTGCAAATGAAAGATTTCATCGTAATTTATCTGGGCTATCACTAAAATAAATTCTTTCCAGTGAGCATAAGCAAATTGGAAGGCACCATGGTCACAGGCAATTAGAAACCAAAATCTGCATCTAAATGGGTCAAATCTTCATACACTTTTCAGATTGTAATGGTGGCATGTAACCAATCTCTCAGTTTCACATGCATTTGCTAGGACAATCTGTTTCCAAATTTTATTGGGAATAGCTCCTAAATAAGGATTTGACATTATATCCATTTATTTTGGGATTGTTCAAGTTATTTTGTTACTGTCCTTGCAATGTAGGAATCACAGGAATGGAAACCCCAAATATATAGAATTATATGTTATATAGAAATATATATTATGTAGAGAGAGCAACAGGAAGGATTACTATTTTTTTTTTAAAAAAATTAAAAACAATTTTATTTACAAATTTAAAAACATACAAATTCAAAAATACAGAAACAATGATATGTGAATAACACATAATTCTTTACATTTGTTATTGAATTTGGTAAGTCCTGAAAATCAGTATTGGCTAGTACTAGTCACATCTTCATTTGTTATCACATCCTAAGCACTAAATAATTCACAATATACTCTATTTATTTTCACGTTGGTTTATAACTACTCTTCTATTACAAATACATTCATGTTTTTTAACTAGTAAACAAAGAAATATTATAAATGGTTAATAATAATAATAGTAGTAACAGAGAAAAGAAGGTTTAAAGCCTTTAATTGTTTTTATATATTTAATATAAACCGCTGAATAGAATTTGTATCTTAGGTTCATTTACGAGTTTCCCCTTTTATTTATTTATTTTACTTATACCATTTATCCCATAGGAGTAATCTATATCCTCCTTCCCATTAATTTTAAGTGTAAGCCTCTCCAATTGGGCACACTCAGACGTTTTCTGAATAGCAACCTGTATCAGTGGTACATTTGGGTTCTTCCAATATTGTGCTAGTAAAATACGTGCCGCAGTTAATAAATGGATGTCAGATATTTTACTTTAGCGGGGGTAATCCCCTTTGATCATTCCCAACAAAAATAATTCCGGTTTCTACTCCAGCCCACATTCTATAATTTCTTCTATCCACGTTTTTATTTTTAACCAATATTTCTTTATCTTAGGACAATGAAAATATGTACCAAATTTCTCTTTACATTTCCAACAGCAAGGATTGTCTGTCGGAAATATTTTGGCCAATCTAGAGGGTGCCAGATGCCATCTGTACATCATTTTGTATAGATTCTCCTTGTGTGCTACTGATTTGGTTAGTGTCAGGTTTTTCTGCCAGATTTCTTCCCAGGCATCCAGATCGATACTATAACCAATTTTTTTTTTTCCCAAGCTAACATAGGGCCTTTCACAATTTTCTCGGTCATTTCATATTCTAATAAATAATTATTTATTTTTGGAAATCAAACTTTTCTCAGGGTTTAAAAGTATTTTATCTAAATATGTGTCTTTTACCTCAATTCCATATTCCTTTATGGCTTTGTTATAACTCAGTTTTATTTTAAAATATGACCAATTATCAATAACTATCTCTTGTGATTCTAGTTCCTGTTTCATTTTAATTCTTCCCTCACTATCTAATATTTGGTAATATTTAAGTTTTTTACTGATGTCCATCGTATTTAAGTGAAACATCGCCTCCATCATTGAAAACCACCTCGGGATTTTAGTATAATGATTCCTTCTTATATCAGTCCAAATTTTAATTAAAGACTTTTGGAATACATGTCTAGTAAAATATAGATTATTTTTTCTATTCGGGTTCCATAAAAATGCATGCCAACCTAGCTGTAAATCATGTCCCTGCAATTGTAAAACCCTATTATTCCTTAAATCAATCCAATCTTTTATCCACACTAATGCCACCGCTCTATAATATATCTCCCAGACAAAGTCCGAATCCACCCTTGCTTTTATTATCTCGTAAATAAGTTTTTTTTATCCTTATTTTTTTCTTTGCCCAGATAAATTTCATCACAATTTTATCTAAATCTTTAAAAAAATATATATCCAGTAATATCGGAATTGTTTGAAACAAATATAGTATTTTAGGTAGAACATTCATTTTGATTGTTGCTATTCTACCTAATAATGAAATTTGCATCTTATTCCAATTTTCCAAGTCCTTTTCAATCTGTTTCAGTAATTCGGTATAATTATCCTATCGCAGATTTAATATTCTAGCTCTTAGCCAGATTCCTAAATATTTAATTTTATTTACAATTTGTAATCCCGTCTTTTCTTCCAATTTTTTTGGTTTACTATTTGTTACGTTTTTAACTAGCATTTTGGTTTTTTCCTTATTGATTTTTAATCCTGCTAATTTATCGAATCTATTTAATCTAGTAGAGCTGGTCCTGAGTCTATTGGATCTTCTATAACAAAAACCATATCATCTGCGAAGGCTTGTAATTTATATTCTTAATTTTTAATTTTAATTCCTTTAATTTTTTTATTTAATGTAATTCTGTCCAGCAAAGTTTCCAAAATTGTTATAAAAAGCAGAGGTGAAAGCAGACATCCCTGTCCGACCCCCTTCCTTATCTTTAATGATTTGGTAATTTCTTCATTTAATAATACATTGGCCTTTTGTGTGGCATAGATTGCATTCAACATTTTTACAAAATTATCTCTGAAATCCATCAGATTAATCTGCTTTTTCATAAAGTCCCAGTTTAAGTTATCAAAGGCCTTTTGTGCATCCAGGAAGACCAAGGCCACTTGGCTTCCTGGATGCTTTTCATAATATTCCAATATGTCTGTTATTGTTCTTGTATTATATCTGATCTGCCTCATGGGAAGAAATCCATTTTGATCCAGGTGAATTTTATTACTGAGTATTTTCTTTAATCTTTCCGCCATTACTGCCAAAAAACTTTTGTAATCTGAATTTAAAAGGGATATTGGTCTGTAATTCTTTATTTGATTGGCATCTGCACCCTCTTTCGGAATCAATGTTATATATGCTTCCTTCCAAGATTCTGGTATTTTGGCTTCCAGTAATACCCCATTGCAAACCTCTAATAGCATTATCTCTAGTATATCACCTATCTCTTTATATAGCTCATTTGGTAGCCCATCTGGGCCTGGCGTTTTGTTTATTTTTTGTTTTGAAATCGCCGCCTTTAGCTCGTCTAAAGTTATTTCTTTATTCAGCATCTCTTTTTTATCCTCTGATATTGGATAGAGAGTTCCTTCTTTCAAATATTCTTCTATTTTATTTAAATCAACTATTTCTTGTTTGTAAAGATCTTCAAAGTACTCTCTTACAATTTCCTTTTTTTTTCTCCTGATCTGTCTCTATTATTCCATTTTTATCCTGTAATTGATATATCATCCTTTTCTGATTTTCTTTTCTTAATTTATATGCCAGCCACCTTCTGGGTTTATTTGCATGTTCGAAATAATTTTGTTTTGTGTATAATATTTTTTTAATTAGTTCCTCTTGATCTAAAATATTCATCTCATGTTTAACTAATGCTAGTTCATTTCTAATATGCTCATCTCCCGGGGTTTCCATTTGCTTATTTTCCAATTTCTCTATTCTTTTTGTCAGGCCTTTCCGCTTCCCCTCTCTTTCTTTGTTTCTATTTGCTATATAAGCTATCGATATTCCCCTTAAGTATGCCTTCATTGTATCCCATATGTTCTGCAATGAGGTATAGGAAGGATTACTAGTAATTATCCACTTTATTATCTGGATAATAGAGAGTTTTATATCCCAGTTCAGCTCAGCAAAGCTAATTTGTTTCTATTTGAAAATCAAGTCTTGCTGATTTTACTGGAGCCCTGAATAAATATCAAGATTACAGAAGAACAATACCTGAGGTTACTTGTGCAAGAATATAGACTAGTATAAAATTCTTTATTGGTGTGATCGGATGCACAAGAAATTTGTCTCCGGTGCATAAGCTCACAGTGTACATATAAACAGCAAGTAATAGGTCATAGATCATAATAATAGTTTCAATCATTAATTGTAAATTACAAACAACAATTGATAAATCATAAAAAACCAAAAAGAGAAGATAGTAGGAAAGATGAGACAGTGCTGTGGTTATTATAAGTGTTCAGCAGAGGAATGGCATAGGGAAAAAAAACATCTTTATGTCTGATTGTTTTGGCATGTAATGCTCTATAGCTCCTGAGGGAAGAAGTTGAAATACATTATGTCCAGGATGTGAGGGGTCTGTAGATATTTTCTCAGCCCTCTTTTTTGTTAAGTGTTTTATTTTATATTCTTTATACATATCAATATGTGAATGGTGTGATACCTAGGTATCATACATTTTGATACAAATAAGCATAATATTATTGCTCCCAATTATTACATTTCATTTTCATTATTTCCTATTACTTACACATATCTTATACTTCCGCCCTTCATTTTCTAAACCTCTCTCTTGTTCTTTCATATATCTTGATATATTAATATATATGTACTATTGTTCCCCTCTTATTTCTATCTCTTTTAATTTTAATTCCCCCATATCATTGTAATATTCAAATACATGTCTTTTAAATCATATTTTCCTTATTTATGTCTTCCATCTATTTGTGTTAAAATTTCATCTTTCTTTCATTAATCAATATCTCAATGTACATTTCTAGTACCAATCACAATTATTTAAACATTTAAAATACATCTATTAATGTTCTGACCAATCATCCAATCCATATGTTTCTACTGTTAATACACATATATACATTATAATATATTCTTTCATTAATCTAATCACCCATTGTTTAATTTTATCATTTTATTGCTAATCATATTTTATGCATATTTAATAGTCATCATTCAATCTCTAATTTTCCAATTAATACTTAATTTTTATTCATAATTCCCATACTTCACTCTTCAAAAACTGTCATGCCTTTGTCCGAATCTGATTCTGAGGATAGGGAATGGGAGGGTGGCTCTGTTGGCTGTGGAAGAAACTGGGGAAAGGCACAGTCCAGCTGGGCAGAGCAGGGGAGAGGTAGAGCAAGGCAGAGGGAATTCAGAGGAAGATCCAGGCCCACTCCCTCTTCATCCTAGGGTACACAGGGAGGAACCGAGAAGGGAGCAACATGAGTTGTGTGGCTTACAGGGGAGGAAAGGGCCCTGATTCCCTTCATTAGTTGCAGCTGGGAACACAGTGTTTAAAAAGGGAGTTTGCGCACAGCAACTTGTTGGGAGCAAATATCATGAATTGTCTGGTGTCGTGGAGGCTTATCTGTGTTCCTGGCATCTTCCCAATTGTGTGTGTTTTGTTGGCCTTCGAAGTCTGCAATTCCTTATCCTGCCCTGTCAAGTTAATTGCTGCAGCATGGTTTGTGTGGATTTTTATTTACAGTTTATATGTTTTTGGACTGAATTTCTTCCACTTAAAGACTGTTCTTGGGAAAGTTTTTTTCTCCAGCCGAAGGTAACTGGATATTGGGGGAAAATTTGGAGGTATTAAAGGGACTTTTCTTACTTATGTGACTGTGTTGCCTTTGTGCCACGCCTCGGGTCATCACAAAAGCCCTCTTTTTGGTTTGTGCAGTATTCAGATCTGGAAGAAGATTTTTGATCTTCTTCTAATATGACATACTTGCTATGAGTAGAAGCTGGGAGATCTAGTAGGTCTCACAGTTAACCATGACAAAAGGAATATGACTGCAAATACATACAATCCATTTATAAGGACAAATCTCAATTGTCCCTGAGGAAGTTTGCCTGCTGTAATTAATCTCATGGTTCAACTGGAAGAAAATTGGAAAGTCACTGATTATAAAAGGTTTAATCCCTTAGAACCATGATGGCGAACCTATGGCACACATGCTGGAAGTGGCATGCAGAGCCATTTCTGCTGGCACATGAGCCGTTGCCCCAGATCAGGTCCACTGTGCATGCATGCACACCTCCCACCAGCCAGTTGATTGTTGGGTAACTGCTGCGCATGCATGGGGAGCGGGGTGCATGTGGGAGATGCGCGTGCATGCGCAGAGGTGAGTGGTGTATGGGGGTTCATGCATGCGTGCACAGGGGGCAGGGGAAGTCGTGTGTGCATTACATTATGGGTGCAGGCACATGCACATGATGCACTTTCAGCACACAACAATGAAAAGGTTAGCTATCACTGCCTTAGAACTTTATACAAGATGTTTAACCATCAATGAGCTTTGAGCAGACTTCACAGAGAGAACTTTTCATAAGAAGAGCTGTAGTGTTATATTTTTTCTATTATTGCAGTAGGAATAAAATTCAATTGTTTATTTGTAGCACATTTATAGTAAGTTGTGATGGTTAAATCTGGAAGGCACATAAAGGGAACTTAATGATTCTTAGAACTTTATACAAGATGTTGATGCGATTGGGAACAATGAGCACAGAACTCTCAGGTTTAATTTATATGCAAGCAAAAGTGGCAAACATTGTCACATATAATTTCCGGAAAGTAAATGTTAGAAAAAATTGTGAGATTAATAGAAATATAGAAGAACTCAGAACATCATATTAGAATGCTTGGTATATATTAAAGTTACACCAATAGAAGTAGATTCAAAACAGTATCACCAAATTAAAGGGGTTCTCAAGATAATGAACAAAAAGGACAAATATTCAAATATAGAGAACAAAAAGGTAGAAGACATTTCACTAAAATTTCCATTTTTGGAGTATGTTACTAATAACATTAAGATTAACAACCAGCATAAAATTAAATAATCAAAAGCCAGAAAAGATCAATGAATGAAGTTCAGGTGTGCATCAGAGGCAGTATTCAGCAGGCTCTGACCAGTTCTGGAGAACCGGTAGTGGAAATTTTGAGTAGTTCAGAGAACAGGCAAATACCATCTCTGACAGGCCCCACCCCCATCTATTCTCTGTTTCCTGAGTTCCAGCTGATCAGCTGAGTCTTCTTTTGTTGCCCTGCACAGGAGAACGGAGCTGGAAAGCAGGTTAGTGGGTTGGGGAGGGAATGGGATTTTGAAGTAACCTTCCCCCAGGAGTGGGGAGGGAATGGAGATTTTACAGTATCTTTCCCCTTCCATGCCTACCAAGCCAAGTCCACCAAGCCATACCCACAGAACCGGTAGTAAAAATTTTTTTTGAATCCCACCACTGGTGTGCATGCCTGCATTTGCATATGCCTTAGATGCAAAAGATAGGCACATATCAGTGAATGGATATTTTTCAAGGAAGGAATCTGAAGAATTGATGCCAACACTGCGGATTTCATTGTTAAGTTCTAGAAAAGAGCTCTGCTTCTCAAAAAGAGCATCAATCAAAATCACTAGGAAGATAAAAATATTCCATTACAATTAACATTGCAATGCGTGGGCCTTATTTAGAAAAAAAAAATCAAGCAAGAGTAGACATAATAGGATGTTCTGCAAGGATTACGTGCTATTGCTTTCCTGTCCTGCTTGTGAACTTTCCATTGGCATCTGATTGCTACTGTGGGAAAACAGTGCTGGAGTAGAGAATTCTTCTCACATTCCCATGTTAGTTTATTTAGGGATTAATGTGACTAATTGGTAACATTCCTCAATAACAAGTATTGGATTATTATAATACTGGAATAAAGAAAGAGATTGTAGCAGCTGTGTGCCCTTTGTGCAGAGGACAGGCAACTACTGGGAGATTGATAATTGCATATTGTCTGTCGGAAAGGCCATTCACTGAAAGTGTTCTTCCAGACAGCCATAGCAAAGTGTTACCTATCAAGCTTTGAGCCAGTAGAAAAGTAGGCCAGCATAAACTGCATTTTTCACATTGCTGCTCTCTTTTCAACAAGACTAACAAAGCTGAAGAAGGCTGCTTTTGTGATACACCTATTATAGCAGTGTTGGTGAACCTTTTTGGCACTGAGTGCTGAAACGGGAGTGTGTGTGTGCATGTGGGGGACCACTAGAAACCAGAAGAGCAGCTCCCCAGCGTGTGTGTGCGGGAGTGCAGGAAACTGCGAAAAGGAGTGAGTGGGAGGGGTGGGGAGGGTAGGGGCAGGGATAATCAGAGGTGTGATTTGCCAGTTCTCCAAACTGCACAGAATCATAACTGGTTCTATCAAACCAGTCCAAACCGGTAGAATCCCACCCCTGCTCTTTTGGTGAGGAGGGGCAAGGATCCTCTGCAGGGTCACTACAAGGATTATATTCAGCATCTGACAGATAAAGTTGCTTGGATCTGCTTGGAGTTGGACTCTATTCATGCTGGCCTTGTAGAGAGAATTGGGGCTTAGTTTTGCCAATTTTCTGGCTCATGTCCAATATGGTTATTCCAAGGAAATGGATAGGGTCTTTGGGATGCTGACCCCTATCATTTGTCTTCTGGGAACTGATATGTGATTGGGTTCAAGTAGTAGTAAATACCAGGTAGTGATATTGCAGCTGCCTTGAAGAATGCCATCACTGGATTGACTAATACTGGACAATTTTCATTTTTTCCCTTCCCAGAAGTGGTAGGTCTGCAACTTCAAAGGACCTGTCATGGTGCCTGCCCTATGAGTCTTCCTCCCAAAGATAGTCAACCCCAACCTTCATGGCCTTTCAGAAAGTCATGAAAAACTGTCTCTTCTCAGGTTTTTATTTTTAGAGCTCTGGCAAAGGAGTACGGTGTAGTTGTTTTGTATTTTTTAATGGGAGGTCCTTGACCCAGATTTGTTGACTTTTTATTGTTAATATTAACATTAGCAATTAGGATTTATTCTATTGAATCAGAAAAATGGCTATATCTCATTGTTGAGATACAATCTTTTGGAGTATCCTGGATTTTAATGATTTTTGCTCAAAGTAAGACGGATGTAATTTGTTATATATGTATAATCAAGTTTTCTTGAAAGGATCTGTTATGGAACACAGCTGGCATTATCAGTAAATGTTTACATTTGGTGCAAATGAGCAATAAATATGAAAATTAATATAGACTTTATTTTTGATGTAATTGAGAAATGAAAGTACCTACCATAACAAAATACGGGGTTCTTGGTGCTCTCTGAGCTTGGTGGTTGATGGTGTTACCTATTTTGGTAGTGAAATATCATCAAGCTCAGAGAGTGCCAAGAACCCCACAGCTCAACTCTGAGCTACAAATATTGTTTTCTATTGGCACACCCAAATGTTTCAGTATATCTCCATTCCTTCAAAGTAAGTTTCAGCCAGGCTGCCATCTATCAAGCAGACCTTTCTTTCTCCCTTGGGCAACACATTTTTACCTTTTGATCCAAAGTGTTTCAAAACTTTGGATTCTAAGATACCCAGCACTCTTGGTGTAAATGAAGGAGTCACCATGTCTACTGTGCTATGCTCCCTGGAAACTAACAGGAGGGAAAACTTCCAAAACTGATGTAGATTCCAGACTAGTTTGTGGGCATGTTAGTGAGTCAAGAGAATTTAGAATCTATCAGAATCATTGTTCCTTTGGCACAACTCCCTCCCTCCCTCCCTCTCCTTTTTCCTCTACTTGATTCTTGGCATGGGCAGCCTCAAAAGAGGGTTCCTGACATCAGATTTCCTCGTTTGAGGACAGAAGATCTGTAACCCTGGAGGAAAAAAATAGAAACAATCCCAGTCTCTTGGAAATAAATTATCTCATGAACCACAAGACTGCAGTCAGCAGTTTTCATTTTTTTTCCAATGGACCCACATCATACCATACCATCATACCATATTAAATATTAATATTCATTGTTGATTGACCTAAATAGTTAGATCTTTTGCCTGCTTGTTGGATGTGCAGGATATTTCACTGGAAAATTTCCATTTTGAAATATTATATACTGTAGATGGATGCAGTTTGTGATGAATCCATTCATCAGATGGAGATTTATATGCAGTTTTATGCTTCACGTCTTGGTCACACAGCAGTAAAAAAATTCATCAAAACTGAGTAAACGTAGTTACTCTATGAGCAAGATATGATCTGCTGCCTTAACTTCTTCCATTTGGGAGATTAGCTAGATAAATTGGAATCAGCGGCCTTGCTATCTGAATCTGGAATCCTACTTTACTGCTCTCAACAACTGGAGATTTGTACAACAAAATCACAAGATTTGTAAGCTCTACAGAGTTGTTGAGAGTCAGAAAGCATGCAAATTTAATAAATTATTAATCAGCAGATTGATGTTTTCTTTCCCACTTTCTACTTTTGTCTTCCCTGTGAATTTGATATGAGGAATTGGTAATGTAATTGTCTAGAGTTTGCTGTAACTTTCCTTTTTAATTGTTCAATTGACTCAATATTTCCTTGCATAAATGGGTTCTAAAGAGTTCCACTATTATTTTCTTAGAGTCCATCCACTTAATATGGATATTATCTGATGCTGTGCTTTGTAATTGTCATTAAGCATCTTTTGTGTATATTTGTCTCATCAATATTTGTGAATTGAACACGTGCATACTGTACACCAATAGATTTTTTTAAAAAAAGATCAGGATAATTGCTTTAAACTCTTTGTCCAGATGAGATACATTGTTTTCAAAATGTTTTGAGATACTTGATGTCTACTAACATCAAGATTTATTTATTGAGTCAATTTCCTGTTTATTTCTCAGAGAAAAGGGTTGATTTCCAGTTTATTTTTGAAGTAGGAAGTAGAAATATTCTTATGGCCTGTCAAATCTCTTAGCAGACAGTTTTATGTAGAAATGTAGTAGTGTTTGGTCAGTTGCTTAGGGATCAGTCTAAACAACATCTTGGTTGTGTTAAGTTCAAGTTTTGTGGTTTTCCAGTTTAGGGCGACTAGGTCTTATTCAATAATACATTATAACAGAAAAAAATATTGAATGTATAATGCCTTTAGCATTTAAAAAGTTTTAAAAGTCCCAAAATTAATTGGGATCATTTGATATTTATTTATTTTGCATAGCAATTGAATCACAGAGTTGCTTGATAAATTTTGACTTTAAACTATAGCAGAATTGATTTGTTATTACTGTTGTTTTTAATTATTTTCTATTGTGCAGGCAGTAGTAAAATGAGGCATCCTGTATAGGCAGTATACTGGACCTGGTACAGAATGAAAGTTTTGAGCTAGAGATGTATATTGCTTTTAGGTCCAACAGCCCCAGTGCTTAGAGTCAGCAAGCATTGTGTACCTTTTTTCCCCTCCTTTGCACATGTTTGTTGAGTTAAGACAAAAATGTATGAAAAGATGGGGAAAATAAAGAAGCATTATGTTTGAATCTCTCTTCTTCTCTGAGGCAAGGAGGAAGCACAATAAAACTTTTATCTGGGGTAGGTGACTTTAGCCTAAATATACATTGATATGTTGACCAACATTATTTTCTTCATAACTCACTCCATACATTCAATCAATCAGTCTGCACTGTTAATTTTGTAAAGTGTTTCACATTAAAAAGCAAGCCCATTCTAGATCTAGCTTCTTGCTTAGCTCAATAGCACTGTTATGGTACTGTCTCAGGGGACAATATCATTGCAGACATGAAGGGGGCTATGTTCTATGTTTTAGTACAAGCTACTCTTTGGTTTTTCACTGGCATTTTAAAAAAATGTATATGACAGTAAGCATAAGATGATTAAACAGAGCAGGTCAAAGCAGTTTCAATTGCAAACACTCTCTCATTCTTTCTCTCTCATTGTCTTCCCTCCCCCACCATTCTTTGTAGGAATTTAGTAAATGAATTATCTGATTCTATATCTAGGTCCAAGAATGAGTGGTGTGTTGGGGTGTGTGTGGCTATTTTCCCAGGACTCAGAAATCTAGATTGTCTCAGCCCCAGGCTCAACCATGTTATGAAGAACAAGAAATAAGGCTAGATTGTATGTTGTTCTTACAAATGTTTATAAAAATCTATTGCACTATATGTCCAAAACTGGTGAGATTTTCTGGAGCCAAACAAAACAGCAGTGTTGTAACAGAAGAACACATATTCTGTACAGTAAGTTTCTGGCCCAGGGGCTTCTTTTTAACAAAAACGTGTTGCTTCAGTAATTAAACTAGGATTTGTAATTCATGAGACACACTTCATTCTTCATTACCAAACCTGCTCTCTTAAGAGCTATTAGTCATTGTTTGTACGCAATAAGAAGAGAAAACATGATGAGAAAGAACAATCAACCTAATTGTGAGGGACATCAACTCCAAGAACAGAAGATCTGGTGCCAATTAAAAAAAAGTTAAACATGGATATATTTCAAAGGAGGAAATCCCCCATTTTGTCTGAAATACATATTTAAGGTGTTGTATAAAGCATTAATAGGATAGCTTGCTTTTTGGAGTTAAAAGCCCTCAAAAAATGGAAATGAAACATAATACAAAAAGTTGTATCTGCAAGGCGTTCAGAATGCTTGAACCAGGCTAAAAAGTTATCTAAAGAGTGAACAGAGATTTCCCATCTCAAGATGGCCCAAAATCTGTTGATTTGAAAGGATTGGAGAAAATAGATCATTATTTAAACTCTGGTGCTGATGTATGGATGTGGAGCAGAGATGGTATTCAGCAGGTTCTGATCAGTTCTGGAGAACTGGTAGTGGAAATTTTGAGTAGTTCGGAGAACCGGCAAATACCACCACTGACTGGAGATTTTACAGTATTCTTCCCTTGCCAGCCCACAGAACCGTTAGTAATTTTTGTTTAATCCCACCACTGATGTGGAGATTTAGGATCTGCAGCAGGTTGATCTTCCATATAAATATGAGCTGTTTCTTGTCTGTAGTAAAAGACCTCTGAGTTTGTAAAACTTTTGTTAGGTTTTTTTGTCTTTGTATTTTGTATTTATCCCCATACTTCCCAAAACTTGTTTAAATTTTTATTGGCATTAGAACATAAAAATGTAGGTAAAGCTGCATTATTATTTCTATTTTATTGAATCCTCTGGCTGATTTTATTTAATAATTCAAAATAGATATTGCAATCATGGGGGAAACACCGTAGATTCTTAGGATATCCTTAAATTATGTTGCTATAGAATAGTAAGAGAAGTCCTTTACTTTACACTGTACTCTAACACAAGGAAGACAATGTTGTATTTCTCCAGATGTTGTTGTTGAACTTCATTTTTCGTCATTCTTCTTTCCTGGCCATAATGACTAAGGCTAATGGTGTTTCACAGTATCTAGAAAGCTTTCAAAAACAACAAAATGCACATACAATACTTATTTTGAAATAATTAGATTCCTTTTATCCAAATTTAATTACTATCAATATTTGTTTGTCTGAGTTAGCAGATGTCCTACTGATCCTTATTTAGCTGCACACTTTTTCAGAACACATGATCTGATGAGATCTTTGCCCATTATTTATTAGATCATCATGATCTGATATCTGCTGTTACTTATAAATAAAATAAGTGATTTTTAGGGAATGGCATTTTGCTTTTTGAGAATTTGGCACTGTAAAATAAAAGAATATAAAAAAACACTGTTGTACTCTTTGTACATATTTTCTCACAGTTGTGGAATTATTCTTGTAGAATTGTAAAATCAGAAAATAAAATACAGGCTGAATAGTCAAGACCTTGTTGATGATCCAAACTCTGTCAAGGATCTTGGAGTACTCATTGCAAATGACCTAAGTGCTAGAGCCCACTGTAACTACATAGCCAAAAAGGCATTAAGAGTTGTTAACCTAATCTTACGTAGCTTTTTCTCTGGTAATATTACACTAATAACTAGAGCATACAAAACATTTGCTAGACCAATACTCGAATACAGCTCATCTGTCTGGAACCCACATTACGTATCTGATATTAGCACAGTTGAGAAAGTCCAGAAATATTTCACAAGAAGAGTTCTCCACTCCTTTACTAATTGTAGAATACCTTATGCCACCAGACTTGAAATTCTAGACCTAGAAAATCTAGAACTATTCCGCCTTCGGTCCGATCTAAGTATAGTATATAAAATCATACATTGCAATGTCCTACCTGTCAATGAATACTTCAGCTTCAACCATAACAACACTAGAGCAAACAATAGATACAAACTCAAGGTTAATCGCACCAAACTTAATTGCAGGAAATATGACTTCAGCAACAGAGTGGTCAATGTCTGGAATACTCTACCTGACTCTATGGTTATTTTCCCCCAAACCCCAAAAACTTTAACCTTAGACTGTCTACTATTGACCTCACCCCTTTCCTAAGAGGTCTGTAGGGGGCATGCATAAGCGCATGTGCTATTGTTTCTTTAATATTTTTTTATTTTTCTTATATGTATCCATGTATTCATAACTATATTTTTAGTTATACATATTATCTTGTAAGCAATTGACAAATAAAAATAAATAAAAAATAAAATAAATAGAATTGACCAATCAAGACCAAATTTCATGAAGAGGCAATCTGCAATTATAGCATTTAGGTGATTCAGCAGGGTTAGTAGGCAAAATTCTGGATTTTATCCCAATTCATTATTGTATGTTATAAAATTACTTCTCATTTTACTTTTTTCTTGCTTAAAGACTCATGCACCTAAGCAAGAATTAACAGACAGTAAAGTAGATAAATTTTACAGATAATAGGTATCATAGGATTAGTTCACTAGATCAGCTCAATGGGTTTTATAATTTGGAGACTATAACTTTTTATCTTACATATATACATATAAAATATAAAGTTTTGCACTGGTCACTTATCATAATAAAGAGTATGCATTTTGTGTGTTTGTGTGTATCAGCTTTTGCAGCTATTAAACCTCTTTTAACTTTCCCGCAAATTCCTTGTTTTCCTTTCAGAAATTGGTCCTGTAACCATTACCACAGATCCTAAGAAATTTCAATATGAACTCAGAGAACTATATGTTCAGGTGAGTGGACTATTCCTTTAATTTCACAGTTTCACAGAGGGAGTGAAATATCGGATTGTCCTCTATCAGCCTGCATGGGAGGATAATTGTATAAGCTTAATTGTATTAGAAGAAAAACTCATGCACGTATCAAGCTAAACTTCAGGGAATACATGCAGGAGTGTTCTGTGCCACAGCTGTCTAAAAGGTGACTTACTATCTACATCTACATTCCAAATTAGTACAATTAATTTTTAATTGTAAAGCTGCTTGCAGTAACACTCTCCATTTTATTATTTTTCTTTAGCATAACATAGGAAGTTACTTAATTATCTGGGTTAATTCATATATTGTGGCTGGTTAGAAAGTTCCATGCACCTCAATTTTGAGATTTGATTCTAAAACAAAACATCAATTGAACTAGATAAATCTGCATAATGAACATAAAGATAACCTCACTCAACTTGATCTCTCTGGATGCTGACTACAGTTGATGGGGATTGAAGTCCAACATGTCTAGAGTATGATACATGATCTGAGGGAAGATTTGAGTTGAGAAGAGTTGGCTTAAATTTCATGTCATACAATCCAAAGAAAATAGTATCTTCAGAGTTGTAACCATTACTGAAACGATGAGTTCTAAATGCTTAAAACATCCTCTTAGCAGTTGGAATAAATAGCATTGTGAAAAGGCATTATTGGATGGGAGAACTACCCACAGAATAAATCAATTAATAGATGGGGTTTTTTGTGTGGTAAAAAGGGAAGCTGGACTTAATCAAATTTCCTCCTAACAAAGTAATGGGTAGGAAACAAGTCTTAGGTACCTATTAGTTTCTACATGGCTTTCATTAACTTGATGAGAGACAAAAGAAAAAAAAGTTTACTTCCATCCACCAGCTGATCTCTGAAGTAGCCTTCCCCAACCTTTAGAATTCTACAGGTTTTATAATTTCCACCACACTAGTGATTAGGAAAGGGCATTCTAAATTAGGGGTCTCCAAACTTGGCAGTTTTAAAACTTGTGGACTTCAACTCCCAGAGTTCATCGGTCAGTCATCTGGCTGGGGAATTCTGGGAATTGAAGTCCAGAAATCTTAAAGTTTCCATGTTTGGAGAACCCTATTATAAACAGTGGTTTCTGCCCTCAAGCTCTTCGATTGTTTTAATATGAGTTGCTACAATGAAGGACTCAGATGTAGGGCAGTATCCAAAGGTTGAAGGTTCCACAGATAATGCATATGATTTTGCATCTTCTTTCTTCAGAATCTTCTGGATTGTCCCAACTGATCCATCACTTAAAATATCATAATTTTTAAAATGAAAGATTAAACATAGGAAATTGTTTGCTGAAATAGTTGTTTGTGTGGCTCTGGAAGGACATCTTCTTATGTGTCCAACATACATGCATACTATGGAATGGGAAGGAGAACAAAAGAAAAATGTGACTTAATAAAAGAAAAAGGTATCATTATAGCTTTACAGCAATGAGACATATTTATGCTGCAGGGAAAGGAAAAATGTATGTTTTTCATTAGTTAGGAGAGCAAAGAATTAGTGTCATAATTTAATATCAAATGAATAATGTACTGAAGTAGTGGAACATTTTTTTTCCAAAAGGTTTTCAAATAAAGTTCACTGCAGCCCAATTGAGTGGGGTTATTTCAGGATATGTCCTATATATTCCTGGCAAAAATAAAAATAAAAGAGGCAGAAACAATATAATTATGTTGTGGTAGAAAATTGTTAAACACAAGGAAGCTATTTTAAAGTATATTCACAGTGGGCACATTAATAATCCTATCCTCCAGTCTGGCACCTTTGAGTCATTTGAGAACATTGAATATGTTGACCGAATTGCAAATGTAGAATCAAGACCAGAGAAGTCTGGTATCTCAACACTCCATCTCTGAGTTAAATCTATTTTATACATTTACAATCTGGTCCTTTCTTGATGTATTGGAGTTCTTCTCCCATAATCAGAGGAAGTCAGGCAGAGAATCTGCTTTGAAGCTGTTAGTGTACTGAGATACACTATACCGTGTAAGATAGAAATATAGTATTCATTTTTGTGCATTCTGACATTCTAATATGAAAATTCTGTATTTTGGAACACTGAACAAGAAAAGGAAAAGTTAAAAAAAATCAGTCAAGGTAAATCATTGTGTTAAATTTCTGGAATGTACTTCTAAATTCAATTCCTTTGCTGAGGACTAAGAAATCATTCCATTAAGAAAGGAAGTGGGACCATTGGAATTACTTCGTTGGATTTAGATGAAAAAAAGTATTATTCTAACCACAGTTTCTGAAAGCACATGATGAGAATATATGTACTATAGGCATTTTTGGGGGGGAGGGCATTCACCTACAGAAACATTACATGGAAGATTCATTTAAGAATCACAGCTGATTGTCATTGCGAAACATATTTTGAAGTTATTTTGTATTCCTGCCTCTTCTCTTCTCTTTGTAACACATTTTTTGTCTGTCCAGTTCATAAGCCCATCATGGGATTGAATACACGAGTCATGTATTTAATTGGTGTATTGCATTTGTAAAGAAGCAAGCTTCTCTAGAATGATTTCGACAGGATCCATGCATGGGATGTATTCAGCTCTGTTCGGCTATAGACTGAATGGAAAAACTGAACACACACCTCTTCTGCACCACCATCTCCAGTTCTTCTATTCAGTCTTGGCAGAGATAGACATTTTTAATCATGCTCCTCTATACTTTATCCATAGAGGGGTGTTTGTAGTATTTTTAATTTAGATTTGTTATTTTGGACTAACCACATAACAGTCCTTAAGGGACTAATAGCACCTTAGGCTTTTCAAAAGCCTCGATGCTTATTATGATCACAAGCCTCTATTCCATCAGCTTTTTCAAGCAAATAGACTTCCACAGTCCAGAGTTTGCAGAGATTGCTCCCAAAAACCTGGAATAGGGTTTTGGGGGCATTGAAGAGGCTCCTTTTGCCGGTTGAGCAGCCTGCCCGTATAAGGGAGGGCTAAGCAGTCTGAGCACAGATGGCACCTTTATTCGAAAAGCCTGTCAGACAGCCTGCCCAAATAAGGGGGCGCAAGTCTAAGCAGAGCTGCTGTGTTAGCTGCAACAAGGTTCCAGCAAAGGTAAAATCAACGTGGTGACAGTTTAAATCGGTGGCAGTGCCATTTTGTAGAAGCAGCCATTTTCTAGCCAGCTCTAGTGTGCCTCATGACCCAATCTTTACCTCTCGTAGACAGTTAACCTTGAAAGATTCTGGTTATTGGGCTATTTAATTGTCATCAGATTGGCGGAATTCTGTCCTGAGAGGCAAAGCCTCAGAAAAAAGGTAATAAACAAGAGATATTTTTCCTCAGCTTTTCTATCCTTGTGTGCTGAGTGCCTCACAACTAGAGCTATACTGCTTATAGACCGTTAACCTTGAAAGATTCTGGTTTTTGAGCTATTTAATTGTCTTGAAATTGGTGAAACTGTCCTGAGGGTCAAAGTCTCAGAAAAAGATTTTCTTAAATAATTTAATAAGATGTATTACAATTAATTGTTGTTTCTATTTTTATTTGATATAGTCAAAGTAATGTTACAGTCAGTTATAGACATTATGGAGAAATCTTCCAACACAATGCCTTCACATCTGATCGCTTCCAATCAACAAAAAGCTGTGATATGGCTAAGACAAATGCAGCAGCAGGTACCAACAGACAATATAAGAGCCCACTTAGACTTTAACAAAGTCATAGCTGCATCAGAATATATGGCAGATGAAGCTTTGAACTCTGTCAAATTCGCCTCATGGGCCATGTTTTTCGGCGGTTGCTGCACGCAGGTTAATCTGGCTCAGGTATTGGCAGGCCGACACCAAGAAGAAATGGAAGCTGGCATCCGCACCATACAAAGGTGGAAAGCTATTTGGGGCACCCTTAGATCCTGTTCTCATCGAATAACGGGATAAACATCTACCAGCCAAAGAAATCAAGCAAGCTTTGGCCAGAGGTTACATTTTCAACAGGCTCAAGGGAACAACTACAAGACAAGATCTCAACCACAGACCAAACAGTCATTCCGTGGTTCATCAAACAGACCGTTTTGAAAATACAAATAGGCACTTGAAAACTCCTGTTGGTGGTAGATTACAAAATTTTGCAGACCAACCTCAGATCTTTGGCTCAGACAGACAACAAGGGAAGGTCTGGCACTTGAATTTTGAGCCAGGCCCCTGAGATTTTTTATCAGGTGTCCGGTATCTTCAAACATACACAAAAGGAGATAGATGGAGGAGGCAATTCAGCACCTCCTAACAATCCAAGGTGTGGAAGCAGTCCCAGAGAAGCAACAGGGCCAAGGCTTCTACTCTATGTTATTTCTTGTTCCCAAATCATCAGGGAGATGAAGGGCTATTTTAAACCTGAAAAGACTAAACTCTTTTATTATTTATCGTAGGTTCAAGATGCACATGCTTCAATCTATTTTGAAGAAAGTGAGACATGGGGTCTATTTAGTTTCAATTGGCCTTACCAAAGAGTATTTGCATATTCCAATCTTATCTGACCACCGCAAGTATTTAAGAATTTGTTACGCAGGTCGACATTTTCAGTATAGAGCACTCCCCTTTGGGTTGGCATCTGCACCCAGGGCATTTACCAAAATCCTAGTGGCTGTAACAGCCCATCTTAGAAATGTTCCAATTAGGGTACTGGCCTACTTGGACGATATCTTAATACAATCAGTCCCCCATGAGTTAGTTATTAGAAACTTAACCATCACCCTACAAACCTTACAATCTCATGGATTTTCGGTTAATCAGGAAAACAGTCAGTTTGAACCATCTACCAAACGTTTACATTTAGAGGCAATAATAGATACTGAGTTAGATTTAGTTTTCCTCTCTCAAAAAAGAAGAGAGGACATTAAAGCAGTAGCAGCCCATTTCTTTTGCATGAGAAGGGCATCCCCAGCACAAATGTCAAAATTACTAGGCAAAATGATATCCTGTGTTGATATAGTGCCAGGGGCACGAATGCATTCTTGTGAATTGCAGTGGTTCTTATTACCTTTTCAGAGATCCATGAAAGGTATCTCTCCCATCCGAGTCAGATTGTCAACCAAGATATTAACATCTTTGCTTTGGTGGACCTCTTCAGCATTAGATAAAGGATGCTCCTTTAAAGACAGGGAGTTTACAACAATAACTACCGATGCTAGTCTCTCTGGATGGAGGGCCCATTGTTGAGATAAGATAGCACAGGGCATTTGGAATTCTAATGACATCAAGCATAATATCAGTTGGTTAGAATTAAGAGCAGTCCACCTAGCTCTCAAGGAATTTGAGGCAATAAACAGGGGACAAGATGTGTTAATCCTAACAGGCAATGTGGCCACTAAGGTGCACATTAACCATCAGGGAGGAACACAGTCAAAGTCATTCCAAATTAAGCTTCCTGTCTCTGCAGATGGGCAGAGAAAAATTTGCTCTCAATCAAAGTTGAACATATTTCAGGGACACAAAATGTCAGGGTAGATTGGCTAAGCAGATCTACAATAGATCAGGCAGAGTGGACTTTGCATCTGCTTCTTTTTCAAGAAATTTCCAACAGATTTGGTCATCCCAATATTGGATCTGTTTGCATCTGAGTCGAATCATCAGCTGCCTCGTTTTCTTCTCCAGGGGAGCGGAGGGAGTCAATGCCCTTCACTGTCAGTGATCAAAGGGACTCCCTTATGCGTTCCTTACATTAGCCCTCATCTCAGCAGTCATCAGGAAGACCTTACAACAGAAAGCGGAGATTCTCCTTGTGGTACCGTCTTGGCCCAGGAGGCCTTGTTTGCAGACTTGGTCAGTTTGTCAGTATGATGTCCATGGAGGATTCTTCCGAAAGGGTGTCTCTCAGCCAGGGGTCAATTCAACATCCAGAGCCTCAATGGCTTCACTTGGCCGCCTGGCACTTGAGAGGAGACTGTTAAAAAAGGTGGATATTTCCACACAGGTTATTAACACTATACAGGCAGATAGAAGACAATCCACTATTAGGATTTTGAGACTACTTGGAGAGTTTTCTGTAATAGGTTCAAGGATAAGGGTTCAGATCCTGGAGAGGCTTTGATCTCCCAGGTTTTAGAATTTTTACAATAAGGATTGGACAAAGGTCTTGCCCCAGCTACTCTCCATAGATAGGTTGCAGCACTCTCATTGGTACCTTCAAGTACAAGTTCAAATTTATTGTCACAAAAGCCTTTAATTCAGCATTTTCTTAAAAGGGGCAGCATATTTAAGACCAGGGGTAATTCATAGATTGCCATCATGGGACCTTACCAAGGTACTGCAAGCCCTTACACTTTCACCTTTTGAGCCTTTGAGAACTGTCAGCCTACAGCACTCATCATATAAAGTAATTTTTCTAGTGGCAATTATGTATGCCAGAAGGATATCTGAGCTTGCAGCTCTGTCAATAAGACCTGATATCTGTATTTTTCACACCAATCGAGTTGTTTTACGATTGGATCCTACCTTTATACCAAAAGTCAATTCCCATTTTAATTAGGGCACAAGAACTCATTTTACAAACTTTTTGTCCAAATCCATCTCACCCTAGAGAAAAACTTTGGCATGCCTTAGATTTATTTATTTATTTGATTTGTCAATTGCTTACAAGATAATAGGTTTAAGTATACACATAGTTATGAATACATGAAATGGGTACATATAAGAAAAATAAAAGAAACAACAGGACAGGGACGGTAGGCACTTTGGTGTGCTTATGCACGCCCCCTACAGACCTCTTAGGAAAGGAGTGAAGTCAATAGTAGACAGTCTAAGGTTAAAGTTTTTGGGGTTTGGGGAAGAAACTACAGAGTCAGGTAGAGTATTCCAGACATTGACCACTCTGTTGCTGAAGTCGTATTTCCTGCAATCAGGTTTGGTGCAGTTAACCTTGAGTTTGTATCTATTGTTTGCTCTAGTGTTGTTATGGTTGAAGCTGAAGTATTCATTGACAGGTAGGACATTGCAATGTATGATTTTATATATCATACTTAGATCAGACCGAAGATGGCGTAATTCAAGGTTTTCTAGATCTAGAATTTTAAGTCTGGTGGCATAAGGTATTCTGCAACGAGTAGAGGAGTGGAGAACTCTTCTTGTGAAATATTTCTGGACTTTCTCAACTGTGCTAATATCAGATACGTAATGTGGGTTCCAGACTGATGAGCTGTATTCGAGTATTGGTCTAGCAAATGTTTTGTATGTGCTTAGTTAGTAGTGTGATATTACCAGAGAAAAAGCTACGTAGAATTAGGTTAACAACTCCTAATGCCTTTTTGGCTATGTAGTTACAGTGGGCTCTAGCACTTAGATCATTAGAGATGAGTATTCCAAGGTCCTTTACAGAGCTTGGATTATCAACAAGGTCTTGACTATTCAGCCTGTATTTTATTTTCTGATTTTTTTTGCCAATATGTAAGACAGAGCATTTATTTGTTGAGATTTGAAGTTGCCATTTGTTTGACCATTCTGATACATGGTCAAGATCTTTTTGAAGGGTAGCAGTATTGTCTGTGGTATTGAACAGCTTTACACCATCAGCAAAAAGAACGCAGTTGCTCTTAATATGATCACAGAGGTCATTTATGTAGAGTATGAAGAGAGTTGGTCCTAGAACACTGCCTTGGGGGACACCACTATTGACAGGTACAGAATTTGATAGGACACTCCCAATTTTGACCTTTTGTTGTCTGTTTGACAGGAATGCTTCTATCCAGTTATGCAGTTGTCCAGAGATACCATAAGATTTTAGTTTTAGGAGTAGTTTGTCGTGTACCACTGAATCAAAGGCTTTACAGAAGTCTATGTAGATTGCATTTATTGCTTTGCCCTGATCGAGTTGTGTAGTCCATATGTTTTTGCAGTGTAAGAGTTGCAGATTACAGGATAGTTTTTTCCTGAAACCAAATTGTTTATTGGCGAGTAGGCTGTTTGTTTCTAAGTGGAGGATAATGGATTGGTTAATAATTGATTCCATGACTTTACAGGTGACGCAGCATAAGGAGATTGGTCTGTAATTTTCAACTAGGCTGAGGTCTCCCTTATTGAAGATGGGGATGATAGTTTTGGCAAGGAGCTGGTCCTGAAAGATTTTTCAAAGATTATGCTTAGAGGTTCGGCTATGGCAGTGGATAGCTTTTTAAAGAAGTAGGCACATATTCCATCCGGTCCAATAGATAGAGATGGTTTTAGATTGCGTAGTGCTTTTTCAACATTGTCTTCTGTAAAATCAATATGTATTAGATCATTGTAGTTGTCTGTGGTTCGGCTAGGAAATACTGGGCATGATCCATTGCTGTTTACAAATACTGAGCCGAAGAATGTGTTAAAGATGTTGGCTTTAATGGTGTTGTCATTGCAGTCTTTACCATTAGGTCCTATCAGGGGTGGGATGGACCTTGAGTCTTTTAGTTTGTTGTTTACAAAATTGTAAAAAGCACGGGTGGAATTAGTGCATAGAAGGTTTTCATCTTGTTTAATGTGATAATTGGTGCATTCAGTCTTTATCTGGTGGCATAAATTTTTGTATCGGCTTTTGAAATTGGCAACGTGACCAGACTTGTTTTTCCGCCAGAGTGATCTCTTTTTGGATTGAAGTTTCCTTATTGTTATGGGTAATCTGTTTTTTGTTTGTTTTGGGAGTTGTTGATGGTACATATACTTTGATGACTCTTTTGACTTCAAGTAAAAATATGTTGTAATGGTCTTCAACAGTATTGCATCCAGTGAATAGAGATTGCCAATCAAGGGATGAGAGATCGTTGTCTATAAGATCATAGTTGCCTTTTTTGAAGTTATAATTGGGGATTACATCATTGTGATGATTTTTGTGTGGACGTATGTTGAGACAAAAGTCAATCATATTGTGGTCACTACTGGAAAAGGGTTCTTTAGTTTGTATTCCCTAAATTAAATTCAAACTATTGCAGAAGATGAGATCGAGGAAGTTGTTTAGTCTAGTGTTGTTGGTTACTAGTTGTTCCAGTCCCAGATTTGTAACAGCATTGTAGAAGGTTGCGTGTATGGGTTCAGTTGTACATTCATTTAGGGTCCAGTCAATATGAGGTAGATGTAAGGAGAACTCTCCATATTTGCATAAATAGGACAGCTTCCTTCAGAAAGATGGAAACAATGTTTATTTCTTATCATCAGAAATCCTTAGGACAAAGGGTGTCATCTTCTTCCATAGGCAGATGGATTAGAGCAACCAATGCTAACATATACAAAGCATAGGGGTTTCCTGTCCCATCTCACATCACGGCTCACTCAAGTAATGTAGTGCAGCCACTACAGCAGTTTGGAGTACTCAGGCTTCAGTGGGAGAAATACATAAGGCAACAACTTGGTCCACTCCTTCACCATTTGTTAGACATTATAAACTTGACTCTTTCTCTTCCACGGAAGCAGCGTTTGGAAGGAGAGTACTCCAAAAGGTATTGCCAGAAGATCAGAGTCATTAGGGTTAGAATCCCTCCCATCGGACATTGCTTTGGTATGTTCCATGCATGGATCCTGTCAAAACCATTCTGGAGAAGGAGCGTTGGTAGACTTACCTGAGAACGCGCCTTCTCAGATGGTGTAGACAGGATCCAGACCCACCCATTTTCTTAGGTTCTGGCAATCATGCTGGGTATTGGACTAAAATTTAAGTTATTATTAATCATGAATGTTATACAAAGATGGGACTCTTGCAGCACATACAGGAAAGCCTTGAATTCATTCAGAACTGGAGACGGTGGCCCGGAAGGGGTGTGTCTTCAGTTTTTCTATTCAGTCTATAGCTGAACAGAGCTGAATACATCCCATGCATGGATCCTGTCTACACCATCTGAGAAGATCACTGAATGATTCTGTGAGCAACTGAATCTGCCTGCTTTGCCTGATTTTGGGTAAAAAGTTGCTCTTTTTTTAAATAAAAAATTCAATATTTACATGCATGGTGTGTTGTGAGTTAATTTTGTGAGTTTGCTTGCTAGCAAATTTTATGTGACAGACTGAACTAGCCAATGGCAGATAGATAGATCTCTGAATGAATCTGTGATTCTGTGAGTAACTCAATCTGCCTGCCTGCTTTGCCTGATTTTGGGTCAAAGTTGCTCTTTTTTTAATAAAAAAAACAATATTGATATAAATATCTATAATATTTACATACAAGCCATGCCCAGCCAGTCACATGACCACCAAGCCACACCCACAAATTAGGCCATGCCCACAGAACTGGTTAGTGGTCCCTGGGATCTAAATTTTTGAGTTTGGTGGTCCCTGAGGTCCAAAAGGTTGGCAACCTCTGTTCTAGAGAATCTCACTAGGTCAGAATGGAGCAATGAGTGACTCATAAATTAATCCTTGCTTACATCTAGTGCAGCAAGACTAGGGAGGTTGATTGGCTAAATTCCTGAACAAGAATTTCAATCCGTTTAATAACAGAATAACAGAATTGGAAGGGACCTATGAGGCCTTCTAGTCCAACCCACCCCTTAAGCAGGAAACGTTATGCCATTCCAGACAAATCAGTGGTGGGATTCAATTATTTTTACTACCGGTTCTGTGGGTGTGGCTTAATGGGCATGGCAGGGGAAGGATACTGTAAAATCTCCAGTTACAGGTGGTATTTGCCGGTTCTCTGAACTACTCAAAATTTCCGCTACCGGTTCTCCAGAACTGGTCAGAACCTGCTGAATACCACTTCTGAGACAAATGGTTGTCCAATATCTTTTTATTTATTTATTTATTTATTTATTTTTTAAATTTTAAATCAATTTTATTGAATACCAAAAAATTAAAATATGCAAATATACAGACTCAAAAAACAAAGATTCATACAAACGTTACCATAATCTCTGTGGTAAAACTAATTAAATTTTCCTTTAATACATTTGACAGTGAGTTAAATATTTCCTAAATTATATTATGTGACAGTTATTTCTTATTTCCTAGGGATTATCTGTTATTTATGTTCTATCAAACATAATGATCTGTTGTTAATATTTGTTGTTGGATTATACTTATTTATTTTTACCAATGAATTCCTTCTATTGATTGTTTAAAGTACGGAGAGTCTAAGACTGACATTAACGATTCCTGTTTGTCATTGTATGTATCGTAATCTGTTTCATAAGTTTATTTTCCCCCCTTGATTCCCCTATTCATTTTTTTTTACGTTTTAGCCAATCATACCGCTTATTCCAGGTCGAGTAAAATTCTGTCTCCTCTTTTCCTTTTAATATTAGTGTGAGTTTTTCCATTTCTGCACATTCACAAATTTTTTGAATAATAAATTGTATTGGTGGTATATTAGGCGATTTCCAAAATTGAGCCAGTGAGATACGTGCCGCTGTTAGGATATGGATAATCAAATATTTTACTTTGGAGGGATAACCTTCCTTAATGATACCCAAAAGATACAATCTAGGTTCCCACTCCAATCCACCCTGGACAATTTCTTCTAACCAAGTTTTGATGGTCCAGTTAATGTGAAGTAAATTGAAGTCACCAAGAAAGATAAAAGTGTGTGGGCAGGATGTTGCCCATGTTAGTAGTGAATTTAGCTTGTTTACATGTTTGATGTCATAATCAGGGGCTCTGTAACATAGTAAGAATTGAAATGTGATATTTAAGGACAGTTCACAGGCTATGGTCTCAGGAAGAGCAAGCTCTTGGGTATGTTTTTTAGATGTAAGGACTTTTTATAGAAGATAGCAACACCACCTCCTCTATGGATTTCACGATCTGATCAGTAAACATGATAGTCTCTTCCTGTGGTAATGGAGTCAGGGAGAGATACATTTGAGCCATGTTTCACAGACAAATATGATGTCGAATTTAGCCATATTTAGTTAGAGGAGAAATTCAGGTATTTTATTCACAAGGCTTCTTGCATTGAGTAGCTTGCATTTAAGGCCAGTTGTAGTTGGAATTGAGGTAGTTAGGGGCATGCGTGCCTAGTTTTGAGTGATGGTGGGTTGGATGAAGTAGGGTTGGATGTGGAGTTGTGGGTTGTGTGACTTACTTTTGTTACAATTAGCGCGGTAGTCAATGTAGAGATCCTTCTCTCCATTGTCTAGATGTCTTTTGAGTTCCTTGCAGAGTTCACGGGAGCGGATTCTTTGCAGTATGGATAAGTCTGGTCTTGAGCAAATATTTTTGTGGTTGGGATTGGTTTTTGCAATGGTGTTTATTGTATGAATGAATATGCGTTTGCTGGACTCATTTTTGCAAACAACTCTACAAAATTTTGGGGCCACCGAGCCATCATTGTATTTGGACTCAGGGCCATCTCTGATTACTTCAATGATATCTTCAGGAGAGATGTTTGTTGTATTTGAGTTGCTTATGATCTTACAAACTTTGGTGATGTCATCTGATTCATTGGTGTCTTCAAGACCAAATAAGACAGCATTTGGACGTTTCTGATCACGTTCAATGGTGTCTCTGATGAGTAAGGAGATATCATTTGTGGAATTATTTGATGGGATAGTAATTATTTGTGGTTGTGGTTTGGTGGTTATTTTTGGTTGTAGTTGTGATTGTAGTTGAGGTAGTAATTGTGGTAGTGGTTGTTGGGTTGAGATTTGATTTTGAGCTGATAGGTAGTCGCTTATTAGTGCTGTATTTTTTTTCCAAGAGAAATTAGGCTTTCTTGTATAATTGTTTCAAAATGTGTTGCTAAGCGTTTTTCTATTGAGTGCATGAGTGATTCTATGCTATCAACTCTGTCAGGCAGGGTACTTGGTTTGTTTAGCTTAGGAAAATATGATGGACATAGACAAGGGAAAGTTTCTGATGCTTTTAGGAGATCAGCTAGGTCTTTGTTTAAGTTTAAGCAGGCAAGTTGGGCTTGATTGTCACATAGGTAGCATTTGATGTTATTTTCACTTTCATTGATGTTTTTAAGACATCTGAAGCATGTACAGGAGTCTGGGAGGTCATTCGTAGAGATATTATTTCTTTATTGTTGTTTGGTAGTGGAGGATTTGGAGTTTCTGGAGTTTCTGGCTGGCATGGTCAATGACAATAGTACACTAAACAATTACAATAACTAATTAATGTGATAGATAGAAAGGTACTTACTGAATGTTGGTAGTTAATAAATGTTAATTGATAAGTTAGAGAACAAATCAAAAGTAAGGTTACTTATTACTAAAAATCAATCAATCAACTTATTACTAAGAATCAATCAATCAATCAATAGACTAGATAATAAATGATACAGTATTAAATCTCTCAGTTCAATGAATCAGTAAATTAGTGGTCATTTAACAATTAATTATATGATAAATCAATTATTATAGACAAAGAATTATCTATAAATATTCGGTCTTGAGGTACTGAAATAGTGGAGATAGTAAAGTATTGGAGGTTTGTGGTATAAAGTTTCTTTGTTTTTCCTTAAAGCCACGTTTTTTGGTTTTGTTTTTGTTTTTGTTTTTGTTTTAAAGAGGAAGCATTGCTGTTTGATAGATATGAAGGGAGAAGATTTGAATGAGCTCACCAATCATCTACTTTGGAGTTTGGAAAGAATGAGATTTGGGTGGGGGTTTAGTGGAGGTTGTCCAATCAGCTGAGTGGGAATTTAAATTCAGGCTGACTAATCAACCGGGTTGTTTAAATGGAGCTGGGTGATTTATATGGAGACTATCAATTCTCCGTGAGTCTCCTTTGTTCTCCCCAATTGGTGGCCATTTAGAATTATTTTTGGTGATTTGATTTAAATGGAGACTGTAGACATCATTCCAGTTCTTCCATCATCGGAATTCACAATCAATCTCAGTTTCAAAAGGCAGTTTTCCTGAATAAAAACCTTCTTCACACCTCTTCTTCTCGTCTAGTCCCCCCTTTTTTCTCCTTTAATCACTCTTTTCTCAAGCTGCCATTTAACTTCCAGAGTTAGAGGGTAAAAACATAAATTAAGCCGCTGCCACTTAATCTCCACACTCACCCCTTCCGCTCTGGAGTCTTCGCTTTTTAAGTTGTTTCTGACTGAGGTCCACAGTAAAGCTTTGAGCCGTTTACCCGTTCCTTCCTCCCACTGAAAAATGCACCCCCGATCTATAAGGAGCCGGGGGAGACACTCATCCACATTTGGGTAGCTTCTAAGCTTGCAGTTGGCAGTTGCCGTAAACCCACAGCTCGTTCGTTCCCCACGTTGGCTTCCCTCTCCCAAGATCAGGCAGATTCTTTAGACCATGTAGTTTCTTTTCACTAGGCAGCTTTTTCCTCTCCAGGCAGCTGAAAGGGAAGCTGCTCAAGACAGGATTCCTGGACCCTGACGGGAGCCCCTCACTCCGGATTGGCTGGCTGCCTTTGTCCGAATCCTTACGCTGCTACTTTGTAGATCCCTAGGACCTAATCTATGTATTTTTGTTGACTCCCTCTTCTTTCTGGCAGTCCCTAAGATATTGGAACACTGCTATCATATCACTCCTAGTTCTTTTCATTAAACTAGACATCCCCAATTCCTGCTTCTGGTCCCCTAATCATCCTTGTTGCTCTTCTCGCCACTCTTTTTAGAGTCTCAACAGCTTTTTATATTGTGTCAACCAAAACTGGATGCAATATTCCAAGTGTGATCTTATCAAGACATTATAATCAGTGAGCTTTCCAGGAAAAAATGTCTCTTTTTCATTTTCTCTGTCTGAGGAGAAAAAGAAGAGCTAAACTCCTTCTTCTCCTTCAAATGAAGTCACATAATTCAGGATATGGGAAGAAACCTAACTTGTAATGGACTCCTAATAGTAATGAGTATATAAAGCAGACCTGGGCATTTTATGGCCCCTGGATCACATACAGTCCATTGCTTGTCACCATTTGGCCAGAGGTGGTATTCAGCAGGTTCTAACCAGTTCTGGAGAACCAGTAGCGGAAATTTTGAGTAGTTCAGAGAACCAGCAAATATCACCTCTGACTGGCCCCACCCCATCTATTCTCTGCCTCCTGAGTCCCAGCTGATTAGCTGGGTCTTCTTTTGTTGCCCTGCACAGGAGAACGGAGCTGGAAAGCAGGTTAGTGGGGTGGGGAGGGAATGAAGATTTTGCAGTAACCTTCCCCTGCCACGCCCACCAAGCCACGCCATGCCCACCAAGCCATGCTCACAGAACCGGTAGTAAAAAAAATTGAATCCCACCACTGCATTTGGCCCACATGGATTGCTTTTATTTTGAAAGTGACTGCTATTTTTCCCCAACGTGTGTGTGTGTGTGTGTGTGTGTGTGTGTGTGTGTGTGTGTGTGTGTGTGCATGCCTACACATTGGTTTGGTTCCCCACAACAGTCCCAGTTTGTCATGTGGCCTCTTGGGAAAATAAATTGCTCACCCCTGCTCTAGGCAGAATAGATGTAGACTTTTAATTTTGTATTTGCTCAAATCACTTCGTTTCCTTCAAGCTATCATTTCTCTGGGTTCGTATGATATTGGATGAGCCTTCCTATAGCTCTCCTTTTCACACTTCCTCTCCTGAATCCCAGTTTTCTTTAAGCTTAATCTTTATCTGTGGCTTTTCCTTGCTGTGATATTTCTTTATGTATTTTAAATGCTGTTTTGAAAAATGTACTTTTTCATATCTATGTTAGTTTATGTTCTATTTATTTAATTAATGCAGAGGCTGCCCGACTGCAATTGATTTTGGGCACCTGACATTAAAAAGAAATGGAACAATAAAAATATTAGGAAATGGACAATAGACATCCAGAGAGGCAGATCAGAAAAACAAAAAGCAGACTACAGGGGATGAGGCAACTACTCTGCCCCAAGGCCTGAGAGTAAAGCTTAATTTTCAACTTTTGGAAAATTAGGTTGTGAGCTGAAATTGGGGATTGTAATCTGGTAGCATGCCTTAGAAGGCCCCAACATCTCCAGAATTATAACCAGATTCAGGCTGAAGATGTCCTTGAATTACCCAGGTAATGAAAGGAGAAGATGTTTTCCTTCTTTTGTCCTTATTTCTGTAAAGATATTTAAGGGCAGAAATTTAAAAAAAAAAAATGGTGGCAGCAAATCTCAGTTCTAAGCAATGACTATGTATCAACCCAAGTTATCCAGGTTGAGTCTGGGAGATCCAGCAGTAAAGCAATCTTTTATACTTTGCTGTTGGCCTTGTTGGATGTGACTAATTGGAACTGAAGACAGAACATCTGGTAAATATCAGCTTGAATATCTAGGTTGCCAAATTTTAACCTAGAAGATTTTTTTGAGTCCTGTGTTTAAGTGGTGTACATGAAAAATCAATTGTTATTGTTAATCATTTTGTTTTTAAAATGGGAATCACAGGACAAACCAAAAAAAGGCTTACGAAAATGAGGCTTTTTAGGAATAAAATATAACATATACAACATTGAGAGTCAAGATAATATGGTAATTTATCAAAGCAATGTTTTCTTATAGCAGCAAGAAAAAAAATAATCGGGCTTATATTAATTTTTCCCCAAAGACAGAAAACCATTGCCAGTTCACATGAATCAAAAACATTTCCTTTTGAAATATTCTTCCACCATATTCATCCTAGCTGCTAGTTGTTTTTTTTGGGAGGCTTGTCTTGTTTTTCCATTGGAAAATCAGAAGCTATATCTTGAAGTATTGGTGCTTCCAGAGTAATGAATCAGGTTGTAATATATTAAATTTAGCTAATGAGAAGTTTTTATTGATTTCCTAGTTGTGTTCTCTTTGGTTGATCTTCCAGATAGGCTAGTTTGGAAAGCAATTAAAACTAGAAAATAAAATGTAGTAGTAACTCGTAAAAATATTGTTACATTGACAGCTTTAGAAGAACAGGGGAAAAAATCTTGTTGTGTAAACTATAGCACAATAGGAAATGTATTAATAAATAAATAGGAACTTGATGAATATATTGTTTATACTGTATCCCTGGTAGCAGTAACTCAAATCTGAAGAGGGGGGAAATATTTCAAACTAGACTGCAATATCTTAAAAACTGTATGTGCAGCATCTATGTTGAAATGTTGGGTAACTGGGAATTAACAATGTATGGGTTTAAACAGAATTATGGATACCATTTTATCAGGATTGAAAACATTAGAAAGTAATTCCAGACTTGTTTCCATAATTACATAGGTTCAGATAAAGAAGGCTATCATTCCTTCTTCCCCCTTTGTTAGAAAACAGTGGCCCTCCCCATTTATTTTCTTGCTAGTCCTATTGAAAAAGCATTGGGTACACTGACGGAAAGAAAAATTAAATCAAACTGGGAGAACCCCTCTATGTAATGTAAGGGCAATTCTCCAACAGCTTCTCCCTACACTTCATCTGACATTTTTTTGGAAGACAGATTGACTTCTAGAGAAATTTTTTAGGACAAGTGGGTGAGAAAGTTTAGCACTAGTTTTGGTCAGTTAATTTACTTTAAGATAATGTAAAATGGACAAATAAAACTTTCTGTCTCAGACATACATTGTTCTATGCCAGCACCTTTGTTATTGGTGCAGATTTGATGTGAAGTGAGAACCTAGAAAATCTGCCTTAAACAATTAGGGTTTTCCCACTTAAAATCCTACACCCTTGATATGGAGTAGGCTTGGTGAATATGGAATTTTTGTAACTTCTTTTTAATCTTTCAGACTCATTTTTATTTAGGTCTGATTTTGTTCATTTCTCTGTTTGCCATAGGGAGGTGGTGACTGTCCAGAGATGAGCATTGGAGCCATCAAAATTGCTCTAGAAATTTCTCTTCCTGGTTCATTCATCTATGTATTTACTGATGCACGGTCCAAAGATTATAAACTGACTCATGAGGTCTTGCAGCTGATTCAGCAGAAGCAGTCCCAGGTACAAATCCTCTTATAATACTGCCTGTTCCAAATCACATTGCAACTGCTCTATAAAATGTGTGTTCTGTGCAAAAGGTAGACAGTGCTATTCCATTCAGAAAAGAATCTTAGTGTATGAGGATGATTTTTTAACTTGCATGAATATTGTATGAATATTATGTCTGTCTATTATATCTTTATTGCAAACTGTTTAAAGGCAGAATGATTGAAGCGGCATAAATCCATCCATCCATCCATCCATTCAGTGGTGATTTCTGTCTAATATATCTATCCTCAATTGTGAGGTAAATCAATGGTATAGCTAATTCTAATGAATAATAATGAGGCTCAAACAATATTAATCGATGACTTTCTACCACAACTGATACATCTTTCTATGGTTCCATTCATGAGATTAAGGAAAATATTTGCTTTCCCGCTGTAAAGCGATTGATTTATTACTTCTACTTTATTTATCAAATTTATGTAATGAAAATAACCTTATCTGTGCCAAGAGGGAAAGTAGCCACAGCTTGGAAAATCATAAGACAGGAAGAAGTTAAAATAAACATTGGATGGGGCAACTTCAAAACAATCCAGTGAAGACTAAGCATGCTCAACCATGGGGCGTAGGAGAGGATGTAAAAGTTGGTATGGCACAGAGTTTAATGGAATATCCTTGGGAAAGACATGGGTGGATTGGGACATTCCACATTCTACTGTTTTCTTGCAAGTGATTTTTGTATGCATGTTTGTGTGTATGTGCGTGTGTGCAGTAATTTCTTGGACTTTCTGGAATGATGAACCAAAAAACTAAATCTTTTGAGCTGTCCTGGTGTTATTGGTCAGAGTTGGAAGTCCAGCTGCAATTCAGATTGCAAAACATAACCTGGATCATGCAGCTAGAGAGGAAAAAAACACGAGAAAGCAAGACAATCTAGCTGTGACTTTTGACCTCTTTATCAAATAGACCTTTAGTCAGTCAATCCTAACAGTTATTTAGTTAAACTTAGTAAAATAAAAGAAAAAATTTGTCTATGTATAAGTGGCATATAAGTTTAATAAATAAATAAATACATCTAATTAAAATGTGTAATTACATAATATTTACATAATATTTAACATTTGACATTTTGGATTAATGTGGCCTGCCATTTTTCATTGTTATGAAATGTATGATTAATTGTTTTGAAATTGAAGGTATTTATAATTTTTATTTAAGGTTATAGTGGATAACATTCTGCCAAATGATTTCTGATGATCTGATTTTCTCATCGATTTTCATATGAAGACTATTTAAATAACAATCTTTTTTTTTTCTTTAAACCCATTCAGGTTGTATTTGTTCTAACTGGAGACTGTGATGACAGAGCACATATTGGTTACAAAGTCTATGAAGAGATTGCTTCAACAAGTTCTGGTCAAGTTTTTCACCTGGATAAAAAACAAGTTAATGAGGTATGATGGGAGCATGTCTTGATGATAATCTAATTGTGTTTTTAAAAATGGAATATGGGGTAAATATTTGTTTCCTGAATTTTGTATCTATAGGTAAGAGACAGAGAAAAAGGGGGGGGAGAGAGAGAGAGAGAGAGAGAGAGAATTAGTGAATTAATTAGGCTTGGATATAAAACTAAATAAGGGCAAATAACAATTTTAAATACACTTTTTAAAATATAAATAACAATTTTAAATACACTTTTTAAAATGTAAATAACAATTTTAAATACACTTTTAAAAATGTATATTTTAAAAGCATATTTGATATGTTTGAGAGTTCTTTCAAAATGTTCAAAGCTGTGAAAATTCAAGAGAATAATTCCCTTTTCATTTGCATATGGATTTGGGAGGTGCAAATCAAAACAGCTTGCTGTAGAATTCACCAAAATTAAATCATCAAGGAGTTCTTTTTAGAGAATTACTCAAGGCCTCTTCATAATGGAAGATAAATTTGAATTTAAGTGTTTCTGTCTTTTAAAAAAAACCCTAATTGCTGGAGAATACAGTTTTTTTCCCCTGAGAGGGTAAAGCTTGCTTCTGTGGCAGGTACATGGCAGATGTAAACAGTACTTACATACATTTCTGTATGGGGTAGGTTCAGTGATGGGATTCAAATTCTTTTACTACAGGTTCTGTGGGCGTGGCTTGGTGGGTGTGGCAGGGGAAGGATACTGTAAAATCTCCATTCCCTCCCCAACCCACTAACCTGCTTTCCAGTTCCGTTCTCTTGTGCAGGGCAACAAAAGAAGACCCAGCCAATCAGCTGGGACTCAGGAGGCAGAGAATAGATGGGGGTGGGGCCTGTCAGAGGTGGCATTTGCTGGTTCTCCGAACTACTCAAAATTTCTGCTTCTGGTTCTCCAGAACTGGGTCAACTTCTGGGTAGGTAGGGGTTAGATATAGGACTATGCAAAGGGAGATCTAGGTTCAAGTCCAGCTATAGCCATGACAACTAACAGGGTGACTTTGGGCCAATGACACTTTCTTGACCTAATTTATTTACCTTCAAGGTTATTATGGGAGAAAACAGAAAGGTATGCTGTATGTGCCACTTTGAGTTTTTGAATACAAAGTGGGATATAAATCAAATAAATACATAAATTAATTTAACTATCGGTGCAGGAATTAACAAATTCCACTTTTTTCTGTTTTTGTGGTTTTTTTTTACCTTTTCTTTGATATCTGTCTTTTTCTTTTCTTTTATATTCATTTGTATTAGTTTTTATCTTCTTGTTTAAACGTTTTAATAAAAAATATATACCAACAATATTGTGATTGTGTCTTGACTTTATTTTATTCAGAATGCCAGATTCTTTTTCAGAACAGCAATCTTTTTCAAGAAGATATATTTAGACTTATTTATAAGGAGAATTCTTTTGTTTAATAGTCTTATAAAAACAACATTATTAAGTATATAATATTTTGGAAAAAGAGAAATAGAATATATGATTACACTAATAAATTCTTTATGGAAACTCATAATAGCATGTTCTTTGTTTATAGCAGATGAATAAAAGCAGTTCTATTTCCCCTTCTTGTATCTCACTTTTCTTATTTTCAACAAAAGTCAGTTTGCTTGCTCTCTCCATCTATAGAGCTGATTTTTAAAATAATTTATATTGGCTTTAATATAAAAAATAAGGAGAAAAAAGTGTACAACAAGGTGAATAACAACAACAACAATAACATGATAGTGGACGTGGTAGTTTCTGGAGACAGCAGAACAGAACAGAAATGGGGGAGCATAACAAAATACAAAGACTTGCAAATAGAATGATTTTGGCAAAATGAAACAGTACATTAGTGATAGGTTTCTTGGCTACAATCCCGAAACATCTGGATCATCACTTGAACACCATCAGCACTGACAAAATCACCACCAGTCATTTGTAAAAGGAAGTTTTATTTGGAACAGCTCACATCCAGTGACAATACCTTAATGCTATCAAAGAGCAGCATCTACTGACTTCAAGACCTTGAAAGGACTCAGTATGTGGACAAAAATGCCAAAAATCTCATCAAAATACTTGGGTGACTATACAACCAACCATAATAATATAAAAATAATAGCACCATAAACTTCCCATGTTAGGCTTGGGACCAGAGCCAGATCTGAAGAGCTTTCCAGAATCCCAGGAGAATGGGTGTCACCACTTTTGAATAGGCTGACCACCACTTTCTTCAAGGCCAGCAGGACTAACCCTTCTTTCAAAGAAGATAATACAATACCAATGCATGAACCTACAGTATCTCTTGATCATCTCTTGGGCTTCCTTAATAATCCAAGAAGGACCATGATCTAATAGATAGATGGATGAACTAACAGATTGGATGACCTTGTCCACTTCTTTGGGCATCATAAAATTGGACTCAATCCAGATAACCACATAAGACTATGCCTCAGGCAATTCACTTATACTTGCCAAGTGAAGTACTGTATATTCTCAGATATATAGAAAACCATTTTAAAACATTTTAGCCCTGAGCACAAGTAATAATATTGGCAGTCTCTTATATTGGTAGAGAGCCAACTCATAAGCAGAGACACAACAACAACCCAACAGGGTAATATTGGAATGGCATTGTTTTTCCATTATAACAGAATAATATTTTTTGCTTACATCCCAGGCTTGGTTTATTTTATTCTGGCATGCAAGTTTCATGTTATGATTATACAGGAACAGTTTTTTTCACATGCTTTCAGTACATGGATTTGAGTTAGCCCAACTCTTTGGCTTTGATATAGTTGACTTTTTCCAGCCCCAAAAGCAGGTCACAAAAGAAAATATTGACAACATCTGGATTCATCTTGGGAGTTAATTTTATTTTAATTTATGCCAGTTTCCACTTGAGACCCTGAGGCTGTCAACCATTAGTCACTGGACCCCGTGTAGTCCATGACAAAGCTATTTAGCCTAAGATCCTGACTTCCTGCTTGGAAAGAAGCCAAACCTAATGCAAAATTAGAAATGGCATTTTTTGAAGAATAAACATTTTATGGTATATATTTTCCTGGAATAGAGTAATTTTTTTTTACAATTATCCAATGAGAAGAAATACAGATAAAGTCAGAGATAGTATAGGTAGGGTAGGGAGCACAGAAGCACTGGAAACAGATGAGAATTAAATATTTTGAAAAGCAGTAAATCTTTAAAGTTTTAGAATATGCAGATATACAGAAGTGACTTTGTTTAACAATGGTGAATGGTATTAATCAGTCTACAGTTGTTAAAATATTCTCTTAAGTAGAATCAAAACCAGTGTCCTTACTTACACTCAAATAAAGACTATGCCTCAGGCAATTCATGTATACTTGCCTAGTGAAGCATATTCTCAGATATATAGAAAACCATTTTTAAATACAAAAGTCTCAAACTTTTTATTAATTTTTATTAGATTGTTTCATGTGGAGCTTCCCTTTAAAACTGTAGGTAGCAGAATAACAATGATTTGGCTATCTGTAAGTTTAATAGGCAATAGCCTATTTCCTCTGCATTCTCAATCTTTCCTAACGATGTAGTGTGGTAACATATAAAACAATGGTGTGAGCTGATAATTTTGGATTCTGATTTTCTAACAATTAAGATAATTCCAAGGTGGATGATTCTGTTGTGTCTATTCATTATGAGTACTTGAGCAACCCAGCAACCCAGTTCAATCTCAAGGAAGGAATGAAAAATAAAATGAGAAATAAAGAAAAAAAAAAGAGATTGATCAGAATGTGGCAAGATCAGACCAAAGATTCAGAGATGAACCTTCTCAATGGATGCATATTGAAGAGTCTTGGGAGTATTTTTAGATTAAAGTTATGTTGTATTTTTAGACTAAAGTTGATGTGTATTTCTTTTAAAGCACAGCATAATTTTTAGGAGTATAATTTGGAAATGATTGAATGAGTTCTATGGATTTGCTTATTCTGAACAATTGCATTTGCAACTAAGCAAAGTTTCACTACAGATTTGGATTTCCTATGGTCAAATATTTACCAAAACATAGTAAAAATGTGTTAAAAGATACAATAATTTTGTATCTCTTTCGAGGACTTTCAGGTTCCACATTGGTATAGACAGCCATTTTGTAAGCACTCATGATTGAATTTGCAGAATCAAAAAGGCACATGTTTTTAATTTGGATAATTTGAATCATCTGCCATAACTGTAAACATTCTCTTGTGTATACAATGTTCCATCAGTGGTATTCTTCAAAAAATATGTAAATATATTTTTTCCAAAGTGTTTGGAATCTTAGTCTGCGTAGTCAGAGTTTTGACAGTGTTATTGTTCCATGCATGCATTCTAGGACAGGTTGATTGGGACATTGTGCATACCCATTGGCTTTTCTGGTTATAGAGCAGTATATATCACCATATATACAGTATTCTGTATCAGTATATTTGAAAGTGTAATGTCTCTAACAACAAATTGTTGTTAAATAAATTTCAACCAGGAATGTACATAGCTTTCCTTTTAAAAGGAAGCATATCAATATGCATAAGTGGGGAATTATAAATATATCTGGAATATTATCAAAAGACATAATGAGCACTCTGTAATTTCACAACATATGGACAGACTTAACCATAATTTCAACTGGGAAACTGTGACCATCCTAGACTAAGCCAAATCCAAAATCACTAGAGAATTTCTAGAAGCCTGGCACTCTGACAAATTAGCCATCAGTAGACCCATAGACATAAACAATATCTATATACCATGCAAAAGAGATCATCAATGAGCCAAAAGGGGAACAAAAAGACCAAAGCACACACACCCACCCACCCCGATCAGCAATCAGCACCCAGATGAGCATAGATTAACTCCAAGATTAACATCAGGCTAACAATCAAGAAGTAAACAATACCCTAATCAAGGAACTGCCAAACAAGCTGACAGTAAAACAACCCAATCAAAGAATGTCCAAGATCCTGCCCCATCAACAACGACAGGGCAAGCCACTAGAATAAACTGAGAGCAAACCACACTCCTTACTACCTAGCATAGCATATTATTTAGTTTACAAGAAAACAAGGAAGCTCAGAGAGCACCAAGGACACCTCATATTATCTGGAAGCTGCTTGATTGAGTGTATTTGGTTTCTTCTGCAAGTTTGAGCAATTAAAGAAATCTTAATTTCTAATGTTAAGTATAAATCAGGATCTGTGGCTTATTTCTTACCTTACAAGTAGCACTCATTACCACTATAAAAATTGAATTAGTGAGGTAGGAATTTCTGATTCCTCAAAAAGTCATTTTGTAAAGAAGGGATAGATAGCAGAAATCTCCAAGACCAGGCAAGGAGCAGCCATGTGGCAATTCCTTCAAAGGTGGGAAAAATGAGAATCATGATTTAAATTTTGGAAATAACACATGTAGAGAGTCCTGAGTTTTGTTAGCACAAAACGTCTTATATACATCTGTTTTCTGTTTTCCTAGCTCACAGCACTAAGTATATGTTCATGAATCTGCTTCAGGGTCTTGAGGAATGTAGAGTCTAACTCCTGTAACTGGTACAAAAGCTTGGGGAAAGGAAGTTAGGAGGTAATGTTTATGGCCCTGATATAGCCATAAACTTGGAAATTAGATTATTGGTATTGCTCTCTAGAAGCATATCAAGATGATACATTTCTGGAAGGTTTTTAATGGTGGATGAGGATGCTATCTGTATCCTAAGCATACACTCTCATTTGAGATATGCTAATATCATTGATAATTTTAATTTTAATGCAATTGAATCTAATATTTGAGTTACTGTAGATAAGAAGCCAGACCTTTAAATAAAATGCCATTGAGAGATCCATTGAAATAGATACCATCTATTACCCAGTCAATCTAGTACCCAATCCAAAAAAAAAAATACACAAAGAGAACCAATAAAAATGGAGCTAAAAGCATACTGAAGAACCATTTTATCAATCACTTCAAAGGAAACATCCAATCATAAACAACCCTACCTGAATTCAAACCAGATGCAGATCAGAAATATCACAAGGGAGCCCTCCCTTCTGAGCCTTGCAAAGACATGGGGTGAAATGTCCACGGAAAACCTGAAAAATACTTCAGTTTTCATCCCATGAAGCTTAGAATACCTGACCACAAAAATTGTACAACAAACCTGGTTTATCTCTATTCCAAAAAATTCATTAAGCTCCATGTTACTGATCCCTGTAATAGAGTAATAATCTCAAACCTGGATCTTTTTAGATTAGTCAAGAATAGATGGGAGTTCTGTTTAGGTCCTGCAATTAATCTTTCTCAGCTGAGATTTGAATATAAGGCAGCTGATTCTGTCAAACACTTTCCTCCAGAAAAAACAAACTGTATTCACTCATGTAAAAATACTCCCATCTTTCAGATGTAGCCAGATCAATTTCTTAAACCCATCATATACTTCCCCCTTTACCTCATTTTGACAATTTGGAAAATATATTAGCCTTCTGGTTTTCTTTAGGACATCTTACCCTCCAAATGCATTAGGGTTTAAGGCTATGCTTGATTTTGTTGATTTTGGATTTGCAGTGGTGCTAGATTTTGAGAGGCTGTTTAATCTGGCAAAGTTCAGGCACTGTGAAAATAAATAGCAGAGGAACCTCAGGGATATTGTGTATAGTGTAACTCAGTGGCAGGGAGCATGTCTTGATATGAAAAGTCCCAAAATTCAATTCTTAGATTGCTATTTTTAAAAAATGTTTGCAAAATATCAGGTGGCTTCTACTTAAACTATATGTGACAGATATCTATGAAAGGAATGTCCTATTGAGTGTGTGTGTGTGTGTGTGTGTGTGTGTGTGTGAGAGAGAGAGAGAGAGAGAGAGAGAGAGAGAGAGAGAGAGAGAGAATTTGTGACTTAATTAGGCTTGGATATAAAAGAAAAATATAATTATATAGATTGCTATTTATTTAGTTATATTTTATATCTTGAAGTTCTAAAGCCTGGAACTTTGGAGACTAATGTCAGTCAAAAGCAGAAAGTTGTGAGATAGGGTGTTTTTTTTAATTCAACACAAAGCAGTGCAAAAGAATTCCCGAATCTGGTTTACTATTTTAAAAATGTAGCATATATTGGTTATACTAGATAAATATTCACAAGCACACTAATGCAATGATTTCAGATGACAGGCTTTGTCTTATTCTGTTGCTGAGAGATAGGAGTATTCGAATGGGAGGGAAAAAGTATGAGGGAGAAGAATCATATCAAAATGAGGTATTTAATCTCTTAACTTTGCTAAAAAGTGAATGTTAGGTTTACTCCAAGCACTTGTAAATGGTTTTTGTTTAAAGAGTGAGTGGAGAAGATTCTCTCTCTTTCTTTTTTTTTTTATAAAAATTTTATTTGGGTTTTCACAAAACATAATACAAGTAAAATTTCTTTTTCTGAAAATAGAATGGTCCCGGGTTATCACTTCTCCATACAGACACAAATTCAATTTCATATTCATCTTTGTGTTCTATTCCATATCTTAATACTATTTTAACATTTTCTCAATAATTTTTCCCTTCCCTTAGTTTTCTCAATCTTACTTTTAATTATCTCATTCCTTTCTAAATTCAATTATATATATTTTTCAATACCTTTCTAGTCATTATATTTATACTTTTGTCTGTCCTGTTTCAATTTCATATTTTCTTTTCTCATTAAACAAAATTTTTCCCTGTAGTTACTAATTGGAGTATGACACCTTTGTATCTTTTAAGTTTTATCCATTCAACTCTTATTTAAACTTCAATTTATGCCTTTACAATTATAACATTCAATATAACACATAACTTCCAGTCGAATTCTGCTTGGTACATTCTTAAAATACGCACTAAGTTCTTAAAGAGAATATATATATATATATATATATATATATATATATATATATATATAAATATATATACACACACACACACACACACACAAAACACATACATAACAATAATAAATAAAATACTTATTCTATTCCAATTCAATGATAATTAATGTTAGTTATAATCTTTGACATCTTTAAAATTTCTTTTCAATAGGGTATCATACTTCAAGGAACACTTATAATATTTCCATAATTTTTTTCATGTTTCTTTCATATTCCTCTTCACTTAAATTTTTATAACACATTTATACTAATTAAAATGTTCCCCTTCTTTCCTAATTTCATTCTCTCATTCTCTTTATTTCATTTATTTATTAAACATTCCATTACATTACAATGAGTATTTTATCTATCATTTTAATCACACTTGTTTCATATTTTCAAAGTTCATTTCTATTTCTAATATAACAATACTATCTTACGTACCCTTGCAGAATCCCCCTTTCAATTAAGTTTTCACCAATTATCTCCGTGTCTTCTAAATAGGCTTATACTCTTAATCCTTGTATGTTTTCCCTGTTTCTCTATGTCCTGTTTCTGTCCTTTATAATTTCTTTTCCTTCCCCTCTTCCCCCTCTTCTTTTCCCTTCCCTTTTTGACCCCTTCTCTCTCTAATTCTGATTCTCTCTTCTGTAATCTTCTATTTCTTCCTAATGTTGTAATTACTTTTCAAACTATTCTTTTTTGGGGTTGTTTTTTCAGATCTTAAATTTTCCACTCTCTTCCCCCCCTTTCCTTTCTTTTCCCCACATAGAAATACTTGGTCATTGAAGATGGCTTCTTCTTTGTCCTGCCCTTCTTGTTCTACAGGCATTTCTTGTTGTTTCTCATAGTTCAGGAACTCCATTTCTAAAAATTGAAATATGAAGCCAAAAGAACCTCTTCCTTCTTGTGCATCTTCTTTCTGTTTTTTAAGTTCCATTCTCAATTCTTCCAAGAGTGATACCATTTTAAAAACTTTTAAACAACCACCCGATTAATTTTAGTCCTTTAGATCCAATAGCCAAAAATCCCCAAATCACCAAGTAATCCAAATAATCCAAAGTTGTTTCTTCTTGCTTTTTTTCCCCACTTTCTCTTCCTGGGGTTCTCTTATCTTGTTACAAAGTTTCAGTTAAAATGTATCTTTTAAGAATCTTGTTAAAGTTTCACTGTTAATTCCTTTCACTTCGAGGTGGTCTCCTTCATTTTTCCAGATCCCACCCTTTTGTTTTTTTTTCCTTCTTTTAAAAGTTTCTGAGAATCCAGAAACCTTTATTATCTCTTTGACATTTTATTTTCAGCTTAAATACCTGTTGATGTCAAAGTGGATTTTTGCTGGTTTCTTGCTTAAATCTCTTAGTTGTCAATATAAGGAAGAAAAGAAAAAACCAACAAATCCTTTCCCTTCCGTCTCTCATGCGCTGCTTCAAAGTCTTCTTTGGGAACAATGTTGTTCTTTATAATTCAAATTCTAGGGTACCTTGTATTGTTGCTTTTTCAGTTCGACCTGGTCAGCCAAAACTTTCTCTTCTTATCTTCCTCCTGCACATTCTTTTCCAGTTAAGTTCTTCTTTGAGGTGGCCATTTCTGACCACTGCTGCAACCGCCTTTGGGAAAGGGAGTAATAGCCAGCTGGGGAGGAAAGATGCGACTCTCCTCAGCCCTGCTGGCAGTCTCCCCCCTCTTCACCACCTCTATGGGGTGGCTTAGCCCCGAAACCAGCCAGCTCAGGGCACTTCAGCGGTGAGTATAGATCGAAATTGCGCACAATCGCAGATTTTGGTCTGTTGCTGAAGAATCTCAAACCGGAAGCCCAGTGGAGAAGATTCTTAGCAGTGATGAAATGAATGATACTTGAACACGGAAAAACTTTGCTCAAAATATATGTCAGTTAAGGATAATGTTTTTTTCTGTCCTCTGTGGGTTATTCTGCCAGTGTGAGGAATTGTAAAACATATAGTCTTATCTCCAATCTTAGATTTAGATTAAATGTAAATATTGTTGATTATTTCTTTGGAAATGCTTCACTTTTGTTAGGACATTTTTTTCTGCCCTGTAGCTTTCTGGTATTTGAAATAGTGTTAGGCTTAGCCTAAAAAGGACATAGAACAATTCAATCAGAGTTCAGGTTTTTATTTGGTTGCACACAGTAGACAGAATCTTGCTAGACTAAATATTCACCCTAATGGATAGGGATATTTTTGTGGCTATTCTAATTCTCTTCTTCAGTCTCCTCTCCCAGTTCAGGCTATGCTGCCTCTTGTCTCATCCACCTTTTTCTTGGGAAACCTCTGGGTCACTGTAGTCTATCACACTAGCTCCCCCTTTGTAGGCACTATCTTTCACAGAATGGGATGCAGATTGGAGAAATGCTTATCAGATTCAGCAGTTGCAGCAAAATTTCACCTGGTTATAGACAACATTACTTTGTGGAGGATTCACAAAGACAAGGGGAAAAATCACCCTCTGTCTGTTAGACATCACCAGTAGTATCACTAGGAAACAGGAAGATTCAGTACAGCACTCCTTCTCAAGTTAGAGTCCTGTGGGGAAGAAACGGAATTTGCTGCAGCTATGTGAATGATACAGAAGACAGTGAAAAACATAAGTATAAAAATATTCTCCCTTGCATTAGAAGATACCACATTACTCAATCAAATTCAAAGCTTTTTTGGATCAATCCTGATCCAGATAATTGGTTTATGCAGGTTGTTGCATAAAGGTTGTTGTATTCTGACAATGAAATCAAGTAATATTACTGTGGGGAATATAAAATACCTGAATTTCTCCTCTTACTAAATATGGCTAAATTTGACATCATATTTGTCTGTGAAACATGGCTCAGCACATCTCTCCCTGACTCCATTACCACAATAAGAGAATATCAAGTTTACGGATCAGATCGTGAAATTCGTAGAGGAGGTGGTGTTGCTATCTTCTATAAAAAGTCCTTACATCTAAAAAACATCCAAGTTACCCAGGAGCTTGCTCTTCCTGAGACCATCATCTGTGAACTATCCTTAAATATCACATTTCAATTCTTACCATGTTACAGAGCACCTGATTATGACATCAAACATGTAAACAAGCTAAATACACTACTAACACGGGCAGCATCCTGCCCACATGCTTTTATCTTTCTTGGTGACTTCAATCTACCTCATATTGACTGGACCCTAAATGAATGTACAACTGAACCCATACATGCAACCTTCTACAATGCTGTTACAAATCTGGGACTGGAACAACTAGTAACCAACAACACTAGACTAAACAACTGCCTCGATCTCATCTTCTGCAATAGTTTAAATTTAATTTACGGAATACAAACTAAAGAACCCTTTTCCAGCAGTGACCACAATATGATTGACTTTTGTCTCAACATACGCCCACACAAAAATCATCACAATGATGTAATCCCCAATTATAACTTCAAAAAAGGCAACTATGATCTTATAGACAACAATCTCTCATCCCTTCATTGGCAATCTCTATTCACTGGATGCAATACTGTTGAAGACCATTACAACATATTTTTACTTGAAGTCAAAAGGGTCATCAAACTATATGTACGAACAACAACTCCCAAACCAAACAAAAAACAAAAAAAGACAGATTACCCATAACAATAAGGAAACTATAATCCAAAAAGAGATCACTCTGGTGGAAAAACAAATCTGGTCACGTTGCCAATTTCAAAAGCCGATACAAAAATTTATGCCACCAGATAAAGACTGAATGCACCAATTATCACATTAAACAAGAGGGAAACCTTCTAAGCACCAATTCCACCCGTGCTTTTTACAATTTTCTAAACAAAAAAAATAAAAGACTCAAGGTCCATCCCACCCCTGATAGGACCTAATGGTAAAGACTGCAATGATGACACCATTAAAGCCAACATCTTTAACACATTCTTCGGCTCAGTATTTGTAAACAGCAATGGATCATGCCCAGTATTTCCTAGCCGAACCACAGACAACTACAATGATCTAATACATATTGATTTTACAGAAGACAATGTTGAAAAAGTATTACGCAATCTAAAACCATCTCTATCTATTGGACCGGATGGAATATGTGCCTACTTCTTTAAAAAGCTATCCACTGCCATAGCCGAACCTCTAAGCATAATCTTTGAAAAATCTTTCAGGACCAGCTCCTTGCCAAAACTATGGTCACAAGCCACGGTCATCCCCATCTTCAAAAAGGGAGACCCCAGCCTAGTTGAAAATTACAGACCAATCTCCTTATGCTGCGTCACCTGTAAAGTCATGGAATCAATTATTAACCAATCCATTATCCTCCACTTAGAGACAAACAGCCTACTTTCCAATAAACAATTTGGTTTCAGGAAAAAACTATCCTGTAATCTGCAACTCTTACACTGCAAAAACATATGGACTACACAACTCGATCAGGGCAAAGCAATAGATGCAATCTACATAGACTTCTGTAAAGCCTTTGATTCAGTGGTACATGACAAACTACTCCTAAAACTAAAATTTTATGGTATCTCTGGACAACTGCATAACTGGATAGAAGCATTCCTGTCAAACAGACAACAAATGGTCAAAATTGGGAGTGTCCTATCAAATTCTGTACCTGTCAATAGTGGTGTCCCCCAAGGCAGTGTTCTAGGACCAACTCTCTTCATACTCTACATAAATGACCTCTGTGATCATATTAAGAGCAACTGCATTCTTTTCACTGATGATGTAAAGCTGTTCAATACCACAGACAATACTGCTACCCTTCAAAAAGATCTTGACTTTGTATCAGAATGGTCAAACAAATGGCAACTTCAAATCTCAACAAATAAATGCTCTGTCTTACATATTGGCAAAAAAAATCAGAAAATGAAATACAAGCTGAATAGTCAAGACCTTGTTGATGATCCAATCTCTGTAAAGGACCTTGGAATACTCATCTCTAATGATCTAAGTGCTAGAGCCCACTGTAACTACATAGCCAAAAAGGCATTAAGAGTTGTTAACCTAATCCTATGTAGCTTTTTCTCTGGTAATATTACACTACTAACTAGAGCATACAAAACATTTGCTAGACCAATACTCGAATACAGTTCATCAGTCTGGAACCCACATTACATATCTGATATTAGCACAGTTGAGAAAGTCCAGAAATATTTCACAAGAAGAGTTCTCCACTCCTCTACTCGTTGTAGAATACCTTATGCCACCAGACTTGAAATTCTAGACCTAGAAAACCTTGAATTACGCCGTCTTCGGTCTGATCTAAGTATGGTATATAAAATCATACATTGCAATGTCCTACCTGTCAATGAATACTTTAGCTTCAACCATAACAACACAAGAGCACACAATAGATACAAACTCAAGGTTAACCGCACCAAACCTGATTGCAGGAAATACAACTTCAGCAACAGAGTGGTCAATGTCTGGAATACTCTACCTGACTCTGTGGTTTCTTCCCCAAACCCCAAAAACTTTAACCTTAGACTGTCTATTATTGACCTCACCCCTTTCCTAAGATGTCTGTAGTTGGTGCATAAGCGCACCAACGTGCCTACTGCCCCTGTCCTATTGTTTCTTATATTTTTCTTATATGTACTCATTTCATGTATTCATAACTATGTATATACTTATACCTATTATCTTGTAAGCAATTGACAAATCAAATCAAATCAAATAAATAAATAAATGAAAAGCTCCCCATATCCACTTTCAAGGTTATTAAAAAAGTGCTTAACCTTTTCATCCTATGCACAGTAAGCTGAAATTGAACAAACTACAGCCAGGCGTTACTGGCATATCAATCAGGAAGAAAGATGCTCTGAAAGATGTGGAAATCTTCTAAATCTTGCTTTCTTACACCAGATGTCTCATCTAAAATCCCAACACCAGATCTTTCATAAAATTCCACATCAAAAAAGAGATTTACATATCTAAGATCTACAGACCCTATAGGGTGAGAAACAAATTTCCAGATTTCACACACCTCAATTTACATATCTCACAATCAAAGCCCATTTTTACTATAAATATTACTACTCTCAGTGTTCTTAGCTTGTAACCTACCTTTTGATTACATGTTACGCTGTTGAAATAAACTCTGTCTCTGCTTTAAGCAACTTGTCTTGTATGTTCTATGGGGAAACATCTAGATTCGAACCCAGGATTTTCTTCCAACATCTGCTTTTGATGACTTAATTAAATGTGCCAAAGCTGAATGCAAGTTTAGGGTGGCTTCCTATCAAAATAAAACAATATATTTAAATAAAACATGTTTGATGCATCTCCAACAACATTAAATACAACAGTGTAAAGTCTTTTCTAAAATAATAGTTGAAAAGAATGTGATTTAAAATCTAATGAAAAATTTAGGGTTATTTAACCTCTCTTCTTTTTGAATGAGTTAAATAAAATATACAAGCAAAGTTTGAAAAGCAAAACAATAAAAGATATTTTTTAAAAATATAAAAATGGTAATCCCCTTTCTTTACATGTCTCTTCAGCTCTCTCTCCAACCACTTATTTATTTATTTAGTAAACATTTATGCCACCCATCTCCCCTACAAGGTGACTGTGGGCGGCTTATAAATTATAGAAACAAATGAAAAATAGTTAAAAGATTAAAACAAACTGACATTAAAATATTGTTAAAAATTGTGCTTATTGCTAAGATATTTTTATGCTGTGCTTTAGACCAGGGTGTCAACCTTGGCACTTTAAGACTTGTGGACTTCAACTCCCAGAATTCCTCAGCCAGCAAAGCTGGCTGAGGAATTCTGGGAGTTGAAGTCCACAAGTCTTAAAGTGCCAAGGTTGGACACCCTGCTTTAGACATTATTACATATATTTATTTGGATCATTTTAAGTATTAGTATCATTATTATTACTATTAAAATAGTTTCTTTTTTTCTTCAAAACTGTGTTCATTTGCCTTGTTGTGTAAGTATTATTGTCAACCAAGAGGAAGAGAATAACCTAAGAAAGCTGTGCTCATGACATCCATTTGAATAATTAAAGTATTTATACTATGCAAGGATTCAAAAGCAGGTTAGACCATCACAAAGGGTTCTAAATTTGAAACACGTAATTTTGCTGTGTGTCCTGGTCTTTTAGATTTAGGAATAAAAGTTAAATCTTTTCCATTAAAATAGAAAATTGAAAAAGCAAGCAGCAGTTAGGGTTGTTTCTTGACTCATTGCTGCTTAGCTGATTTACCAATTAGGTATAAACAGCCTTAAATTTGTCATTTGATTAAATTTGATGAAATGTGTTCTCTTGTATTACTAATATAATGCATTCTTATTTCTGCCCTGCACTCTGTATATTAAATATACTGTAAATGTAGTCTAAATATGAGAGTGGGGGAAATCTGCAAAACTTGCCACAGAGTTTTAAATTGAAAGCATATGTCAAATTATATTCAAATGTCATAATTTTGTATTGCAGATTTGTCTAAAGCAATAATTGATCACAGACCACTTAGATTTTAGGCTTTCTGTCTTGTTTTTCATTAAAATTCCCTTCTCCAGCTTCTTATTACCTCATTCCCTGTCTTGCTGCAGATTGAACATCATACAAATGCTTCCTGCATTTCCAAGAGTGAAGAATTGCTCCTTCCACACTTCCCCCAGCCTATTATGCTTTTCCTAATGCCTTTTTTGTAAAAAAAAAAAAAAAAAAAAAAGTGATAGAAGCTTAATGAGAAAACTGGTTTTTTGACCAACTTATTTGTCATTTTTAAGAGCAGCAACCGCTGATGGAAGGAATTTGCTGTTCACTAGCAATGGCATCTCATTTCTGGATTCTGATCAGTTAATGTAACTTATACATGAATCCATGTTTCACATTGCCTGATATATTAGCTTGAATCAAAATGAGTAGCACTAGTATTGACTCTGGTTGCACTTCCTTTGCTTTGGATCTTAAAGTAGCAAAGTAAACTTGGACGGATGGTACAATTGTACATATAATGTTTCCTCTTCTAATAGTTTCTAGCAGCTTTGGAAGTATTGAGTTTTCCTGGACAGATTATTTTAGTTTCAGATATACACACAACAGTTCTTGAAATTACTTTCAGGTGTAAACCATCACCATCCCACATATTTTGTATGCAGTGGCGGGATTCAGCCAGTTCGCACCAGTTTGGGAGAACCGGTTGTTAAATTTCTGAGCAGTTTGTTGAGCTGGTTGTTGGAAAAAAATCATTAGGACAGAGAACTGGTTGTTAAATTATTTGAATCCCACCACTGTTTATATGTCTGTGGTTTCTGCTTGAAACCTCAGGTTTTTATGTTGAAGAAGGGTAAAAAAAGTTTACACAAAGGTTTTAGAAATGTAAATTTACTCTTGTTGCATGGCTAATTAAAAAAAAGACTTGGTCTCCATGTTGGAGAGAGTATATAAAGCAAATTTAGTGAGTGAGTGAGTGAGTGAATGAATGAATGCATTAATATTTTCTTGGTTTTCTTCAAATATGTAATGTCATTATTGGAAGTTGCAATTCACCTCTACATTCTGCTGTTTATGGGACACACAGAAGCTCACCTTAGTTTTTAGTAAATTGCATTATTACTATAGTGAATTTCTCTCTCTCTCTCTCTCTCTCTCTCTCTCTCTCTCACACACACACACACACACACACACACACACACATGGAATGTACACTATGGAAAATAGAAACACTGAATTATTTCATGGGCATAACAAATAATGGGTTACCTTGTGTAATTCAGTTTCTAGTAACCATTCTACTTTTAGCAATATATATCTAATAAAACAATGCAGAGTGCTGGGGTAGCCATAGAGTATTTTTTAAAAAAAGCAGGCAGAATTTTGATTGCATCATTGCAACCACTGTTTCAACTTTTTATAAAATCATACTCTATGAACACTCCTGCAGCATACACTGCAAACAAAAGAGTGCCAATGTAACAACATATATGCAAGGTTTTAAAGTAGCCCTGCCATTTTTCAGAACTGCAAAACACATTTTGGAAACAAAATCCAAAGATGGTGTTTCTCTATTATTTCATACTTTATACTTTATTCAGACTTTATGCAAGAAAACTGTGTTAACTTGAATGTTAAAAACTTAGAAAAATCACTTTGTTTTAAAAAGTTGAGATATATTTTATACAGTCTTGAGGAAAATGCTGAGTATGAAATGTCCTGAGAAAAATAAACATATTCTTTAATATTGCTTCGAATTATCCTTCAGCAGTCTATTAGTAAGAGAAAATCAGAGTATATTTGCAAATGAGGATTCTCTCATTCATAACACTGCACATGGGAAGAACTTGTTGATAAGATATTGATTCAAATATTAATGAAATATGTTGACTGAGGATAGAAAAGTAAATACTTCAAGGTGTGACTATTTTCCACTTTGCATGTAAGGCTCCCTCACAAACTGTGGTAAGAAATCAGAAAGTTGTCCTCTTTGTTTTCCACTATTTGTGCTGTGCTGTCACCAAAACAAGTGTGCAATAAATAAAAACTGAAAAATATATGGTATAACTATATATCCATGTTTATGAATTTAAATTCCAGTTTATTTTCAAAAGTTTGTCAGTATTTGAGAATGACTTTAGCTTTCATGCTCTGGCCTGGTCTGGTTTATCTCAATGATAAATCTTTAGCTGTGAACCAAAATTAAACCAACACTTCCTTCCAAAGTCTCTAATTTCCATAAACATATTCAGACTAGGATCTGCTAGCTCCCCTACAGATGTTGAGTAATGAGAGTAGACAGATGAAGGAAATCTATAGCTGGGTCTACAAAAATATTGGTCTCTTGTACCAAGCTTAGACCTGTCTTCAATTTAATATGGGATGCTGACAGTAAAATTCAACAGATTCTGAGAAGTTTGTAAGCTAAAAAAAGAACATGTACCTTTTTTGTTGGCTTAAGGGTTGTCACCATCTTCGAAGAGAAGATGAAGCCCACTGTGCTGTCCCAGCCAGTCTATGGGAATTGGATAGTTACTTAGGAATTATGAGCTGTCCCCTTAAGGGAATGCATCATGGTAAATGTAGTTAAAGATATCCTGGGAAATGTAGTTCATGTCATGTGGCAACATCCATAATCCTGATTGGTCATTAAATTGACACTCGAGGGGTTGGGGGAGGTTTCCCTCCATTCTTGCCTGGATTCATGAACTGATAGTAGCTTTTTCTACTGCTACGAGATGGGTTAGGAGATAACCATCTTTTACCTGCAAGGCTGATATACAAAGGATTGGTCATTAAAGAAGAACGTTGTCACAAAGGTGAGTTATGAGGATACCTGATGAACCAATAAATGTTCTTTGTTATGGACATCTTGTTGAGTTATCCATCTGCATCTGTACAGTTTATGAATCCATCTCTGTACAAGATACAGAAAAGTAAAAGATGGTTATCTCCTAACTCATCTCATAGTGATAGAAAGAAGGTGCCATGAGTTAGATAGTTCAGACAAAGAACCCTCGAGAGTCAATGTAGTGACCAATCAGGATTACGGATGTGGCCACGTGACATGAACTACATTTCCCAGGATACCTTTAACTACATTTACCATGATGCATTCCCTTAAGGGGACAGCTCATAATTCCTGAATAACTATCCAATTCCCATAGATTGGCTGGGACAGCACACCCACTCTATTAAAATCTTAGCAACAAAGGTGGGAAGTAAATATTAAATTAATATTTATGTTACTTTCATTAATTTAAGGTGTTTAAATCACCCCCTTATAATGACATTTTATTAAGTATTCATTCATTTGGATTTATATTCTGCTTTATATCCATCATCATAAGTCAGCACATATAATATTTCTTTCTCAATCCTTTTTTTGAGCAACATCTCTTGGAAAAAGTCAGTGAGCTTTGATGGACTTAAATCTGGGTCTCCCTGGTCTTATTTTATTACACTAGACTGGCTCTTTTTTGACCCATGGGCATGTATGTTGAAGCTAGCTGTTGGATGATTGTTAAAGAGTACATTCATGGTTCAAAAGAACCATTATTTGTCATGCATCTAATATATTTTTATTATGGAATAAGTTATGGATCTATTTACTTTTCCAGGTACTGAAATGGGTAGAAGAAGCTGTGCAAGCTTCCAAAGTTCACCTATTGTCTACAGACCATTTAACTTCAGGAAGAAGCTTTTGGCAGATCCCTTTTGATCCTAGCCTGAAAGAAGTTACAGTGTCACTAAGTGGTCCTTCTCCAGAAATTGAAATTCATAACCCTTTGGGTGAGATATTACTCTATTTTTATGAACAAAGCCAGGTATGCCTTATTTTCAGTACCTTCCTGTGTTTATTATGCAAGTAGTACAAGTTTATGGAGGACATATAATTACCCTCGACCATTGGATAACTCTAACTTCTTGAAGTATTTTATGGGATGGCAGTTAAGGAGTGCTACCTTTTTTCTAATTATGCCTCTCCTACTTTAAAAAAAGTCCTTGAGATTAAAGCACAGGAGACCAGAATAGCAAATCCAACATTAATAAAGATTAGAAAATTAGATGGGAAATCAAGAATATTCAAAAGTAGAAATGACAAAAAGGTGGGTAAACATTCCCAATAGTTTAAAGATGATAAGACATATTTTAGGCATTTTGAGTTTTCTACGATAGGTAGCATTGGAATCACAGAAGAAGATTGGTGACTTGCTATCTTATTTTTCATCTGAAGATCACAAAATTGATTTTAGTGGTATTTAGTGTTACTGTCTATCCAATTTATATAAATATTGACCAAGGGAATGATTTTTATATTTGAATTTAGTTCCAGAATTTAGGTTAGCAGGAAAACAACAGCAATAAATTCACTTCTGCCGCAACCCATGAACAAACCCAACACCAGTAAAAGTATACCACACTATGTATCCATTGAGTTTTCTTCTCATTGCCCATATAGAGTACACATTTCCTGCATTTGACAATCTGCTGGCAAATAATAGTCAGCAAATTGCATAACCTATAAATATTTGGATAACTGAGGAATGACTGCTAGTAGTCTAAAGGATGAAAAAAAAAAGAGGTTAGCCTTCAGTAAAACACAGATATATCTGAGATCTTACATGGTGGAAGAGATATTCCAAAAGGTATCTGCACTTCAAGCCACTGAAGATCTTACATGTTATCAAGTATATCTCAAAATAGGGAAATAGGTAGCTAATGAAGAAACAGAACAGTAATGATTCAGCAATCAAACATATTGCTCAGTAACAGAGTAGCAGCATTCTGTAGAAGTTGAAGCCTTTGTGAAATCTCCAGATAGCCCAATGAAGATCTTATTAGATATGAATTTACTAAGAAATGAATCACTATGGTAAATTTGGGACAGAAGACAAACCAGCCAGAGCTGAAAGTAGAAGTATCGTCCAGTGAGAAATTGGATCTAAACTATCCTCAGTTTACAAATTTCCCTTTTCAAAGGATCAGAAATCTATCTAACATAGTTAGTTTTCCTACAATGATTCCTAATCCCCGGTGTATTAGGAACCAGGCCTCATAACTGGATGTGAAGGGTGAGTGAGTGAGCAAAACTGAAACATTTCTCCTCTCAGTCTATGGAAAAATTGTCTTCCATGAAACTAGTCCTTGGTTCCAAAAAAGTTGGGACCACTGTTTTCCTAATTGCTTATCCTTAGCCCATTAATTATACCTCTAATTTATCATGATTAAATTTAAATCTGTTGTTTCTGCTTGCAGACTTCAATCCAACACTGACTCACTTGGTTAAAATACAGACAGAGCCATAGACAAATCTCTACAAATCCACGGTTTTCTGAGAACACCCTTATTACAGCAATTTAACTTAATGCAAGTTAAATGCACTCCATATATGAATTAATGCACAATTCAAATGGAATATATATGTTTGTAACATAACACAGTTTGTGGTAAAGTTGCCGAAAGACAAAATTATTTTCTGTTGTATAGAACATAGTCCACTTGTGAAGAATTACTGAAATAACTAATAAAAATACTCATTCTTTGCCTGCGCTGTAGGTAAACTTGTAAAAAATGGATTTGGCTTGAATGAATTACTAAATATTGAAAATTCTGCTAAAGTAGTGAACATAAAAGATCCAGTACCAGGAACATGGACTATTCAGGTAACCCTAATGAAATAATGCTGCAGTTTACTTTCCACTACCTGAAGTTTTATAGAAAATGTATGTCAATTGTTTATTTATTTCCCACGTTTCTTGTTACTGAAGCTAAAGGATTTTTTTTTCAGGCTTAGTGCTAAACATAGTTGGTTTTATGAATTGATATTTGAATCCATCCATTGCTCTGATGCAAATGGCTATCTTGACAAATGTCTTCAGTAAACTCCGTTTTTTAAATCTTGATTTTCATGGCCCAACAGAGTTAAAAGCAAGATATCATGGTTCTGAAAAGTGGTGGCTTCACAGTTTAGATGCTTTTGATATGCCAAGGGCATAAACAATAAACAATCAAGTTAATTGTCAAATTTATGTGTTTGGTAAGAAGATTAAGATATTCATCTTAAGCAAACGAAGAAATTTTGATTCCATGCTTTTTATATTTCTTCTTGATTCCAAGCCTCTTTGGGTTTTTTGGACAAAGTAAAACATACATGTGGTCTGTCACCAACCAATGAAGTGAAATAAATGTCCAAAATATGTGCATTGAACATACCACTAATGTATGTTTTGCAAATGAGATATTCTCAGCTTTGCACTGCTGCAGTGCACAGGCCCCTCCAGAGGATAATTGTAGTTGGTGTTGATAATCCAAAAGTGTAGTGCAGGCATGATAAACTTATTCCACACTTCACTGCTGTCTTTTCCTGTTGAAACATTTGGCTTTCTAAGCCAATGTCTGTACACTGTAATTACCGTATATATAAATGGTAATGTTGCTGAGCTATGCCTCTCTGCCTGTACATTGCATTGCTCCCAAAATGAGAAACACCCTTAAAATATTCTTTTCTGCTATGTTTTAAGCCAGCAAACATGGCAAGAGTTATAACCACTGTACTTCTGCAACAGTCAGGGTAAGGATAACTACAAAAGACACAAAAATAAAACAGGGCATCAAGAAAACATTTTTAAAACTACTTATTGTGTTGCATGTATGCGTATTTTGTTTATATAAATTATTTAATTTTCTCTCTATGTATGAAAAGAAGGACTAGGAGTGATAGCAGTGTTCTGATATTTGAGGGACTGTCATAGAGAAGAGGGGGGGTCAACTATTTTCCAAAGCACCTGAAGGCAGTACAAGACCAATGGATAGAAACTAATCAAGGAGAGAACCAACCTAGAACTAAGGAGAAATTTACTGGCAGTTAGAACAATTAATCAGTGGAACGACTTGCCTTTAGAAATTGTGGGCCCTCCAATACTGGAGGTTTTTAAGAAGAGATTGGACAACCATTTGTCTGAAGTGGTAGAGGGCAGGGGTGGGATTCAAATTTTTTAACAACCGGTTCTGTGGGCATGGCTTAGTTGGTGGGCATGGCTTGGTGGCCATGTTATTGGTTGGGCATGGCCAACTCATTATCACTCACATCGAGGCACGCATCTCCTCGCCTGGCCTCTCATGACTGTGGGGATGCTGCAACAGTCGTAAGTGTGAAAAATGGTCATATCACTTTTTTCAGTGCCATTGTAACTTTGAATGGTCACTCCACACAAGCAAAAGTACCAGCAAAGGAGGGGAAAAAACTCCAGAGAAGTTCCTGAGACAGGAAGTCTAGTCCTGCCAAGAATGGAATAAGGGTTAACGGAGAGGCAGTTTCTGTAAGCAACACCAGAATGTTTCCTTCCTGCCTTCCTTACAGGATTAGGCCAGTAATTTCTTCTAACAACCGGTTCTCTGAACTGCTTAGAATGTTAACAACTGGTTCTAGAGAATAGGTGCAAACTGGTAGAATCCCACCCCTGGTAGAGGGTTTCCTTCTTGAGCAGGGGGTTGGAATAGAAGACCTCCAAGGTCCCTTTCAACTTGGTTATTCTGTTATATATATTTCTATTTCCAAGGCATCTCACCCTACAAGAAGGAAATGATTGACAGTTACTTTCTTGGGACCAAAAAGTGGGAGAGAATGGAATTGTCCAAGGGAAGGGTATAGTAATCTTCTGTTTGGACTGTATACTTTGCAAATTATTGATGAAATGTCTCAGTACTGACAGAATCAAGCCAGCATTAGCACAGGAAAGGAATATCCTAAAAATAATTGTGGATATGCCTGTGAAGAGAATTGGTATTCTGTGTTTACAAGCTGCTGTGTTACAGAGAGAGGAAAACATTTATGAAAGGATTAACCTTCATCCCTGTGAATCAGATTACCAAAACTATTGATTTGGTTTTCCTGTTACAAGGTTGACAACTAAAATTTAGGGTAGTAAATCAGATTTGCCAAGATAATTGAGCTGTGTCTGTCTGTGGACTGATTTACAAATATTACAAAGCCATACTGTGGTTTGTTTAGTTTTGGCTTAATCTGTTACACAAATCTGCCCATTATGGTTTTGCATGATCTGTTTGCCAGGATTACTAGCCCAAAGATTCTGGCTGGCCTCGGTGAACAATTTGCAATTTGCAGTTGCCAGAATGATGTCCCTTCTCAAAACTGGCAGCTGGCTTAGAATTTGAGAATGACAATTTCAAAAGCTCCCTTGGCCAAGAAGAAACAAGCATTCAATTTCTTTACCTTGAACTGTTTTCACTACTAAATACAACTTTATTTTCCTTTTGGTTTGCTGGTAATTAAATGGCATGCCCTGATTTAAAAAAGAACATTGCTTGAGTACTTTAATCCTGTTATAAATTGCCCGTGCATATATTGTGTCAACCTGTAAAAGAGATCAGTTGTTGCATATTTGCCCAGCTGACTCTTAGCAGCTAATTATCACTTGATAGCAGGAGTTATTTTGGCAGTCAGAAAAGAAAGAAATCATTTTTGCTAATCCATTGATCTTGACAGGGATTTGCCTTTTCCAAAAAAACAGTTGGTGTAATGATTTCACAGAGGTGAAAAGTTAAGTAACAGAAATAAATAGTAGCCTTTCCAATAAAGAGACAGATTTGTCTGACTGGATTGTCTAAAGATTAACTTTACAGAAAATAACTATTTCTTTTAATATTTTTGCTATGTACCACTTTGTTAGACACAATAGATTTGGCAGCTGTGAATCCATGTATACTTTCAAATTTGATATGATTTAATTTTTTCCTCTGCTTATGAAGACTATAGAGGGGTTTGTAGATTCTTCATTCATTTTATTAATTTTAACTGCTTTCAGTTTCTTTGTTTTTAATATAATGATGGCTAAAGGAAGCAAATTTTTTTTTTTTTTGGGGGGGGTGTTATGTGTCTTATATTGCATCTTCTTGATGTAGCACTATAGTTGATGCAAATTCTGCAAATCTGGAATAAGTAAGCAAAACTGGGTCTCTTTTAAAAAAATAGTTTCTTAAGATAGGGATGGGGTCAGTAGCAATTTGCTAACTCTCAGAAACTTTGATTCATATGATCATTGTGGGATTTATTTTGACTATGTGGTGGCTTCTATCTTGTTTGCTTTTATTTCAATGATGTTGAGCTTTTAGAACTTTATGGGTTGGTGGCTTGCAATTAAAATTCTTCATGAATGGTTTCTGCAGGTTTTCTATTTATTTGAGTTATATATGGCCTCATCCAAAAACTTTATTGACTAGTTATATTGCTTATTGTACCAGGAAATGTCATAAATCCAATACATGTATTGATATACATCTGGCTATCTATTTACTTATTGGGGTATATGTACTATTCCAGTCTCAAGGAATTCTGAACTCTACTTTTGGAAAGAAGATTAAAATTAGTAAAACAGTATAACAAAAGAGCCAAGTAAGAGCACCAAAAATAAAGTGAATGAAAAGATTAATGAAAAATGACTACATTAACTAAAGAAAAATAAGCATCTAAACACAATCCAATCCAATCCAATTCAATCAACATATAGAAGCTCACCCAATTCTCCCTTAACAGCTTCCAGTTATCCTAAGATTTAAATATGCTATGTGTTGGCAATGAACGGCTTGTAAATAAGTGAATACGGGATGTGCAGGAAAAAGAAAGTCCATTATTTTAGTGAAATTTCCTTATATGCTAGAACTATAAACTAAACTTATAAATAAGATTTTGTGGAACACAAACCTTCATACTATGACACTGGAATAGCTTCATCAATATTTTGTAGACATCAAGTAGTGGACGACACTCTATTCGTATCACTGGACTTAGCAATATTGACTTCAGAGCTGGATTTTCCAGGAAGCCTACACTAGACTTCAAAATGACTTCTACTAGACCAGTACAAGGTTAGTTGCTATTTTAGCTTGCATTTGAGTAGTATTTACCTTACAGAACTGTTGCTTGTTGTTTAAGTTATTACTGAAAGGCCTAATTTTCTTATTCAGTAGACCATACAAATAGATACGCTGATAAATGCTTTGTTTTATTTTCTGCAATGAAATAGGTTCAATTTTGAGAACAATCTTGACTTGATCTCATAAATGGCTATCGATAATTTTTCTGCTTTAAAATGTCTATGACTATTACCTATTTCATTTGGTTGTAACTAATGGTGAATAGTTCTAATAATGCTTATTAGAACTCAGTCCAGTTGAATATAGTGGCTTTAGAGTTCAAATGTTGACTTCAGTATGTCTTTTCTAAGACCTTGAAGTTACATTGACTTGTGTTCTTCTGATAATGGAATGATATTTCCCAGCATGGTTTAATGCTATAAAAATTAGCCAAACAAATAGAAAGTTAGATTCTTTTTTTTATAATAAATGAATACAAAAATAAAGGATAGCCAGAAATGATATATAGATAATAGATAGACAGACAGAGTTTTCCTAGAGAAATCAGCTTAAATAGTACTACTGAGCCTTTTGAAAGTTTCCTAAACTATAGGAATGAAGGTTAAGGGATTTCATGAAATATAAAAGTAAAATCTCATTTGAGTTAAGATCAACTTTTGTTGACTGCATGGACACGTTTCCTCCCAAATCAAGAGAGCTATGTTTTGCCATATGGCTGTCTTTTTATTTATCTTATTTCCTTTACTAGATGGCTGAAAGTCTATGTTTTTGTGTTGTGGGAATAAGGACTAAAATGATAGGCTTGTAATACAAAGTGGACAATATTATTAAATGCAGCTTGATGAGCTTGTACTTACCCATTTAAATTTTAGAAGGGCGGTTAAGAATATTCTTTCTTTTGTTTAACTGAATTTAAGTCTATTCAGTTTTTTGTGTTACTCCTGTCTCAAAACAACAACAGCAACAACCCAGAATGTATTGTGGTTGATTTTTAGCAGACCTGCCACTAACATTCAGCAATATAGTCAGAATAGGTTTTGTGAGGCAAAATAGAAATTTAGGACAGAAGTTCCAGATTTCCCACACTGTTTTAGAGAAACTAAAATATACCAGGTTCTTCCAGGGACAAAATAGACGATTATGCTGCCTAAGAAAAATGGAAAAGGAATGATTGGTGTAATTTTTAATTTGCATTTGGTCCACAGGGATACCTACCTACATTCTACTCAATACTACAGGAATCCATCTTCCAGCTAGACTAGATCATTTAGAACTGCTAAGCATTGCTGGAGACCCTCTCAAGACTGTTCCTATAAAACCCTTTCCTGAAAGGAATCCTTATGGAATCTGGAATATCTCTGAATTTATTCCACCAAATGAAGCCTTCTTCCTTAAAATAACTGGCTATGACAAAGAAGATTACCTCTTTCAGAGAGTTTCAAGTGTTTCATTTTCTAATATTATTCCTGGTAACTATTTTAAGTTATTTCTGTATATGATTTGGGGTTCTTTAGTCCTGTTTGCATTTATCTTAATATTTATCTTTATAGGAAGATAGAGATCGATAGATAGATGATGGATGGTATATAGATAGATGGTAGATAGATGGTAGATAGATGATAGATGATAGATATAGATGATAAATCGATAATAACTAGATTGATAGATATAGATAGATGATAATGATAGATAGATAGATAGATAGATGGATGGATAGATAGATAGATAGATAGATAGATAGATGGATAAATGGATAGATAATAGCCAGATTGCCAGATTGACAGATATAGATGGATGGATTATAGATGACAGAAAATAAATATCTCTATAGGAAGACAGAGATAGAGAGATAGATAGGTAGATAGATAGATGATGGATGGTATATAGATAGATAGATAGATAGATGGTAGATAGATGGTAGATAGATGATAGATAGATGATAGATATAGATGATAAATCTATCACAATAAATAGATAGATAGATATAGATAGATGATAATGATAGATAGATAGATAGATAGATAGATAGATAGATAGATAGATAGATAGATAGATAGATAGATAGATAAATGGATAGATAATAGCCAGATTGACAGACATAGATGGATGGATTATAGATGACAGAAAATAAATATCTTTATAGGAAGATAGAGATAGAGAGATAGATAGGTGAATAGATAGATGGTAGATAGATAAATCTATAATGATAAATAGATTGATAGATATAGATAGATGATGATAGATAGATAGATAGATAGATAGATAGATAGATAGATAGATAGATAGATAGATAAATGGATAGATAATAGCCAGATTGACATACATAGATGGATGGATTATAGATGACAGAAAATAGAAAGGCAGACAGAAATATAGATATAGAATATGTATGTATACTGTATGCATGTTAAATATATACATACAAGGCAAGCCTTTATAAAAATAAGCACTTTGACATTTTTTTTCACTAGATGCTCCAAAAGTCAGCATGCCCAAGAAAACCCCAGGATATTATTTGCAGCCAAGTCATATTTCTTGTCACATAGCCAGCCTCATACCTTTTACTGTTCACTTTAGAAGAAATGGAATTAAACTGGGAATGGATCAGTTTTCCAAGTAAGTAATTTTTCCTAAATTGAATAGAAGACACAGTTGCCTTCATTCTGCAAGGGTAAAATTATGGTGAAACTTTGGGTGATCTTATTGTGAAGAATGATTGGAGTAGGAATAATATGAAATGAAAGGCATGCAGGAAGAAAATATATTTCTAAGGCATTAGAGAATTTTAAGGCATTAGAGAACGAGAATTATTCTCAGAGTAATATAGTAAAGATATATTGAATAAATAATTTTGTCATATATTATTAGCCTAATTAATACAGTAAGATTGATGTAATTAGAAAAATATGTAAAACATGACTTAAATGCATAAGTTCTTATATATTGCAATATATCAGCAGAAGGAGGTTTTTTTTTCCAGTATTCTATGTACTTCTGGGAATTTTGTAGAATTTTGTAGTATACTCTTTGTTGAAAATAATCAGAGTAGGAATCTTGAAATTAATGCTGTTATTTTCATATTAGTTTTTGGAAAAAACTCAAGTTTTTCGGGAGGATCATTGAAAAGAATAAGGTTGGATCTGCTTTGTTTGCAACCTAAGGCCGGCCGAAATCATTTTGTTTATCAGGTAGACTATCAAAAGCCCTACTATCCATCAAAACAAAGATATGAAGTAATGATCTGTGTGCTTTAATTCAGGATGAATAAAATCCCAGAGCCCACTCTTTCTTTTCCACACAGTAAAAATTAAATATTGACAAATTATTCAGTTTGCTGTTTATTCACAATATCTGAATTCTGCTTTCTGTGATAGCCATCAGACTCTGCTAATAATGGGATGCCCTGAAACAACCATTAACCATTGCTTCCTCTCTCTCCTTAGAATATAACAGCACAGAAGTTAGGTTTTGCACTGGAATGCATACAGATTGTGTGGATAGTTAATAATACAGAGGTGTCAAACTCAAGGCCTGTGGGCCAGATCCGGCCTGTGGGGTGCTTAGATCTGGGCCGCAGGTGCTTAGATCTGGCCCGCGGGGCCACTCTGGAAATAGTGAAGGACCAGCCTGCAGTGCCTCTGCCAGTGAAAATGGACATTGGGAGAGCCATGTGTGGCCCTACTGATCTTTGTTTTCACTGGCAGAGGGTTTCAGGAAGCTGTAGGAGTCGAAAATGGAGCTCTGGAGCCCATTTTCGCTGGCAGAGTGCTCGAGCCACCAAAAGTATTCTCAATCCTCAATACACAGGATACTCCAAAAATAAGTATGGAAAAGATTCCTTAGGTATTTTGAAAACAGTGACTTAATTATATTATGTTCCAATCTGTATTAAGTCAATCATGCTTAATGGGATTAAGTCATAACTAATTTGACCCACAGATTTCAGTCTGGATTCAGTTTACATTTTTTTTGTAGATGTTACATGTTTCAAAACAATAGCAATAATTATTCTTTAAAACCCTATGCAAAGAATCTTTTAACTGCATTTCATGATACTCAAACATAAAAAGGAAGCAGAAACAGTTTGAAGGATTTCCTATGTACTTCCAAAATAAGCACTAGTGTGATTAATTTCTATTATATCTATTTGTTTAATTAATCAATTAACAATATGGATGTTGTAATCCAACTATATAAATTGCTGCCAATGTATTACATAATCTTTTTATGAAACTGCATTAAGTCATTTTAGAGACATACTTCCTTGGGTGTGTAATGATGCTTTAAAACTCCAGTGATTCAATTGCTTGGATTTTTTACTTTTGATTTTTTAAAATGTCTTGTTACATGATTACATTAAATAATAAGATTGCCTGACTGAGAGTTCAATCTGAAGTAATGAGATTTACATGGTTGTTCCAAAAGTTGTTGTCTCAAAAGCCTGTACTTTGTATGAATTAAAAATATTTACTTAATTGAATACATGTTAAATTAAAAAAAGTATTTAAAATTTCTTAATAAATCAATCAATAAATAATTTTAAAAACAGTTCAAGTTCTATATTATGCCAGTTTTTCCTGATCAAATGAAAGCAGAGATAATATTTTAATAGTCTGATCATAATAGTTCCTTCACAAAAATTATTATTTTCAGTGATTCAGGCCCAATCATAGAACATTATATAGCAGAGGTGTCAAACTGACAGCCCATGGGCTGGATGCATCATGCACAGGCCACGCCCACCCCAGCTCCACAAATGGGAAAAACATCATGAAACATTACAATGTGGCAATGTGATGCAGCAAGTTTGACACCAGTGTTATATAGGACAGTCTTTTCCAATCTGGTAGTTTCCAGATATACTGGACTTCCAATCTGGTAGTTTCCAGATATACCATGACATTTTGGATTATGGGAATTGAAGTTAAACATATCTGGCAAATATCAAATTGGAGAAAAAGGTGGTGTGAGACCTGGAAAACACTTCATCAGATTTATTTCTTCAGTCTACAAATCTGATATAGTGACTCATTCAACATTTATGAGGAATGCATTTTGAAGCAGTTTTTTTTTTTTTTAGCACCCATCAAACTAAATTTTGGGGAAACATTTTCATATGGGAAAGATAGTACAATTCATTAAAACAATAATTAGAGCATGTATTGTATGCTTTTAAAAACACGAAGCTATGTTGTATTCATAATGTTCTGTATTTTCAGTGACATAACTCGGCTGTGTTGGAATTTGTTTTTAATCTTTAATTAGAATAGGTCTGTGGATGGTCAGTCCACTAGAGCTAGTTTAAGTGTGAAAGAAGATAGGGCTAAGTAATACATGAAATTGCTGAGTAGTCCAAGCTACATAGAAATAGTAGAAACTCCTTTTGCTTAAATTTGGTTCAACAAGTATCCTTCACTCGATCTTCTGTTCCAGTTCCATTTTCTTGTTTTTGGTATGAATTATGGAGATGCAATGCAGGGAAGCAATGCAGATTTTGCACATGGGATTCTATAGCCAAGGTTATAGAAATTTTCTGTATTTCTGAATATTTTCTTGCTGTTATTGTGTTGCAGAGAATCTGCTATTGTAAATTGGGAGATTGCCAAAGTATCTCTTTTGGATGAGGGCTATTATGAATGTATTGCTAGCAGTACTGCGGGTACAGGACAAGCAGAGACATTTTTGGATGTATCAGGTTAGCGCCATTTACTATTGCTTCTCACACATATTTATTGTGGTGCAATGTTATAAAACAAGTCAGATTATAATGCGTTTTTTACTTGAATTTCTGAGGCCTACTATAAATATGTCTTCGATGTTTTCCATGTAAATTAAGATATTTATACAGGAAAGTGGCTTAATCAGTGACTATTCTATATTTTTAAGTGGTTTAATTAAACTATATTTTGTAAGCATCTAGAGTCCACCTGAGTGGGTAGTTGTAATAAATTTAATGGTAATAATAACAGTACTACTACTACTATTTATAATGTGATGACAGATTAAGAAACCATTTCTTAGTTCAGTGTAGGGAGGATAGGTATGGATCAAATTAGTTTATTTTGACATTTTCAAAGAACAAATTTTTAAAGTATCTGGGGTTTCTATAATTTTTCTTTGTCTCATTTGGAGTGATCATTTCTCATAATATAACCATAAATAAATTCTCCTCAGAGGTGAGTAATCTATAATCCTAAAGCTATACATAGCTCTTAGATTACTCTTCCGTAAAAATTCAACAAATTTCAGAAATAGCCTGCAATCAATTAGTTCCTATGTTTAGCATGTTCAATCTATTTCATATATTTCATATATGTTTACTTACACTATAGGCATCATTAATGTATAGTAACCAATAAATTTCCTTCAGGGGAATGCAGGAAAGATTACCCACCTATTTTCCCTAATGAAAAAAAAAACACAAGTAAATAGCTGTAGAACTGAAAATTTCATATCATATGATACAGATTATAAAATATGACAAATATAGTAACTCAGCTAACAAAAATTAATCTCTAAATATTTAAAAATTACACAGTTTAAGAAAGAGACAGTCATCACAACAGCAAGAGTTTAAAATACACACACATTATATTAACATGCCTTCAAAAATAAAATAAATCCTATTAAGGTAGTCCCAAAGGTTCTTTTTTGCAAAAGCAACTAGAATTTCCTGGTTTTTGCTTTGAAAATATTTTGCTTCGTATCCAAGAAGTTTCTTCAGTTCCCAAGAAAGTCCAGCTGCCTTTTGGAAAAACCACCTTTAGGACAATCATGAGCTGGATGATTGAGAATCTCCATAGACATCTATTAAGGAAGATAAATGGAAACTTTTAAATAAAAGTAGGCAAAGTATAGAGTTTGTTTAGTTTTGAACTGTAAATCTTCCTAAAAACAATTAGTAAGGAAGAATGAATGAATGCCAATAACAGAGTGTTTATAATAATTCAGACAAATGATTGAACTGAATATTTTATGGTGCTATTTTGTTAACAGAGCATATTTTCCGACAGTCTCCATAGGTTGGGGAGACTATAAAAACTTTGATATTGAAAGACTAGTAATAGATTTTATTGCTCAAGAGAAGGTATTTTTAATGTTATTTTTAAAAGAGAAAAAAAGCCTTCTAGGAATATAAATTGTAGGAGCTTAACCCATCAGAAACTGCTTTTGTGCATTCTTGTGGCCACTAGAACATATTCTTGCTTCTCTGGTGCTCTCAATAGTGATATGTTTCCCAAGGCATCATTTGATTGGTTCAGCTGCATGGAAGAAGCCATTTCCTCTTCCTCTTCTTCCGCCATTAAAGTTTCACATTAGGTGTTTTTTTAAAAGGAAAGAGTTCCTTTAATAAAACACCTAATGTGAAAGAGGATGCATTCTTCCATGTTAGAAAAGATATAATTACTGGTAGGCTATCAGGTGACTGGATGAGAAGAGCTTTGAAGCAAGAAAGAGGATCCAGCAGCGGAAGAGGTAGACATGCTTCTGTAGCTAGGTAACAGCAGATGAGATGACATTAGACTCATAGCAAGGAAGTAAGTGAGAAGAAGAAGTAGCAATGAGTAAACAAGTGGTGAGACATTCAAACAAGAATGTCTATGGAGAGTCTCAGTTCAAGAAGAAATTGGGCTGCCATTTGTCAGAAATGGTGTAGGGTCTCCCGCTTGGGTGGGGGGGGGGTTGGACTAGATGACCTACAAGGTCCCTTCCAACTCTGATTATCTGTTATCTGTTATCAGTCATCCAGGTCATGGTTGTCCCAAAGGTGCTTTTTTTTTCAAGAGGCAACTGGAGTCAGAGCTGAAGAAGCTTCTTGGAAGAGAAGAGAAACGTCTTCAGAGAAAAACCAGAAAGTCCAGTTGCCTCTTGAAAAAAGCACCTTTGGGACTCAAACAAGAAGGAACTCTTGCTTGATTAATTGAGACTACATCTTCTCTTTCGTTGATTTTTTGATCAAACGAATATTGTTTTTCTTGTTTTTCTGCACAGAACCCCCACCAGTCATACAGGTTCCTAACAATGTTACTGTCCCTCCTGGTGACAGAGCCATTCTTACATGCTTAACTATGAGTACAGTGCGTTACAATCTCACCTGGCACAGAGATAACAAGAATGTGAAACTCCTGGAACCCTTGAGGATGCGAATGATGAGTAACCTCTCTCTTGAAATCAAAACAGTCAAAACCTCAGATGCCGGAGAGTACAACTGTGTGGCTTCTAATGAAGGTGGTTTCACCAGGGCTTCTGTATTCCTTACAGTGCAAGGTAATATAAAAAAGGATAGGTTTTTTTTAAAAAAAATAATGCAACATTGTTCTTTTTCTGTTAATGCCACTTTAATCTTTATCAATTCTGTTTTTATAACAAATATATTTTAAGTTTAATAATAAGAATAAATAAAAAAAATTCAGAACAGAACATTATTTTTGTTTGGAACTGTGAAAGAATAACATTAGCATTAACATTGATGGTAAATGTAGTTCCTTGCTACAATTTAAACTTGAATATATTAAAAAAACATCAAGCTACAAATATAACTTAGATCCCATATGGATCACCAGGACCATATTAACTTGATACAGGTAGTCCTCAACTTGTGACTACAGTGTATGTGTGTTTGTGTAGTAAAATTATAATAGCACCTGGAAAAATGAGAAAATTGGTGTACAAAACTAGAATAATGGGAAAATCAGTGTACAAAACAAATCAGGAGAAAGAGCAATAGAATTTTGCCAATAAAATTTAAATACAGTATATATTGCAAATCCCTTATTTGAATACTTGAATAAAACCATATGGACAGCATCAAAATCAAGCTGAAAATATATTCATCAGGCAAAGAAATAAAAGTTCTTTTCAATCAGCAAAATCAAGATCTGGAATTTACTGCAGTTCAACTTGTGAATTTATTCTTGAAAAATTCTTTTTAAACACACACACACACACACACTCCTAAGAAAAGTAGAGAACAAGATATGAACTGAGCTGCATTCAATAACTCAGCCTTGTTCCTTGAATGGTGTTATAGATTATAATCACATTGGATTGTACCCAGAAGCTTATAGGGAGCCTGTGTACCTCATGTTGTGTCACTGGTGTTACACGTCCATATTGAAATACAGGCATATTTGCACCTCTGCACTCTGGACCAATTGCAAATTCTGAATAGTTTTCGAAGACAGCCCTATATAGAATGCATTACAATCATCCAGACCAGCAGTGATCAAGGTGTGAGTGACTCTGAGCAGGAAATTCCAATCCAAGGAAGAGAAAATGCTTGAGAAAATGTCTTAAATCAAAGAAGGAGACAAAAGAATGATCTGGGAAAGATCACAGTGTTGTGACATTGTACATAATTTTTTTTCTCTTTCACCATTATAAAGGAAACAAGCCACATGGGAGAATATTGGTATATTTGTGTTTTTTCCCTATCCTTGTCATTTGGCTACTGCTGGGATAAAAAAACAAAGCCAGGAATTGTCCAGATGTTGATGTGCTGGAGTTGCAGTATATTTTGTCGACTTTTTGCAAGCCAAACCAAAATAATATACAAAACCTATTTCTTAATCAAAGAACCCTATTTCTGAATATTTCATGTATTGTGTAATAAAATAACACTATATTGTCGGAAGAGGTGATGTTAAAGCACAGTGTGTACTTTCACATGAACTAATTTAAGTTTCCAAATGTCAGTAAAAGAGTTGATCTTCCTTCAACCCACAAAGCATTTAAAGCATCTCGTAGTCTGTTTCTGGCAATGTTTAAAAAGGAATTAAAATAGCTCAGGCAACATTCCACATGGCAGATCACTTCGGAACAATTCTGTCAGATACAATGAAAAAATATATAGATCTATTTGGATTTGGTCCCAGTCTTTCATTCTAGAACTGCTTAGCCTATCAGATATATCTGTCTGCCCATGCTTTTAAAGCAGTGCAAGTCACCTTTAGGTTTCATTAATATTTCCTGAAGTAAAATAGTAAAGTATGGAGAACACTGGATATATGTAAACTGATAGCAGAATTCTGGGCTTATTATGCTCATATGCTTGCTTTTCCTTCGTTTTGTCACATAAAAACGCCCTATTAATCCATTGCAAATACAATTGCCACATGAAATCACACGTCATACTAAGCCATTGTTTGCTTTAAGCATGCTTTGCGGAACAAACAATGCTGGTGTAGTGGGCTTAGGGAACAGTCCTAATTCATAAAGCATGGTGAATATACCACAGCAGCTATGCCAAAATTGAACAAATCATGTTATGGCTTATGATAAATAAATTCAGTCCCTATGAAACTTCATTGTTTTTTAATCCTTTTTAAACAAAATGTAAACCAAAGAGTTGGGTCTCTGGACACTGAAGTATTCTAGATTAATAACTCATTTGTGTACCATATGTTAACAATGGAACAACACAGATTGACTGCTAATTTTTAATATAAACTATCAACTTATAGATTTATTTACTCATTCTCTATCTGTGAAATGGGGAGATTAGTGATGTCTTCTCAGGAAATCATTATTATTTCCAAGTTAGTTCATGGATTAAGATGTGCTGAACAATGAATTGAATCTACTATTACATAAAATATACTAGAATCAAACTTTTTACCATTGTTCATGATTCCAATGGCCCTGTTAGCAAAAAAAAAACAAAAAACACATTTCTGGAAATGTGAAGATGAACGGTAGGAAATTAATACTCCCAGAACTTTAGTGAAAGTCCTTAAAGAAAAGCCGTTAGGAACTTAGTGAAAAAAATTCTTCCCGTAACTTATTTTCTTTTGGCACTGGCACAAATGAATGCAGATGGAACTCTTAAGTGAATCTCAAGATGAAAAAAATGCTTTGAGATATGAAATAGAATATTCTTACTGTGTTAGATTAATATAGGATGAATTTAAAACAGTTGTCTTGGTGCCTTCCAAAAGAGCTATAGGTTCCTTTTAGACTGTTTAAGATATAGGGTTCAATTCCTTCTGATGGCACAGGTGAGTCTTAAAAAAAAGAGTAGGCAGTAGGGATTACTGGTCTTATACAAATGCATTAATGTGATAAAATTGTTTCTGGATTTCAGGTGTATTATGAGAATTAAATAAAATGTTCATGTATGCAGAACAATGGATGCAAGGCAGAATGGCTTAAAAATAATCAATCATCAGTCTTTGTTCTATTTTATTTAACAGAACCCCCCAAAGTTATTGTGTCACCCAAGAACCAGTCATTTACTGAAGGGTCTGAAGTATCTATCAGTTGCTCTGCAACAGGTTACCCAAAGCCAACTGTGGTGTGGACACATAATGATATGTTCCTTATGGTATCCAACAGGTATGTTCAGGGGCTTTCTCCCCCTACCCACCAAAAATGTTGCCTTCACTGAGAGAAAAAAATGAATTATTTTCCTCTGTTTTATCAACAATTTATGTCTATTATGAAATTTAATAAGGAGAGGTCCTTATTGCACAATTTCAAAACTTTGCTGGCCTGCCAGAAAATACATAGACACTTCTAAGTATGTGATTTTTTTTTAAGATCGTGGAAGGTGCTACCTGATAATTTGCATTGTCCGAATTCATATGTCTTTCACACCTGCAAAGCCTATCTAAGCAAACATGGGAAGGACCCCTAAGCAGGGATGTCATGTAAATGGCTCTCAAGTTGTATGGCTAAAACAGTAGACAATAAGGGAATAGGATGGTATTACAACAGTTCTGGTCAGGAGTGAAATGAACCAGAATGAACACTACCAAGTGGCAACGTTAAAACAGGGGCAAAGCATGAGAGCAGAATAGACAGTCTGATGTCCTAAGTATTCTTTTATCTTTTCTCTCTTCAGCCTTAATCAGCATAGCCAGTGATAAGGGCCAGTGGTGGGATTCAATTTTTTTTTACTACTGGTTCTGTGGGTGTGGCTTGGTGGGCGTGGCAGAGGAAGGATACTGTAAAATCTCTGGTCAGAGGTGGTATTTGCCAGTTCTCTGAACTACTCAACATTTCTGCTACCCATTCTCCAGAACTGGTCAGAACCTGCTGAATACCACCTCTGATAAGGCCATAGGGAATTATGTCTGAAATTTTCAAAGGTCTAGGCCAGGGGTGTCAAACTCAAGGCCTGCAGGCCAGATCCGGCCTGTGGGGTGCTTAAATCTGGCCCATGGGGCCAGCCTGGTAGCCAAAAAAGGGGGTGGGGTAGGGGGACACGCTCTCCAGTTTTGGCCTAGACAGCAAAGTGCTGCAAGAGGCCATCCATCCTATCTGTCCCCCTGGCTGGCCTGCAGAGGACAAGTACAATGCTCCAGCCCTCAAAGAGATCCAGTTTGACACCCCTAGTCTAGGCTATGTAATTGGAGTTACACATTTACCTTTTTCTTTTGCTGTGATGATTGGCAATCTAAACAGTAAGAAGTCTTGAGACTTTTTCAAACATAAGCAATAGTCATTTTCTAAAAATTGCTCTGTAAATTATTTCATATAATATGAAATAGGCACACTCAGAATGGGGTTTGCAGCAATGAAAATTGCACGGTTTCAAACTGTTATGGTAGTATTATTCTTTCTTTTTTAAAAATAATAATAAGAGTATCAGACTGACCTACTGATTTCTTATTAACAGGTACAGATTAACTCCTGGAGGTACTTTAATTATAAAAAACACAGTACACAAGGATGAAGGGGTCTATGGTTGTTTGGCTAGCAATGCAGCTGGAACAGTCAAAGGAACAGCTGGCCTCACATACATTGGCAAGTATAAGGAACAAAATAAATAAATAAATCACAGAGTGTAGTTGATTACTTCCTTTATTTGTTGCAAATTTCAACGGATCAGAATGTGTGGATGCTGGTGATCAATGTATGATTATTTGAACACTAAGGCAGGAATATTCACGAAGACCCACAAAACAGCAGCTCGGTTATTGAATGGTTTTTTTTTATCAGCCTGAAAGACTAAAAGATGAAAATATTGCATGAAAAAATGGGATTCAAGATTTGTTTATTTTCAAGGGAGCACTGGCAACTATCTACTTAGGTATTCTGAAATTATTCCACAAGGGACTAAGTGTAAGAATAGGCCATGGGATATTTTAAAAATGTGTTGCGTTACTTTACTTCCTGGTTAAACTTTTTTAATTCTAAGAAAACTGGGAATCTGATCTGGAATCACCGTTGCCAGGTGATGGCAATTCATACATACAATGTATGAATTGGAAAGTTTAGATGAAAAAAGTTTTGACTCAAGAGAGTTGGTTTCATCCTCCATTAGTTAACCTTCGGTCAGCCACTGTCAGCCAAACCTGCTTCTTAGGAGTATTATAAAATATCAATTTATTTATATCTTGCTTCCAGCTTCCTGGAAGTAAAGTAGAATATACTGTACATATGATAGCTTCAAACTGTTCATAAAAAAGAGTGGATCTCCATTAATTTAGCTATCCCAGTACATAGGTAGATTTTAATTATTATACCCTGAACCAGCAAAGCTAAATTAGAATATCAATAAAGGAGAATATTTGCAGTTTTGGGGTTTAAATGAAGGGTCCTTGGTGCTTCCTGAGCTTGCTTGTTTTCTTGCAGATTTTTCATCACCCTAACTAGGTAACATCATCAGGGTCACAAACAAGCTCAAAGAACACCAAAGACCCCTCAAATTAGAATATAGATTGTACAATTTAAAAAAATTGGGAAAAAAAATGAGTCGGGCATCCATATCTCTAATGCTTCTTTTCTTGCTCCTTGCAGAAGTCCCTAGGGTGATTGTAGTACAAAATGAACTTTTGATTGCCCTTGGAGACACCTCTATAATGGAATGCAAAAGCACTGGAGTCCCACCTCCGTTGATTAGATGGTTTAAAGGTACCTAAATGAAACTGAACTAATTTTAAAATGTATCTATCGTCAATGTGATGACTCCATATCTTGTTTTGTTGTTTAAATGCATTTACCTATTTCCCATAAATTAAAATTACAATACCCATGGACAGCTTGAAATGGACATCATAAATTAGCTAACACGGGAGAGGCCTTCTTAAATATCTAGGGAAGAGGAAATGAGCATATATGATGGGAAGAAAAGCTTTATAAGCTACCACTTCTACAGACTATGCATTGGCTAATGTTCAATTTTTTTTCTCAGGCAAAGTTTGATATAAACTCCACTGTAAACTTTACAGAGATAATATCACTGTATTTTATGAGTGCTTGTTTTCAACAGATTGGCAGATAGTAAAGTCTCCTGAACATTTATAAAACAATAGAACCATTATGCTGCCTCTAAGGAAGCTGTTTAATTTCCTGAGTAGGTGTTTATTATTATGATTTAAAAATTTCATTATTCTTTCCCTGGGTCTAGGGGATTTAGAGCTGAGGGCAACAGAATTTCTTATTATTGACTTCTCTCGGGGCATCCTGAGAATTCAGGAAACACAAGATCTGGATGCTGGTGATTATATGTGTGTTGCCACAAATGTTGCAGGATCTGCATCTGGTAAAATAACACTGGATGTTGGTTGTAAGTATGATACTAGAACAAAGCATGCAGATTAGATATTTTGTACAGATGTGATCCACCCATTCTATTAGTGTAACTTATTCAATGAAGGATAATGTTACGTGAATATTATTTGCTATTATTATTATATTAATTGATAGTCTTTGGTATCAATTTTATATTATTAGATATTACTAATTATTGTATTAATATTATTTGATATTATATTAATTTACTTTGTGTAGATGGAAAGTGATTCCCCACTGCTGGGAGGGAATGATTTCTGTTTTTCTTGCATCCTTCTGTGCTGCTTCAGAGGATTTGCTAACTTACATGGTCATCTTTGAGAAAGGAAGTGCATTCTACAAAGTAAAGCACATAATGTTCAGAAACAATGTGTATGACCATACAGCATGTATGTCTGTATGATACACCACTTTCTCCAAATGCAGTGTATATTGGAGGAGTACACAATGTTTATCAGCATGTTTGAAAGTGCAATGAATTCTGAAATGTTCCTTCAGAATAATTCTGGAACCAATAGTATCTTCAACAGGGTCAGGGGTAATGGTGGAGAGATAGGATGAGGCCAGAGTTCATGCCAATGGGAAACTACCCATCTCACAACTCTAGCAGGAATGCTGCAGATCTATTCTCAAGGCATTTTAGCCAGCCCTCGAATTAAGTTAGAAGTAATCAGCTACAGACAAACAATCAATCATATCATGAGAACATGGTAATATTGTGCCAATAAATCTAGACAAAGGCAAATAATTTATATGAATGGGCTCTGAGTCAGTCTTGAAGATTTGGTTCCGTTATCTGATTTTAATTAAAAATATTTGGTTCCGTTATCTGATTTTAATTAAAAATACATTAAAATTGTATTGACAATTCTACGATTTTTGTCTTCCTCTGTATTCCTTTTATAGCTCCTCCAGTTTTCACACAAGAACCTAGTGATGTATCTATGGATATTGGTTCAAACATAACATTGGCTTGCTATGTTCAGGGTTATCCAGAACCGAAGATGAAGTGGCAGCGGTTGGACGGCACCCCACTTTTCTCAAGACATTTTGCAGTTAGCTCTGTCAGTCAACTCAGAACAGGAGCTCTTTCCATTCACAGTATGTAGACACCATCTTAGGTATTAAGAAATGCATAAGACTATTTGTGGGCTCATTCAGACATCTGTGACAGTGTACTTTCCTCCCATCCCTGAGTGTAGAGGAAAGCTTATTGGTGTGGAAAGCACTCCCTCCAAAGCCTACCTCTGCTAGTTACTGTTGCTGCCTACAATATGGTGCAGATGCAGGGCAGTAATTGGTCGAATCCATACCTAGCCTTTTCCCTTCAATCAAGTACTAATTACTGAGGAAAAACTAAATCATCAATGGCTCCCCTGGGATAGGGTGGAGTCCCATGATTCCTCTCCCTCCAATTGAAATTAGTCTTCTTGTGAATACTGCTTGAGCCTGTTCCTTCTTATTCTTGCTGTTTATCCTATGGTGCTACTAAATATATAGCATTTACTTTAGACTAGATATGTCCATGTCTGTGCTGCTTCTCTATTGAGGGGGCATTTAAATCTCAAGAAATACAACTGGTGGAATAATAGAACGATTCAGTTTGTGTTAATCAGGTGGAGAGAGGAAGAATATTTTATACTTCCACATAGAATTGCCTGCTAAATCCCTGAGGTCAGGAAATTGCACAAGCCTCATTTCAATATGCATATATTCCCAAACTAAACTTCCTTGAATTCACCTTGACTTACTCTGAAATCTGGGCCAAAAATGATAAAGATAGTTTGTCTACATCTGTCTATGTTCTCTTTTTATTCAAAAAGGGGGAAAAGATTAAGAAGCTGTGGTGGCACCGCACAGTGGTTAAAAGGTAGTATTGAGGGTTAACTCTGCCCATAGCCAGGAGTTCAATTCTGCCCAGTTCAAGGTTGACTCAGCCTTCCATCCTTCTATGGTTGGTAAAATGAGGCACCCAGATTGTTAGGGGCAATATGCTGACTTTGTAAACCATTTAGAGAGTGCTGTAAAGGACTATGAAGCGGTATATCAGTCTAAGTGCTATTGCTATTAAAATCTGCCTTTTTAGTTTTGCTTATTAATAGGCAAGTTGATCTCCTGTGATTGATGTTCATAAGACAGATATTCTTATGTTGAAATCCTTCCAATACATGAAAAACAACAACAGACTGTTGTTCCAATTGTAGCAGCCACAGCAAAAATGGCCATGGAGATGCAAAATCTTCCAGCTAGAAATAGATTTGCACTAAACAATTGGAACTTAGCAAATTGCTAATCTCCAAAGACTTCTCCTCAGAATTCTCCACTGGAAGTCACCTGCTGAATTAGCAGGAAAAAAGCTACTTTCAGAATGGAACACATTAAATCAGCCACAGCCTGACTTAGCATCTGCCTGACAATCAACTAATAATGCAAGGGCTTGTCCTTAGTAGATGGTTAGAGGCACATCTTCATAGCCCAGCAACTAGGACACAACTCTGGAACAACTTTGCTTTCAGGCTGTTAAAAATGATGTGACCTATGTTTAGGTTTAGCTTAACATAGCTGGAAAAATAATATTCAAAGGGAATGTATATTTGCAGATTTATTTTTTTAAGGATAATGTTTTAATACAAAATTCTTATTGCTTGTTTTTTTTTCCTTTTAAAATTTCGATACAATTTTAGATTTATGGGTTAATGATGAAGGAACATATGTCTGTGAAGCTGAAAACCAGTTTGGAAAGATTATCTCAAGCCCAGCTACAGTTACTGTGACGGGACTTGGTAATGAATTGATAATATGAGATTTTTGACAATATTTAGCATAGAAATAAAGTGTTCTCCACTGGCTATAGCGCTTATAGTGTGTGAAACAACAGCACGCTGTGATATTATGTTTAAAATCACATTTATGTTAAATACAAACAGAATTTTATTTCTTTGACAAATCAGAGCAATAACTTGAACAAATAAATAATAAATAAATCCACATTAGATTTCTTTTTGCGGAGCATTGGAATACTTATATATTTAATTTTAAATATGTATATGAACTTGTAACCTTTTCATGAATACAAAGCAATTGTCCTTCCTTCCTTCCTTCCTCCCTCCCTCCCTCCCTCCCTCCCTTCCTTCCTGTATGAAAAGTTGGTTAATAATTTTATCAAGAATAATAAAGTGTGTAGTTGAAAAGAAGGAAGTGTGGATAATTGATGTGGCAATACCTAGATATAATAGAATTGAAAACTAAAGCATTGGAGAAAATGATAAAGTATCAAATTATGAAAATCAAAATTGAAAGATTATGGCATAAATCAGTCATTTTGGTCTCAGCACTTATCAGTACACTGGGTGCCATACCAAAAGTCTTGGACTGTACTTAGAAAATCTGTACATTGGCAACATTTCCATCTTTCTACTCTGTTTGGATCTGCACATGTACTGTGCTAATACATTACAATATCTAGGTTCTTGGGAAGAATTCAATGTCTATGAAGGCCAACATCAGCTGAAGAACTGGCAGCTGTAATTTCACGTTGTGTGTATTTAATAATAATGAACCAGGTCCTTGGGAAGGACTTGATAGATGGATAAATGCCAAATCCAATCAAAACATCTGGCTGACTGTGTGACCAATCATAATAAACAACCCAAATTAAAAATGGAAGTAGCACGCTGTAATAGATTATTTTGGGATTCATGGTCTCCATACAGTATGAACATAATCAGTGGTTCAGTAGATTTATTTATAATTCAAGGTTAAAGTAAACCACTTTTGAGAAAAGTTTTGCAGTCTAGGATTTTTCTTAAGTTCCTTGAGAAGATGGATTTTTTTGTGCGGTTTTATAGGAACATAAACCATCCTTGTATTATGATAATTTTTTTTCTTTTCCTGTTTCTCTTTGATATAGTTGCACCTCTAATTGCAATGAGTCCTGCAACAGCTAATGTCATTGAAGGACAGCAACTGACTCTGTCATGTGTACTGCTGGCAGGGAACCCAATCCCAGAGCGAAAATGGATTAAAAGTAGCATGGTGGTAAGATAATTTTGAATATCCTTTAAAGTTTTCTACTTAAACTTACTTAAGTTTAAATACCACCACTGCTTGATGGTGAAACAGTACCAAAAACATGAAGTCTTATGATTTACAGCATTTCATTTCATTTTGTTTCATATGCAGATGGAGCATAACTTATAGTATTGCACCAAGACTGTTTTCTGACTCAGTGAAATTACCTGCTAGGTGACTTCACTGAGTCAGAAAACAGTCTTGGTGCAATACTATAAGTTATGCTAGGTGACTTGGGAAAGTCAGTTTAGGCTAAGCACTAGATATTTGTCCAAGTACATTTGGCAGGGGCAGATGCCTTGGGAAGCAGGAAAGTAATAGGTCTTAAGGGACTCCTCAGAGTCCTTGCAAATTTGGAAAAATCTTATATAATAAATGATCATGATATCCATTGGTTTCCTGTAATTGTAATGTGATACCTGCATTTTTGTGTTTGCTAATTTGCTATTTGACACCCATAAATTAACTCCATCTGGAAATTATTTCATTTGAATTGTGCAAAATTCTGTTTCAGGAGAAGGAGTTGTGATTTCTTATTTATATATGGAGGTGTGATGACTCAGCAGTTAAGAAGTTGAGCTTGTCAGCTGGAAAGCTGACACCTCCAGTTTGAGATCCAAGCACAGCATGATGGGGCAACCTCCCATGCTTCTCCCAGCTCCTGCCCACTTAGCAATTCAAAAGCATGAAAATGCAAGTAGATAAATAGGTCCCACTTCAGTGGGAAGGTAACAACATTTTGTGTTTCACAGCACACTCTGTGCTGCAGTGTGATGCCATGCTAACCACATGACTGCGTAAACATCTTCTGACAACACTGACTCCCTTGGCTAAGTATCAGAAATGAGCACTGCTCCCTAGAGGCAGACACAACTGAACAGGGGAAACGTTTACCTTTACCATACCTCTCTCTCTGTATCATTGTCTTTTAATGCTGCAGTGAAGACATTATAAATAACTGAACTGGGCTTTGGTTTAAATTTGTCTCCAAGTGAGTAACTTCACCAGTTGGAGGTAAAGATAAACAGAAATATATTGTTTCATTAAGCTTCCTTTCAGCTGCAGTTGTAATGGGGGATTTCTAATCAATGTTAAGTTTCATATAGAGGTAGTTTGACTTAATCTGTACACAATGATCATGTTTTCCTTTCAGGAGAGTCATTTGTCTAGATAGATTTGTGTACATATATCAAAATATAACTTAATTTTATCTCCCATAGAATGGTTTGTTATAGGCTTGTGCAGATAACCAGAAGTTTTATTACAATGCATGAACATTGCAAAGTGTAGTTATGTATATAATTTATAGGATAAAGAATGGAAAGTTGTGGAGAAAAGAAGCTACACATTCCAATTGCCCTGACAAAGAGAGGAAAACTCATTTTAAATATGTACTGATAATTAATTCAGTGAAACTCTGCTATAACCAGAAACAAGAAAATCTGAACCATATGCTCCAGGAAAGTCTACAGACTTCAAAGGGAGATAATTCCATAAGTAGCCCTTTAGATTGAATCACTGTTTTGATGTCTTTTTGCATTCTATGATGGAAGCCATGAAGAGTAGAATTTTTGCTATATTCTCTTTGAAAAAAATCAAGCTTTGCATATGATTTGAAGCCAGGTATTGCTTCCTTCACTTTCCCAAGCCCTCATGTCTTTAAATTAAAGGAGAAAGAGGAACACTGAACTAAAAAGCACTTCCTGAACTCTGGATGTTCCTGTACCTAAATGATGCAAAATAGGTTTTTTTTTATTGGGAATCTTACTAGATACATACAGTAAAGACTTGAAATATCTGATTGTAAATGTATTAACAGCGGCTAGGATTGTATTTGCTAAAAATTGGAAGAATGAGAAAATACCATTGCAGGAAGAAATTATTAAGAAAATATTGGAATGTGCTGAGATGAGTAGATTGACATTTGAAATTAGAGAGCAAGAGGATAAACAATTTTATGAAATTTGGGATCTTTTCTATCAATGGTTGGATGATAAAATACAATAATAGAATATTTAGAATGTTAGATAGCAAGGAATATCTTTGTTTTTTCTTTCTTTTTTGTTATTTGACATCATATCTATAAAGTGCTTTTAGGATAGATCTGATATGATTATATGATTTGTTATAGAATAAACCATTTAAAGTATTGTTATCTCATAAAGTATGAATGAATAAAATTATAGTCAAATGTTTTTGTAATAGCGATATTAGGATATATAAGTTTGGATTGACAATATGAGTTATTATGTAATATAACTGTAATTGAGACTACGAAATGAATGCACAAAACTGATGAACCAACCGACACACTGTATGTATATATGGAAGAGAGTTGATGTTTTTATGTTCTGTTTTGTTTGTTTTTAAAAAATCAATAAAATTGTTTTCAAAAAACAAAAACAAAAAAAACAAAATAGGTCTAGATGCAAGAAAGAGGTAGTCATATGGGCTTCTTTGTCTTTAAAAGTTGCAAAAAAACAAAACAAAAACCAAGCAAAATCAAAATCTGCAAGAATGCTCCCATTTAAGTTGCCTTGCTGGACAACATTGGTTAATTTAAAAAAAAAAAACTCAGAATATGCCAGGTGTAAATGACCAGACTAAATGAAGAATGGTTTTATCTGCCTTCCCCATTTCAATTCCAGGTGGTTCAGACTCCCTATATCAGCCTCCGGAGTGATGGAAGTCTTCACCTTGAAAGGGTTCGACTACAGGATGCTGGAGGCTACACTTGCATGGCCAGCAATGTTGCTGGGACAGACAACAAAACAACCACTGTCAATGTTTTTGGTGAGTGAATCATTTAATGTTTTCATTACTTTTCAGTGTTAAGAATTCACCAGTATTCATCCCATGATGACTGGTAGATTGTCACTGAAATCGCACACTAAGTTTAAAAATTCTGCAAATGATCAGTTCAGATGACCGAGCAATGGCCTGTTCCCATCATCTGCCAGTTCCCAGTAGCCTGCTAGTTTAATTCTTGAGAGATTGCTTTCAAGTGAACACAGAAAAGAATAGAATTGCCATCATGCAGTGCATTGAAGTGCGTGTTTTTACTCAAACCATCCTCTTCTTGATGCTTCCTACAGAGTTCATAAGATAATAAAAGAGATAAACAATCAGTTGAAATGGAAAGCAAAATTTCCACTCCTGCATTCTGCAATTTTGTCTCCTTCAGCTGGTTCCCTGTTTGCTATCTTTCTACTTTATTCTTTTGCCCTCAAAGAGCAAAAGAAATACATTAACAGGGCTAGGCTGCTGGGAGTTCCCAGGGGTTTGTGCAGTTTGTGCAGAATCTGTGCAGTTTGGGGAACCCCCAAATTCCATTCCTGGCTGGCCCCACCCTCCCCTCCCCTCCCAGGAGTCCCCACATGGCCTGTTTGTATGCAGGTAAGTGCAGGGCACGCATGGAGGCTCAGGGAGGGTGAAAAATGGGCTGGAAATGGATCCGTTCCTGGACTCCAGAGAGCCTCTGGAGCCTGGGGAGACAGTTTTTTGCCCTCCCAGAGGCTCAAGGAAAGCCTCCAGAACCCGGGGAGGACAAAAATACCCTCCCCCCATGCTGCAGGAGGCTGACCAGGCCAATCTCACCATGGCCACGCCCACCTAGCAACTGGGCAGAGAACCCATTGCTAAAATGTTTGAAGCCCACCCCTGAATATTAAACATCATTCATGAGAACTACAGTCTATGGTCATGTCTTTTTCTCATATTCATCATCATAATAAGTAGTGTTCTGCTGGTCTTTGACTATAAAAACGATTTGATCTGATCAGTAAAGGGTAGTTTGTGAAGTAAAGAAATAAAATCTTCAATACGTCTTGTGTTTTCAATTACAAATAGGTACAACACAACGTATATTACGTAAATTTCTCATTTCATAGGGTAAGTATAGCTAAGGAGTTTTGTTGGAATGTTGAAGGTAATAAATTGGTTCCAGCTGCTCATGAAAGGCAGATGAGATGTGTATGTGTTCTAATGCATGCAGAATGTGCTAAACAGCTATGTAAAAGAAAAGTTCTTTGTATCCAGAAAAGGTCTTCTGAACCCAATTTTGATTTTTCCCACTGAAATTGCTTCAAAGCATGAATTGCTTCAAAATGGAAGAAGACATCTATGTTCTGATCATCTGGATAAACAGAACATGTGAATAAAATCCCACCCAGAAATAGGTCTCTCTGTATGAATGTTTTGAAATAATAATGGTTTCTGCAGACATATTTCTTTTTAAATAAAACAGAGGCAGATGAAAGAATTCTCCAAATGCGGTTTAAAAGGTTTGATAGAGGATTAAAAAGAAGCCAGTGAATGGGGTGTGTGGCTTAAAGAAACAACTAGTATACATATTTTGTATGTAGATCAATGGTGAAGGAAGATTGCTGTAAACATACAGTAGGCTGATGATTAAGGTAGTATATAAATAAATCTGCATGTAGAATTCTTTTTGATGCTTGTAAGCAAGTCATATGGGGCAAACATGCAAAGAAAAATATTTCTGGTAGTTATAAGCTTAATGATGTCAATGGCACAAGGTGTCCACACAAAAAAAACCCATCTGAATAGTGTGGCAAGGATGAAATAATACATGTACAAACCAGCCTAGGGCAACTTTATGAACCAGAAAGATGTTAAACATCTAATGGAAGATGAAGAGAAGATTAGTTTCAAATGCTGTATCACTTGGTTTCAGATGTAAAGGTAAGGCTGAAGCTGAATACAGGTCCCTGGGAAGAGAGGACAAGAACCTTTCAATGAGAGACAGATGGTCCTCTCGGATTGCATAAATTTTTTGAAAAGTTCTCAGTGTTAGAACAATGTTGGTGATCTTACAGTGCTCAAGGGAAACGCAGACTTTTATTCAGCAGGGAATCAGACAAGGGAAGGCTGGGCACATATCAAGATAGACTGATCTGAAATGGTTTTGGTGTCAGCACAGTGAACTGATTAACACAGCCATTTGGAAACACTCTAGATGTTTGTATTTTTCCTCAAATACTTGTCATGCTTTGGAAGTTATGTATGTCATGCTTCTTCATGAGAAAACTTGCCGAAGAAATCTTACAATTGTGAATACATTTGTACCCTATTAGCATTGAAAATCATATCTATAAAGAATTCTTGCTATAAGTCTTATTGAAGATTTTATTTTATTTATTTATTATTATACTTATTAGTATTTTATTACACATACACATTTTGGTGCTTCTAATTTAAAGCCTCCTTTAAAGATTACAGATCCCAATTCAAATTGTTGATGATTTGTTGACGATGGGTTGATGATCAACAATGATTGTTGATGATTGATGGTAGAGTTGCAATGCTCCCACACCCATTCCCAGTCTAGTCTTTATTTGTCCTTTGTTCTCCCTACAACCTTCATGTTCTTTATGATCCTCTGGATTGAGTGATATGAATGAGCTTTCAGAAGTTTACTGCATATTGCATTGAGTTATAAGCAGTGACCAGCAGCACCAGCATGTGCACAGATGTATACACACTTTGCAAGAAAAGAGTTTGCTTGCAATAAGTCCAGATCAGTAAATAAGAAGCCTGGTGAAGGCTCAGAGTCTTCACAGGAATGTTGGTCAATGAAGGTCAAAGTGACAGAATTTCTGAATACTTAGATTTCAAAGCCTGAGTGCAAAGAGTCTGGTTACTGGTTACTAGGAGCCTTGATATAGACCACTACTGGGGACGGGGTTCACTTAAGATTGGTGCCTCTCTTGCCTGATAAGGAGGTGTGTGGAACACTTCTGTTTTGCGGTTTGTGTCTGTGTGGTACATGCAGGCACTGAATGATTGTATTTGGACTCTCCTTGTTCCACCACCAGCAAGCTACTCTGAATGATTCCAGGTTGCCTTCTCAGGTGCTCAATTGTTTGCTAATTCCTGGGGCTAACATTTGTCTGACATACCTAAAGCAGGTTTTTCAGCATCAGAATCTTCCAAATCTATTTCGGGCACGATACTTTCCTTTGAAAGTGTGATGGTTTTCACAAGATGTAGAGATGAAAGAGAATAATCATGTGGGAGATAGGCAAGATCCATGAGAAGCTAGTCATGGATTAAGTCCAAAGAATGCAGATGTTGTATAGGAATGTCAATTTTGTAACATAATACCATCTGCTTGTTCATTTTATTGGTTACGGCTTAGGGCAATGGGCCCCAACCTTTTGGGCACCAGGGACTAGTTCCAAGGAGAGAGGGTTTTCCACAGACTGGAGTGGGTGTGGTTTTGTGTGCTGCCTGCATCTCATGGATGGGGGTTCACTGATTTGTGTGGCGTGGTTGCATGCCACAGACCAATGCCAGTCCTCAGATTGGGGACCCCTGGCTTAGGGAATCAGGAAACCTAAACCAACAAATGTGTTATGTTTTGTGTGCAAGACAAAGGATGACATTCCTTGTTATCTAATCTAAATATAAGGCATAATGCAGGAATGGCCATCTTTGGAGCCTGAGGATATATTTGAGAAGGTGTTACAAGTACACTTATGAAGTGGCCACATGGGAGATATGTTTGGTTGTGAAATGATTGCCATAGTGGACACAGCCACTCACAAAAACCCTTTATCAGAAGGGTAACTATCAGATCTACTCACATTGTCTCTGTGGAAATCAATTTTACATAGATATAAAAATATGGTGCAAGAAGTTTCTACTTAGCAGCATGCCAGCTTCTTATTTAATATTTTTAATTAAAATAATCTTTTTAAAAAGTCAAGTGGGACAGAGAATCTGATGGGTACCAAAGGAATATTTTTCATCACATTGTTGACTGTGGACCCTATATTGCCTATATCTGCCATTACATCTAAATAAGACTGAAACTTAAAAACTATGATGGAATATCTGTGTTAATAGGTTATGCCTCATAATAAACAGCAACATCACACATGACATGTAATAAGAAATAATTGGTAAAATACTTGCATATTTGTGTTTTCAGTTCCACCCATAATTCAGCACGGACAACAAATCTTTAGTACTATAGAAGATGTTCCAGTTACGTTACCTTGCAAAGCCAGTGGAGCTCCTAGGCCATCCATAGTATGGTCCAAGGTAATTGCAATGTTTTGATCAACTGAATTTGGAACTTTAATGAGTTAGGTGTATTTATATTTATGTACTTAAAATATTGATAGTCTACACTTTGTCTAGACTGCATATGCCACCATTTAATAGTCCCAACACATTGAGAAGGCATAATGCTCAAGAATGCTATCGTAAGCATTCATTAAGTTTTCTGCCTCCACTTAGGCTGCAAGTTAGGACAACAGTGCAAGCTGTCATGTATTTAAAGTAGCTTTCAGATATATAGTATGTCTATATTTGACTGGCCATGAGGGAGAAGGAGAAGAAGAAGGTACTTTCTATGCAAAATAGACCTACACATTAACTGGCAATACTCACTGCTTAAGTTATTATAGTTACAATAGAAAATCTTTCGGATTAAGCTTATCTAATTGTTAAATGTAGTTTAGCAGGTATTTTTTTATTTTTTTTATTTTATTTATTTTTGTCAAGCGATTATAAGATAATAGGTAAAAGTATAAACATAGTTATGAATACATGAAATGGATACATGTAAGAAAAATAAAAAGAAACAATAGGACAGGGACGGTAGGCATGTTGGTGCGCTTATGCACGCCCCCTACAGACCTCTTAGGAAAGGGGTGAGGTCAATAGCAGACAGTCTAAGGTTAAAGTTTTTGGGGTTTGGGGAAGAAACCACAGAGTCAGACATTGACCACTCTGTTGCTGAAGTCGTATTTCCTGTAATCTATAGATTTAAAACAATGTAAGAGGAAAGGACAATACTCAAGGGAACTAACACTTAATGTAAACTGAGTCAATAACAACAGCAAACTCTGTAAATTTTAAAAGAAAACAGCAATGACACTATGACTTTGAAGCCAGCTGTGAAGATGCTGAGTTACACAGACCATTATTAAAACATACTCTGGTAGTTTTTACTTCATGTTCCATATGAATAAGTTCATCTTTATTTTACTGTCTTTTTACAGAAAGGAGAAGTGATTCCTCCCAGTAGTTTAATGTTTTCTTCTGGATCTGATGGAAGTCTTTATATAGTTTCTCCGGGAGGTGAAGAGTCTGGGGAATACATCTGCACTGCAACCAACGCAGCAGGTTATGCCACACGGAAAGTACAGCTGACAGTCTATGGTAAATAAAAATGAAAGTGTAAACCTCTCTAAAAATGAAGTAGTGGGGCTCAATCTAAAATTTCAAGTCTGCAAGTACCTTCTGAAACTTGGAGAGAAGTGCCCAGAACCATGTAGAAGTTGTCAACCAACTGCAATTAACATGAGGCAGTGCAGAATGTATTATAGTTTGCAATCAAATTATATTGTTAAATTTAAATGTAAGTTAAGCCCCTTCTAATTGTTACTTCATTACTTGTTATTTATGCCAGGCAAAAGCTAAGTATGGCTCTCAGCCTAAAAAGATTGGGCATCCCTATTCTGCTAATTTGGAGGTAAAATATGTCACAAGAACCATTTCATGATAACTCTGCCTCCTGTTCATTCAACCAGTTGATGTGATTTAGCTGCAATGGATATGGGCCTGTGGTGGTAACGGCGATGAGCAGCGGAGACCAAACCGGTTCTCTCTGCCACTTTGCTGTTGGGCCACCTGCCCACCCGGGCTCCTACACTCACCTTTTGAAGCGCAGCTGCTTTGCGCGGCACAGCAGAGTGCCATGCGGCAGCTACTGAAGCGACAGGGAGAGTACAGGATTGCAGGAGGTGAGTTGGACTAGCTCTGTGCCTGTACAAAGTGCACATTTGGCGCGTGCACGCATGTAAAGTGCACCCACCAAGCCATGTCCACTGAACCGGCGGTAAAAAATCTTTGAATCCCACCACTGGCATGGGCCTCTTTCCCTACTATTCTGTTATAAATTTTTGTTGAATATTACAGCTCTCCCTATAATGTTTATTATGATAAAACCCTTTTATAGGTTATCCCTGCATAAACAGGATCCCTTTCAGAAGACCATTCTGTAGGATAACTGTGTGGTTTACCCTCCTTCCTTCCTACTCTTTGAGAGCAAGTGTCCATACTAACAGGAAGTTATGACTGGAGTCGAGGTTGGGGATTAGATTCATTGAGGTGACTTTGGAACAATAAATAGTATTTAACCTTATCTTCCCATGTGTTGTGTCTGACTGCAACTGCTTTCTGTAATAGTGTCCACATTTGTCAGGAATGTTCTGTTGGCATAGGAACTGTGATTTCAGGCAAATATCCCCTCTCCTCTTGTACTGGAACAGTATACAACATATCCTCCTCTGTTAAAAGAGGCCTTGGCCCTTTAGGAAGTTTATCTCCTGTAAGTAGAAGAGGGGACAGAAGAATGGAGAGAGTGAGCTGTTTTGCTTACAGAACAATTGGAGTTAATCCACTAACCTGGAATATTATTGCAAGAACGGGATAATAATATAATGTGCATGTTTTGTTTTAGTAAAACCAAGAGTTTCCAGACCTGGAAATCAGCAAGGAAGTTCACCAGATAACCCAATTGAGATGTCAGTGACAGCTGGGGAAGAAGTGACACTGCCCTGTGAAGTGAAAAGTTTGCCACCCCCAATAATCACATGGGCTAAAGAAATGCAACTTATCTCTCCATTTTCTCCAAGGTAACTTTTATATCATTTCTTAGTTTACTTTGTTTGAATTTCGGTACAAGTTGTCTCACTGACGTGATCAGAGGCTGCTAGATAAACTCTGGCATTTGTATGGATTATTAATATACACCAATAATTGAATATTCATATTATACTTTGATTCAGTCCCTGCCTATTTAAAGATAATGGAAATGTAATATGTGTAGTATATTGTCAGTATCCTATGCAATCATTTGGAGTCTTTTCACAACATGATGTTCTCCAGATGTGCTAGATTGTAGTTTCCATGTATTCTATACTGTAATTTCCATCATCCTTGTAGTCCAACACATTATAAGATGAATACTAAATAAAGATACCAGAAACATTCATCAAGAATGCTGCTTTCAGATCTAAATCCTCTGTATGACTCCCTCAAACACTGCCCTTTGAAAATACTTTTTTCTGGTAAAGAATATCTTTGTGAGGAAACATCAAAAGGCCTGGAGTTTTGGCTTATCTCAGAAATCCATAACGAAGCCATGTATCTTGCTGGCATCGTGCCTTGTTGTTGAGTCTTTAAACAACACATCCATTGTAAGAACTGGGTCACTGAAGGGATGAGAAGTTACCTCTATCATTGGTATTTCATACTTCCCCCACTTTCTTATCTTGAATCCTATAAGAAAGAGTTCAGCCTGGAAATTAGAGAGGACTGAGTTTGGCAGCTTGAATGGTGGTAGTCACTGATAGGCAATTAATGTAGAATAGAATAGAGCTGGAGGGGACCTTGGAGGTCTTCTAGTCCAGCCCCTTGCTCAAGCAAGAGAAGTTATACTATTTCAGATAAGTGGCTGTCTAATCTCTTCTTATAAACCTCCAGTGATTGAGCATCCATGATTTTTGAAGCAAGCTATTCCACTGGAATTGTCTTCACTGTTAGAAATGTATCCTTAATTACAGGTTGCTTCTATCTTTGGTTAGTTTCCAACTATTATTTCTTGTCCTTCTCTCCAGTGCTTTGTAGAATAATTTGATCTCCTCTTCTTTGTGGCAGCCTCTCAAATACTGGAATACTGCTGTCATGTTCCCCCTAGTCCTTCTTTTCTCTAGACTAGCCAAACCCAAATCCTGCAGCTGTTCTTCATATGTTTTAGTCTCCAGGCCTTTGATCATCTTATTTGCTCTTCTGTGAACTTTTCCCAAGGTCTCAAAATCTTTGTTGTAGCATGGTAACCAAAATTGGTTGCAGTATTCCAGGTGTGGTCTTTGATTAAGGAGTTAATGGATTAAAGAATTGGATCACAATCTATTCTGTTTTACAGGATAGATGGGAGTTTTTGTCTCATGCTGTTCCTTTTTAGCACTGGATAAGAGTTAACAAAATTCAAGAGAGATTGGATTTAGATCATTTGTGAGAATCTAGACTGATTCCTCTTTTCACTTCTGCCCCAGACTCTGCCAATCCTCCTTTTCTGACAAAACTAGAAAGCTTTCTGGGTCTTTCTTTCTTCATCAACTCAAATTCGCCACAGTGACAGTGTAATCTGCATTTATTGACTTATACACCACTTTTATACACCGCTCTTCATGATAAAAGTAGCAGTTGACAGAAACATGATAGTCTTCATTTGTCTGGTTCTGCAACCCAACAAGACAGATACACACTGCAGAGAGTAATTAGGACTGCAGAAAAAACAACTACCAACCTCCCTTCCATCGAGGACCTGTATACTGTATGAATCAAAAAGAGGGCTGTAAAAATATTTACAGACCCCTCACATCCCGGACATAAAGTGTTTCAACTCCTACCCTCAAAATGATGCTATAGAGCACTGCACACCAGAACAACTAGACACAAGGACAATTTATTCCCGAATGCCATCACTCTGCTAAACAAATAATTCCCTGAATACTGTCCAGCTATTTACAAAGTTTGCATTAATATTACTATTAATCTTCTCATCACTCCTGATCACCCATCCCCTCCCACTTGTGACTGTATGACTGTAACTTTGAACCTTGTATCCTTATGATTTAAATTGATTATTTCCTAGTATGATTTGATTGCTTATTGTACCCTATGACTATTAAGTGTTGTACCTTATGATTCTTGACTCAGGATGAATATATCTTTTCTTTTATGTACACTGAGAGCATTTGCACCAAGAAAATTCCTTGTGTGTCCAATCACACTTGGCCAATAAATAATTCTGTTCTGTTCTGTTCTGTTCCGTTCCGTTCCATTCTATTCTCTACATGAGTCCACACAGGTTTTGCCCCAGTTCTTCCCTTTATTATCTTTAGATTTAATAAAATAGGCATTGATTTGAGAATACATGAGGATCCATTAAATTTGTTTGTCATTAGATTTTTTTGGGGTTGCTATTATTGGTTAGCAGAAATATGCACAGAATAGAGTGGGCACTTGGAGTATCGCCACAGCATTCAATGATTAAAAGTAAGATGATACAGTAAACTATTTTAAAATTGTCAAAAATAAAATTAAAAACCACGATTAAAAATAAATAGAATAAATAATTTTTTGGAATGAATTCTGCAGGTCAGAGACTATCCCAAAGGCACCATTTCTGGTTTTTGATAGAGACTATCAGAGCAACTTTTGAATCCCTAGCAGATATACTGCTTTGATATCTTTGAGGGATGCATTTAAAAAAAAATGTACAAGAGGATGGAAAATGCCTCCAACTTGGTGGTTAACTGGATTTGAAATGGAAGTCTGTGGACTGTTGACTTTTACTTCATTCCTCAGCTATGCAGAATGAAGAAGTCAGAGGGCAAGAGCAATTAAGGGAAAAAATGGAAGATCAGTCTATACAAAAGTAATACTGAACAGATGCTGTTTGATGTGCAACGTTTATTATTAATGCTCCTGTAAGAGACTTTCGTGTTCTTATAAATATTTATAGTCATCTGTATTTCCTGTGGGGTTTTTTTTCCACCTCTCCCACCCCCAGACATACCTTACTCTCTTCAGGCTCAATGAAGATTGTTGAGACATTTGTATCAGACAGTGGCTTGTACATCTGTGTGGCTACAAATATTGCGGGAAATGCAACCCAAAAAGTAAAACTAAATGTACACGGTAAGAATCCTCTGCTTTCAATAATAAATATTGAATTAAATTAATAATGGGCATTCAGTGAATTAGTAACTCAAATAATATTAGCTTAATTAAATATGACTAAGGTTACTGGCATCAGATTCAAATTGGATTGGGGCATGAGGAAGTCCCAAAGCTGTACCTTATATATTATGCATGTGCTCGGGGGAGAAGTTTAGTAATAGTATCAGAACTTTATTTTTAAATATGTTTTCAATCTGTCTTTTGGCCCAGTAAAGCTATTTAGAGTCTGATTGCAACACAAAATTATGCAGTGAAGAGTTAATTTTTTAAACATTTTTCTATGCTATACACTACCCTCTCACTGCCTGCACCATTGACACCTGCAATCCATTCCCTGGAACCATTACCTTTCTTAATTTGCCCCTTCCACAAGGCTTCAGAAACTACCCATTGCTCCTATTTGCTGACATCCTACATCTTCTTGTGTAACATAATAGCTTCTCATAGATCTCAACAGCCTAAATAAGACTTGCTGCTTGGCCACAATTTACAAGAACAATCTATGCTCATTAAATTAAAAGGATCTTTATAATAATATGTTATTTTTCAAAAGACAATCGTTTAAAATGGGGGTGCCATGTCTCAATGGCTAAAGATGCTGGAAAGATGATAGCCCGGGCTTGAGACCTGAGCCCTGCACAATGGGGTGAGGTCTCATTCCTTGTCCCAGTTCCTACCCACATAGCAGTTTGAAAGCATGCAAATGTGAATAGGTTAACAAGTATCACTTTAATGGGAAGGTAACATAATTTATCTTTTAGCATATAGCCATGCTGGCCACATGACCATGGAAAATATATTTGGTCAACACTGGCTCCCTTGGCCAAGAAACAGAAATGAACACTATGCCCTAGAGTCAGACATGACTGGAGAGGGAAATCATTAACTTTACCTAATCATTTAAAGTCAGTTATTTAATAATTTATTAATATAAATTAACTCATCAAAAGATAATTTTTCAATGATTTAACCCAAATGCATGGGTAATTTCTTTAATGATTTTTAACCATTCCTCAAGTCTTATAAGTTCATGTCTTGTAAATATTTCTGGAAGTGTTTAGAAATGATAATTATTTATTAATTAAATTTATATGCTGCCCACCTCACTATCAAATGGCTCTGAGTGGCTTGTATTGTATTGATAAAAGAATTATGTAGGTTATTCTGAAAGATTGCATTGAGTATGTAACTATCTTTAAAATATGTAGGGGTCAAATGCTATGTTGTGTTCTTCATGTTTCACTGCATGATATTCTAAAATCTTTCTGTATGTAATTTATTATTGTTGTTATTGCTATTATTATTATTATTATTATTATTATTATTATTATTATTATTATTATTATTATTATTATTATTATTATTATTATTATTATTATCTTAGTTCCTCCAAAGATACAACATGGGCCTCGAGTGATTAAAGCAAAGGCTGGTAATAGAGTTGATATATATTGTAGTGCTCAAGGAATCCCATCTCCAAGAATTACTTGGCTTAAAGATCAACAACCCCTTTTGATAGACAACGAACAATACGCTTCATCTCTAGATGGAAGACTGAGTATCATCAAAGTTGTGCTTTCAGATGCTGGAATCTATAAATGTGTGGCAAGTAATATTGCTGGCCAAGATGAAGCTGAGATAATGATCCAAGTTCAAGGTATGTTAACATTATAGTGAAAAGTACATAAGTAGAATTATCATTTTTAAAAAGAGGTTATGTTTACAGCAAATAATTGAATTATAAGGGTTTTTTGTTTTCACTAAGAATATTCAAACATATAACCTTAAGGGAGAATATCCTATTGCACATGTATATACAATCAGATAAAGCAGAGATATCTCTCTATCTCTGTCTCTGTGTCTGTCTTTGTATACATATGTGTGTATAAAAATGCTTTTCTTTACTATATTTTCCCAATATATTTTTTATTATGGTGAATCTCATGGGAAACTTTAAATGACATGGAATTCACTTTTTCCATTGGTTCAAAAATGCAAAATTAGATATGTTAAGTCTGTTTTGATTATTTTTAGTGATGACAATTGAATTATAATTTTTAAACCACCAACTACCCGTGAAGTAACTTTATTTAATTTTTTATGTTGATTTTTCCTCCATTCTGTATTCTAAAAAACATTCATAAAACATAAATAAAGTAAAAAAAAATTGACAACATAAAGTTAAAACTAATAGGAGTTCATGTTTCCTAGAATTCAGTGCAATTGTTTGTAGAATATAAGAATAGTTCTGCGTTAAAGCAGAACTGAACTAGTAAATGAGAGGTATCTTTCTTGGAAGATGAACTGTTGATATTAGGAATTATATCTGTCACAGACAATTTCATACAGTTAGACTACTGCTGACTTTATCTATCCTTAGTTCCTTTCTCCAAATTCCCAAGTTTCAGTGGAAGTTTTTATTACACCCTGAAGCAAATTGTGTGGGTAGTTATGCGAGAAGAGAAGGCCATCATCATATATAAAGTTAGATATATTTTATTGAAAAAAATATTTTATTTTTGATGTCAGTAAGTGTAAAGGATATTAAAAATGTGTAACATTTTTTTCACTTTAGCAGGAAAGGAAGTTCAGGTATTGATAAGAATAACAGAGGGCTATCATTGCTTCTCTGATTTGCTAATCAGTAGGTTGCAATAGAAAGGTACAAATCCAGTTTGTCGGGAAATTCTTAATTTATCTCCAAATATATGGAGGAATATAACATTTAATTATGACTTACCTGGTGTTATTTCTGTTTCTTCTTGATGTACATAGAAAAGTTTTTTTTCTCAGAGTTTCCTTATCATACCATGAAGCCTGAAGCCTCTGAACCAAGTAAACCAAAAATGTAATACATTATATATAATATAAAATGAAATTTTAATAGTTAAAATTAAATGTGTGTGTGTGTGTGTGTGTGTGTGTGTGTATAAATGTATGCGATTTTGAAAATTTCAAAGGAATTTGGGAAACCTACCCAATAAGTATAAATAAAGGTCATATTATGTTCATTTTATATTAGAACCTCCAACTGTTGGAACACTTGATCCGCCATACAACTCTCCATTTCAAGAAAGAATAGCAAAAGAACAAATTGCCTTCCCATGTCCAATCAAAGGTACAGAGCATCATGAATTGCTGAACTGGAGGCTTTCCATTTTGGGGGATGTTGACTTTTGTAACCTGATGATTCTATTATTTCTTGTTTAATTGAATTTATTAGCTACCCAACTTTAATGGACTATAGATGGCATACAAAGAAAGGAAACATAAAAACAATTGAAAACACTGATCCATACAGGAAGCCCAGACTAAATCATCCAGAAAAAAGTAATCTAATAGACAGCATAAACAACAACTAATAAACAGGGGCTATTGAACAAATATAAAGATCAACTCCAGGTCAACTTCAAAACTTTAAAATCAGGTTTTCAAAGCTTTCTGGAACCCCAGCAGAGAGGGCATCCTTATCGCTGGGTACATACTGTTGTAGATGGTGAGGCCATAATAAAGAAAGCATGCTTCCGAGATCCTACAAGATGACAATGGGACCTGGAGTACACTCATGCTGTTGGAACATACTTTGTTGTTGTTGTTGTTAGTTGCGAAGTCATGTCTGATCCATTGTAATCCCATGGACAACGTTCCTTCAGGCCTTCCTGTCCTCTACCATCTTCTGGAGTCCATTTAAGCTCACGCCTACTGCTTCAGTGACTCCATGCAGCCACCTCATTCTCTGTTGTTCCATTCTTCTATTACTCTCAATCTTTTCCAGCATTAGGCTCTTCTCCAGTGAGTCCTTGCTTCTCATTAGGTGGCCAAACAGGCAGAAATAGTTGGAGATAAATGGACTCTTGGATATTCAGGTCCTATGCCATACAGGGTTTGATAGGTAATAACCAGCACTTTGAATTGAATAACCAGCATTCTTCAGTCTCTGGGATGGGAGAATTAGGCTTGGCTGTGATGGTGGTATTATTATTATTTAAATAGAAAATTAATACTACCCTGCAGGCAGAAGTCAAACTTTGAATCACACCACCAACGTTTGGTATTTTTCCAGTATTTTAATGCTGATTTGCTGTATTAATAGCCAGTTTGCTATAGTAGAAAAATGTTCCCTTGAGTATATGTAGCATCTGCGCTATTGTCTTCTTGAAAATGTTTCCCATATGGTGCTACTTGAAATAAGCAGCTTATGTATAAATGATATCAGTCCTTCCTATAATGTTGGAATTGTTTGTTTTATTTGGCTAGCAGGCTGTAAGAAGTATTATTATTATTTTTTGCCTTCCTTTGCTTAGGGAAAATGACATTTTAGAATTTTCTTTTTGCCTCCAGGTAGATGGGTTAAACCGTTTCCTTTTCTGAAAAGAATTTTCTGAATTAAAAAAAAACACATATTTCATGGGAGGTGATAGGGAGTTTTACGGCTTGCCAGCCAATCTGCTTACTGAGCAGAATGGCAGGTCTCAATTAAATAAGGATAAATAAAGTCAAAAGCCAGTTCTTTGGAGCCTCTTGAACACATCTCATCTGTATGTCTGCATGTGTGTTAGTATGTAAGTTTATGGCTTCTTGGAGCTTTCTTTGTGACTAAGGGGAAGGTTGTATATATGAGTGTGGGAAGGTATACACAGAGAAGAAAATTTGTTTGGATGCATGCTCATGTTTAGGTGTACGTAGGTAATAAGTGAACCCATAAGGTCTGCTGGTCTTGATTTTACTTCCTATTGCAGAGTATTCAAACATTCACTAGGATACTATGGACCTTTTGTGGTGATAGCAGGATAAAGAAAGACATCTGCTAATATTGAGCGCCACTTGTTTAAAAGCAGATATAATGGAGAATGCAGAGAGACAATTTGCAGACAGTTGTATCTGCTACTTTTTTGAGGAGTTTTTTGGGTGGGAGGAAGATCTGTGCCAGTTCAGAAGCTCTTGAATAGGGTGCACATGTTGTTAAAAGCTACCAAATACTTTGTTCTGAAATGCAATCTATTTTTTTGAACTTCAAATTAAGTGGAATATTTAGAACCCTTTGTTTTATAATATATATAGGTACCCCAAAGCCTGTGATAAAATGGCTACATAACAATAGGGAGCTTACAGGCAATGAACCTGGGCTTTCAATTTTGGAAGATGGAACTTTGCTGGTCATTGCCTCTGCCACACCGTACAACAGTGGAGAATATATCTGCACCGCAATCAATGAAGCTGGAAACACAGAAATAAACTACAAGTTGAAAGTTTATGGTAAAGTAACCCTTTTGCTAGGAGTTAATGTTATTTCATTCTAAGTTTTAGAAAGGGGTAATTGAGGCATAATTAAAATATTGACATTAGCTGTGTAAAAATAAAAAGTTAGAAATGTACTAATTTGAACTTGCACATGTAAAAGCCAAATAACTACAAGGACTGAGAATATTGAAACAAAATCAATGACTTTGTTTAAATATTTACTTATTTGATTGCAGTTCCACCTGAAATCAAAGATCAGGACAAAGTGACCAACACATCTGTGGCCATTAACAAGCCTATAAGTCTGCTCTGTGAGGTATCTGGTGATCCTTTTCCAGTCATCACTTGGTATAAAGATGATGTGCAGGTACACTAAGATGTTATCCATTTGTTTCTTAGATTAAAAATAAAATCAAGCTGAAAGCTTGATTTTCAAAATGAAAATGATAAACATTTTGTTAGTCTTTGATATGATATGAGGCTGGCTGCATTTCAAACATGTATGAACAAAACCAGAGTTTCACATGAGTGGATTATTATTTTGATGCAATCTCATATAGGAATAATACTGAAAATAATATTCAACCCAGTGTGGGATTCAATTTTTATTACTACCAGTTCTGGGGCGTGGCTTGGTGGGCGTGGCAGGGGAAGGATACTGTAAAATCTCCAGTCAGAGGGGGTATCTGCCGATTCTCCGAACTACTCAAAATTTCTGCTACCGATTCTCCAGAACTGGTCAGAACCTGCTGAATACCACCTCTACATAGTATAAAAATACATTCCTGTCAGAGTTGTAGGCTTTCCATCTAAAAAAGGATCCCCCCCAAAAAAAAAATAGATCAAGGCAAGGTAAAATTTAAGTACATAAAGTGTGCATCTTGATTCCAACTTCTGCTAACCTGTATTAATGGACTTTTTCCTAAACTCATTTTGGTATCTCAAGAATAGGTTGAAGGGGTTAGAGGGGTTGTTGTAACTCCAAACAGCAATAGTCTCTTCAAGACTGCTGCCTTCATACTTATCCCATTAAAAGAGTAATACAAGAGGCACTGAATTAGACAACATTCTTCTTTGTTCACTGCTGCTTCCCTGGAAGAATCTATCCTGTCAAAGCCAGAAGTTTATGGTAATTTCCAAAGTAGGAATTAAGTTATTTAGCTTCTGTTATTACTCCTGGTAGCAAGGTATGCTATAAAACTTGTCTAATTAAGCACAATTACTTGGGATATTTAGCAGCTATCACCTCAATTATTGCTGAAACTTTTCAGGTTCTAGAGGGCAGCAGTTTGCAAGTTTTGGAAAATGGAAAGTTGTTGAAACTTCTTAAAGTTGCAGCTCATGATGCTGGCCAGTATTCATGTAAAGCCACCACTATAGCTGGGAGTTCGGAGAAATTTTTCACTATAGATGTGCAAGGTTGGTACTCTTGAATATGATTATGATATGAAATTAAATATGAAGTGTCCTTGGCTGTTCAAAAATATATGCTTACAAGCATGAAGTACTCAGTAGTAAATTAACTCTCATACAGTCTTTAAAATATATTATAAATAATCAACTAATCTTATTATCTTGCATTATTATTTTGAGGTGATATAAACCTGTTAAAAGGACAAGAGAGCAACAAAACAGCACACTTAAATCTAAGAGAATTAATCCAGATTAATTGTACTTCCTTTGCATAGTTTTTAACCCTGGATATTTGAAATGATATGAATCTTGAAGTAGCATTATTTAGGCTTTTAAATTATTTAAATACTCTATTAATCATTCCTAAAACTCTAAAAGTAGCCAGTTCTATGAACCACTTTTCCTGGTTCACTGGTCCAATTCATTCCTTTTATTAATGATGCTGTATATCTCACTTTTAACAACCAGTACAAATCATGCGTTGCAGTTAATCCCAAAATTATCATCATTCAAATGTCAACCGAGAATGAAAATAGCTTCTCACAGTGAAACGCTAATATGGGTACTATAAGCTGGTATTTAATATGTATTTTGGGTGTGAAAAGAAAGCTTATTTTCAGGATTAGCTTCTACTTTTCGTTTCCTAAAAGCATTTTGCAGTATTTTAATAGGGCTTCCTATTTAATTATCACCCCTTGTTGTTGTCTCTTGTTGTCCATTTCCTCTAGTCCCACCTATTATAAGAGATGCTGGAGCCAATGAATTTTCAGTTATCCTCAGCCAACAGGCAACTTTGGAATGCAAAGTCAGTGGGTCTCCTTTTCCTACCGTGCAGTGGTTCAAAGATGGCAAGTAAGGGCTAATTCTTAAACTTTTCTAACATGACTTATAAACAAAAAAAATAAGAAGCTTGCTTCCTCTCAATATAGTAAAGTCAGTGTCCTTTTCTTGTCTTAAGAATTAATTTAAGGGAAAAATTCATATGAAGATCACAAGTCTTGGAACCCCGTTAGCTTCTATGCATAGAGTATTTTCCTCACATTATCATTTTCTAGATGAAATGTTAATGAAATTGAAAGAATCTTGTATATCCTGTTCTATAGTTCCAAAAAATGTATTCCTCAGGATTTCCCACAATGTAAAATTTGATATTATTTTACTTTGTAGTGTACCTGTCAGTACACTATATTTCCAAAGCTTTATTTACAAACTTTTTATTAAATTGATGCCATTTTAAGGTGTTCCCCCCCTCCCAGGCCCCTCTTTTTAGGTGACCCTAATATTGAGGTTTTGGACAAAGGGCAGATTCTTCAAATAAAGAGTGCTCGAAGAGTGGACAAAGGACACTACCAATGCAGCGCAACCAATTCTGCAGGCAAACAGTTTAAGGAACTCAAACTCATAATCCACAGTAAGTTATTACAAAAATACATTGCATATCTGTTTAAGATTGTGTTGATGCTAAATATGACAGAGGCCCTTGTCTCCTAATTTATTGTGTTCTCATAAAAAATAAATAAAAATGTTCCTTCCATTTACAGCATTTATTTATTCATTCATGTGTGCCTTTACATTCTTTTTATTGTATAAACCAGTGGTTCCCAAACTTTTTCGGTCCACTGCCCCCTTGGTGCTACAAACTCATCCTCGGTGCCCCCCATCCAGGGGTGGGATTCAAATTTATGTGGGTGTGGCCTAATTTGAGGGTGTGGTTTGCTGGTCACATGACTGGGTGGGTGTGGCTTGCTGGTCATGTGGCTGGGTGGGTGTGGCCAGGTGACTGGCAAACCAAATACAAGTGGTCCTCACTTAATGACCGGTTGTTTAGCAAGTGTTCTAATTTATGACTGGCCTCCCCAGAGCTACTTGACCAGTTTTTGGAGTTTTGACAGCTTTAGATCAGGGATCTAAATCCCACACCTGCCTGTGTGTGTGAGAGAGGGAGAGAGGTTGGATCAGATCTCTCTCTCTCTCTCTCTCTCTCTCTCTCTCTCTCTCTCTCTCTCTCGGAAGGGACAGAAAGAAAAAGAAATAAAGAAGGAGGGAGGGAGGAGAAAGATAATGAGATATCTATTCTAGTCCAATCACCTGCTCCAGCAGGGTTAGAAGGGAGTGTGTGTGTGTGTGTGTGTGTGTGTGTTCTCCTTGTAATTTACCAGTACATTTTGGTTTTGCCTTCTTCAGAATTGGCACTGTAATACATTGGGGAAAAGTAATTTTTAGGGTGGAGATCTGGTCCAATGGATCCTGTTTAAAGCCTCAACAAAATATGAGAGGGGTGCATCAATCTGATGCATCAGGTCTCTCTCTCTCTCTCTCTCCCTCCCTCCCTCCTTCCCTCCCTCCCTCCTTCCCTCCTTCCCTCCTTCCCTCTCAGGCTGGCTTTGCTCTACTTTCCCGATGTGCCTGCGGGGCCGGCGCTTCGAACATGGATGGATGGAGAGAGAGAGAGAGAGAGACAGACAGACAGACAGACAGACAGGCAGGCAGGCAGGCAGGCAGGCAGGCAGGCAGGCAGGCAGGCAGGAAGGCAGGCAGGCAAACAGACAAATCTTTTGGATGGATGGATGGATGGATGGATGGATGGATGGATGGATGGATGGACGGACAGAATGCAACAGAGGCAGCACTTTGGGAAAGTGGTGGCAGCGGCTTTTCCCAACGTGCTGCCGCATTCGAGGCACCAGTTCTGGAGCATTACTACAGTCAATGGGTGAACCTGCAGGGCCGGGGCCTCGAACGCCCCCCTGCCGCCTCTTAGTGTCCACAAAGGGGGCGGCAGAGGGGAGCTAAGAGGCAGCAGAGGGGCGTTCAAGGTGCTGGCCCTGCAGTTTCACCGATTGACTAGCACCGCTCCAGAGTCAGCGCCTCCAATGCGGAAGCAGTGGCACGTTACATGCTGCCACGGCTGCGTTTGACATGCTGCCTCCCTGCTGGATTTAAGTGCAAATTTGAAATTAACCAATTTGTCCTCTGGACAGTCCTCTTCATGATCAAGCTGCAGAAATGAAGGTTTCTCAGATCAGTTGTGACCAGAAGGGGTGTGTTTTCCATCACATTTGCAACTGTGTGTAGTGTAAATTTATGGACATTAGTACTGTTCTTTCTAACTTCCAATACACTTTTTGGATTATAATTTCTTCTTCAGTTAAACAGGGACTTTCTTCAGATACAGATAAGTGTTTCTTTTTGGTGATTTAAGTTATTTCTGGAATTATAATATTTAGAAACATTTGAGCGTTTTACTGATTTTTGTTTACGTTGCAAAAGGTTTTTTAATCTAGAGATTAAAATCTTTAAATGGAAAGAAATAGCTTTTCTTTTTGAAAGAGAGAATAGAAAGATCATTGTATGGGAAAGTTGTCTTGTTTACATAATAATTATAAAACAAAATCTTGAGGGTGGATTATCAGAGCACAAGAGGGATACTTTAAAAGAAAAGTTTTAAAGGAGCTGGCAGAGGTCATCTCAGAAGCACTGCACCATATCTTTCAAAAATCCTGGAGCACCGGGAAACTACCAGGGAATTGGAAAAGAGCTGATGTGGTTCCCATCTTCAAAAAAGGGGAAAAAAACAGACCCAGGAAACTATAGACCAATCAGCCTAACATTAATACCCAGGAAGATACTGGAAAAGATAATAAAAAAACAGATCTGCCAACATCTAGAAACAAGTAAAGTAATAACTAGCAGTCAGCACAGGTTTGTTAAAAAGAAGATCATGCCAAACCAATCTTATTTCATTCTTCAACACAGTGACTAAATTAGTAGACCAGCAAAATACTGTGGACATAATATATTTAGATTTCAGCAAGGCATTCGACAAAGTAGACCACAACCTACTTCTTAGTAAGCTAGAAAAAAGTGGAATAGATAGCACCACCACTAGATGGACTCACAACTGGCTGGCAAACCATACTCAACGAGTAGTCCTTAATGAGTCTAAGTCTACATGGAGGGAAGTAAGCAGTGGGGTGCCACAAGATTCCATCTTAGGCTCAGTACTCTTCTTTAGTAAGACCATACTTAGAGTACTGCATCCAGTTTTGTTCACCACATTATAAAAAAGATGTTGAGACTCTAGAAAAAGTACAGGGAAGAGCAACCAGGATTATTAGGGGACTGGAGGCTAAAACATACAATGAATGGTTGCAGGAACTGGGCTTGCCTAGTCTAGTAAAGAGAAGGATCAGGGGAGACATGATAGCAGTCTTCCAATATTTGAGGGGCTGTCACAGGGAGGAAGGGGTCAAGCTATTTTCTAAAGCACCTGTAGGCCAGACAAGGAATAATGGATGGAAACTGAACAAGGAGAGATTTAACCTGGAAATGAGGAGAAACTTTCTGACAGTGAGAACAATCAACCAATGGAACAGCTTGCCCTCGGAAGTTGTGGGAGCGCCATCACTTGAGACTTTCAAGAAGAGATTGGACTGCCATTTGTCAGAAATGGTGTAGGGTCTCCCGCTTGGGCGGGGGGTTGGACTAGAGGATCTACAAGATCCCTTCCAACTCTGATTATCTGTTATCTGTTATCTGTTAAATATTTGATTTATGGACCTGTGAAATGCTTGAACTTTTTAACTCTTTACTGGAACCAGAAGCTATTTCTGAAGATGAATAAATCCCTGTGGAGACAATTGAGATTGATTCACTGGATTTATAAATACAATTTATAAATACAATAATAAATCAAAAATTGAAAAAAGTAGATTACCTGTTCAAATTGAAATAGAAGAGATTTGTTGGAGTTACTTCACAGAAACTACAAGTGAATTTAACAGATGATAAGAAGCGGGAGACACTAGAAGAAAACAGGATTATTTGTGGGACTTAAGGATGGTTGGGAGGAAGAAGCAAAAATATAAAATTGATTTACCTAAGTATAGTTAAATAATACCTAAGTATGGTTAAATTTCTATTTCTGGTAATGTTGAATGTTATCTGGATTGGATAGTGTTTCTTCTGGAAATGTCTCATGGAGTAATTGATTAGTTTTTGGATATCTAAATAAGGAGTGGTTATTTTTAGTAATTTTTGATAGTTTTTAATTTCTTTTTTGCTATGTTTAAAGAGAGGGATTAATATATTGTAGACCTAATGGAAAAGGAAATTATATATTTATGTTAATGAGTATTTTTGCAATTTACTGGATCTGTTGATTAATAAGGAGAATTGAGGATTTAGAGATGGGTTTATAGAACATGGGGGAAAGTATCAAATGAAAATGTCCTATTTTAAGAGACAGTAATGAGTTGTTAATGAAGCTACTTTTGGACTTTATATCAGAAAGAAGGATTAATAATTAGAATTATATGGAATTGTAGAAGTAGCATAGACTATTGTTGATTTTAAAATAAGAATCTGTCTTCTTTTTTATTTACATTTTCTTGTTTACTTTTTATTAACATTTTTGACATTTTATTGACATTAATAAAATTAAATTAAACATTTAGATATATATATTTCTTTATTTGAATCTAGGAAATAATGCCCTCACTGTGTCAAACACAGCTTCAATCCCTAATATTAACTTCTTATTTGACTAGAGCTATTTCCTTTGCAAATATTTTTGAAAAATTTTAAAAAAAACCAAATATGTTGGAGCTGGAGAGGAATTTAGTTGAAATTTGACAAGTTATCACCAGCAACATTTCACTTTCCCATTTTGTCAAATAGACTCACTTTTCCTAGACTTCAGTAAATATTACATAAGTATAGAGTGATTAGATGTGGAATCTAATATCATTTGGGCAAAATCTCATTTGATTGATTGATCATGCAATGCAGCCATAAGAACTGTGGATATGAATTGAACCAATGATATTGAGACACAAGAAGAATATTTAATACTTCACCACAATCTGAAATGTTTGCATGCAGATTTTAAAAAAAACTTGGTTTCCAGTGATGCCACTCACACTGATGAAGATAATTTTTGGTAGGGATAGACAACGTTTAGAAACAACTGGGTAAAAGCACATGAAGAATGCCTAAATCATTATGGTGATTCTTTTAACTGAATCTATTTCTCTTAGTCTGAATCCCCACTTCATGTGTCCTTTTCAATGTTGAATTTTACTGAAAGCAAAACTTTATTTTCCTTTTATGATTAATGAAGGATTAAAAGGAGATTATTAGTGAGGAATAACCTGAGAAAGAAAGGCTGGCAGAAGAGAATAACAGAAATGCACCATACCTGTTGTTTGGCTATGATATAACCTAAGTAGAACAATTTGAATCTTGTATAGTCATTGAAACAAGAGACCAGTAATGGACTGCCAGAATAGTGAATGATAGGCCATAACTGACATTATACATGAAGGCTTTATGGAAGTATGGAGATATAAGTGAAAGACACAGGACAAAATGGGAAATAATTTGTAGGGGAGAAAGTGTATCTAATGCAAGCTGATCATATGTTATAGCACTTAAAAATAGAAGTAAACTTGGATGAGGTTGTTTTTCCAATTACTTTTCCCAGTGTCTTCAACTTCAAATACAGTCATTCAGAAATTATCTGAGACCCAGATAAATGCTATCTTTGTTTTGTTGACTGCCTTCAAAATTCATATTCAAATTTATTTATTACATCCCTGAGGCCAGATACAAACAAGAAAAATAAAAGAGGAAGAATTTTCAATACTAAATAGCAAGTAACTCTGCTGTTACATTTATACATAATATAATAGATGGGGCTACTTTTAAACCATTTAATTCCCTTCCAAATAATATCTACAAAATGCAGCATTCTGAATACATGTGAATTAATAAAAGATATTAGAAAGTGCTCAACTTCAAGCTATTTTTCATTCATATTTTTCTTAAATCTTTTCCTTTCCGCATCAGAATAAATGACTGTTCAAATCGGGTATGGAAGTTGTTTAGATTAGTAGGCTAAAGTATCCCCTTACCTACATATGCCATACATTTGAGTACATTTATGGTTTCTTTGCCATTTAATGTGCCTGAAATTATATTTTTAGTGCATGTTATCTTTGAAACTCATCACAGGTTGGGTTTTATTTATTTTTATTCATTCTGGCAGCATAGGTTGTATGTTAGCATGAATACATTTCCACCACCAGAAATCACATTTAAGCACTTGTTTATTACACCATATGAGTGTGCTGTGTCATTTATAAGCATCTGCAAATGATTAGTATACAATCATTATTATAGGCTTGAAGAATACATATTTGCCTAAAGAACAAGGGTTTGTAGTTCTGGGTTTCTAAACATATTGAAATCATCAGGGTGCTGAAGTGATACATCTGGTTTTTAAAATCATAGGAGGTTTCTTGGGTGAAATTTAAAGTCTTTAGTAAAGCTGTTTTTTTTAAAGGTACTGAGTTGGCTAGCAATGTAGTGACTATCAAGACAACTTCTTTCTTTTAATTTAAACTGCTTTTACATGTGTATATGTTTTTACAGTCCCTGGCCCTTATAATTGGAAAGATATCATGCTTGGCCAACTGAGATCAAAAGATCTCAAATCTGTACCCTAAATTTTATAAAGACCCTTGGATATATTACTTCTCTGGGACTGTGTGTGCCATATTTTTGTATCATTGCTCTCACTCAATTACACATACATACAGTTTAAGGAAGACATGGATTTGCAACCCTTCCAAATTGGGCATTTCATGTTGATGGGGTAAAGTTAAAAGTAAGCATGGCCAAAACGGAACCCCCCAAATGGGAATGCTGAAAGTGAAAATCTTTAAAGATGCCTGGTGTCTTTTTTCCATAACTTGGTTTCCTTTCCATTCATCATGCCTTAATCTTAAAACAACTGTGTTTATTTCAATTGATTTACTAAGAATTGGAGATAATTGAATAAAACTCTGGGGTCCCCATTAAGATCTAGCTGGACAGAGGAACGAACTGCCATTGCTTATACACTATAAGCACCTCTAGTTCTTGTTTTGCAGCTCGCGCCCCACCAGTAAACAAATTGTTATAGTTTAGGACTGCAGAAATCTAGATGACTGCTATATGGCAATAATCCAAATTCTAATTCTTAGCTGTGACCTGGTAGCCATATAGATTTTTGCAGCTAAGTTGGTTTCCCTTTGTTAGATGGACCCTAAAATATTTTGAACATAAAACCCATCATGAATAGGGATACCAGATCTGAGATTCAAGAATTTGAATAACCATTATTAATAAGGAATTAGAATTTCTATTATTACCATTTAATCTAATGGTTGTCCAGATTTCTTCAATCTATATAGACAGCTCTAAATATAAATAAATATGAATATTCTGGAATTCCCATACTTGCATGTGTTATAGGACTATGCAGGATGAAACTGATTGGAAAGAAGCATTTTGGGCCTTATGTAAGGGTAGCATCTGCAGCATCTCTGTTCCAGTTGAATCCTCAAAAAGGTTGTGGCTCTTATTATTAGCAGGAAAAGTGTTGTGCTGGCACAACGACTGAAGTGCTTCTTACAGTTCAATTTGAAAATGTGCAGAGACCTAGAATCTAAATTGTGTTTCAAGGATAAAGTTATTTTTTAGTCCTTGGCTTTCAATATTTTATTATTTTTAAGGAAATGGATGTCCTACTTTCCCTTGAAGAAAGGAGTCTCAGAGTCTTTTGTGAGTCTAGCTCACAAAATGTTAAAACTATATAAAACATAGTAACCATGTATTTTAAGAGAAAATCAATATCTAAAGTTAAAATGCAAAGGATCGGCACTAACTGTCAAATAAAATGTCTCTCCCTCTCTGCCTCCCTCCCTCCCCCCGCTCTATCTATCTATTTATCTATCACATTATAGAGAGTTTCTTTCTTTCTTAGATCTCCCGTTAACATGCTAACTAACTTTCCAAGCACTGGAGCCCCCTCCAGGATGTGGTCTTCTCATAATGTGTCTGAAGTAGGATAATTTAAGTCTGGTTTCAAGTGAGAATTCTGAGCTGATTTGTTTAATGTTCCATTTGTTTGTTTTCTTTGCTAATAGGGTATTTTGTATATTTGTTTTTTTGCATCTTACTGTTTGTTTTTCCACTCTTTTTCTACAAAGTTCCACCTACAATTAAAGGAGAAAATATTACCACTGAGGTGTCAGCATTGCAATATAGCATCTTAAAGCTGGAGTGTGAAGCAAGAGGAATTCCAGTTCCTACAATAACATGGTATAAAGATGGAAGCCCAATTATTTCTGGTCCCCAAGCCCTTTATTTGGAACATGGACAATTTCTCCAGATTCCTCATGCTCAAGTCTCTGATTCGGCTCAATATATCTGCCAGGCAACCAATGAAGCTGGAATGGCTGAAAAAATATTCCAGGTGGATGTCTACGGTAAGAAGTGATATCACTATTTACTATTTGCCACTTTTTCCAGTACTGTTGCAGTGCTGGAAGTTGATTTGTGAAACTTGGCTATTTCTGGTCTTTAAATGTTCCAGTCTCCTCTTGGCTGGTAACTATTTTGCACCTTCTTTTTGCCTTAAGCTATCAGCAGGGTTGATCCATATTTAAGTGAGAGCAGTAGTCATAGCATAACATGGGTGAGAAAGAGGAGAAAGAAACTAGTTCTCTATCATTTTTTCTCACCTGGAGAATGAATTCCATCATTGGTGAGCATTCCTGTAAAAATGTGCCATTGAGCTCTTTTCTCTCTCTTGGTCATCCATGTTATACTTTCCATCCTTCTTTCTTAAGAGGTGATCATAGGCATCCACATGAGAGGTGAAGGGGGGAAAACTGATTTAATGTACATCATGTCGTATAATTTGTGACTTTCATACTTCATATTAATGACATCATTGCTCTTGTGTCATCCTTTTTGAAGGAATCAAAAGATTTATTGAAGATCCTGATGACTTTGTCAGCCTGGTTTTTCTTCTATGGCTATTATCTATATATCTAAATTATCTTTAAACAATGTAAACTAGTTTAACTAAAAGAAGATACCCACACTGTAGTGGATGGATCTATGGAGAACATATATCACTTTTAGCATAAAAGAAAACTCCTTAAGCTGAGGAAAGAAGAAAATCAATTGTAGCAATGCTTATTTTTTTCCTTGTGGGGAAAAAACCCTCTTTTTTTTCTTCCAGTACCCCCAGTTATTGAGGGTATCAGTGAAACCATCCAAAACAAGCAAGTGGTTGTTGGAAGTTCACTTATATTGGAATGTAATGCAGCTGGCAATCCTCCTCCCCTCTTGACCTGGCTGAAGGATGGAGTTCCTGTAACAGCAAGTGACAACCTCCATGTTGTGTCTGGTGGAAAGAAGCTGGAGATCCTGAATGCTGTTGTGACTGACCAAGGCCAATACGTGTGTGTGGCTACCAGCATAGCTGGGGAACAAGAGATCAAATATAATGTGGAAATCCTAGGTGGGTAGAAACCATGGAATTAAGCATTGTATTTTATTTTAGAAGCTCTGGTAGTGCAGTGGTTAGAATGCAGTATTGCAAGCTTACTCTGCCCATTAACAGGAATTTGATCCTGACAGGGCTTGAAGTTGACTCAGCCTTCCATCTTCCAAGGACCCAGATTGTTGGGAACAATAGACGGACATTATAACCACCCAGAGAGTGTTGTAAAGCACTATGGGGTGGCATATAAGTCTAAGCACTATTGCTATTTGGTTTTCTTTGTGTTTTCAAAGAATGTGAAAGTTACATATTTATATAAGCAACAGCACTTAGACATATACACAGCTTCATAATGCTTTATAACCCCTATAAGCAGTTTACAGAGTCAGCATATTGCTCCCAACAATCTGGGTCCTTATTTTACTGATCTTGGAAGGATGGAAGGATCGGTCAATCTTGAGCCGGTGAGAATCAGACTGCTGGCAGTGAGCAGAATTAGCCTTTAATACTGCATTCTAACCACTGTACCATCATAGCTCTTTGTACACAATTTCTGCATTTCCAGTCCATATGACATTTGAGATGACAATTTCTTAGTGACTGATACTTCTGTTCCTTCTCTACATTTATCTAAAGCACCACTGGAATGCTGTTGCAAACTTTGTAGAAATATTGCAGTTGGTATTTTCAGTTCAAGTTAGTGCAAAATCTGTACATAACAAAAGTTAAAGGGTAATTTGTTTGGAATTTAGAAAAGGAATAAAATAAATATTATTAGGTGGTGATCTGATATTATCTTGAAATTGATTCAAATTTTACCTACCCTGTTTCTCCAACAATACAGCCTCCCCCAATAGGAAGTCCCAGCATGTTTTATAGGCATGAAATTAAATTAAGCCCCTCCCCCCAAATTAAGGCCTATATTAAAACATGCAAAATGGGGGAATGGTGGGGGGCTTGCCATTAGGAAGTACTTTTGTTGCACACCCGGATATGGTGCTGCCTGCATTGACCCCAATACGAAGTGTCCCACCAACGCTGAGGTCAACATCCAAGCCGTCGCCGCCCGCCCGAAGATGCAAGGGGGAATTAAGTCACCCCCGAAAAGACGGCCTAGCCATTTTTTCGGGCTCAAAAAAATAAGACCCGGCCTTATTATATGAGAAACACGGTATAAATACGTTGATTATTATATAAAAAGAATAGTATTATACTGTTAGACTGACACAGTTGCAACATGAGTTTTGGATTTTTCCCTCCAGCTACAGTTACAATCTTGTAATATTTTTAAATTATCAGGAACATTTTTATTACGGAAGGTGTAATGGTATGTAGGGATGACCTTGAGTGACAAGGGAAGAGTCACAGGCTAGACAGTGGTCTGATAAATAAAATCTGAGTGTGAAGGAGGGGTGCAGGTGGATAAAGCATCTCAGAAAAGACCTTCCCTAGTTTTTAGGAGACTAAAAGTACTTTCAGACTTTCAAAATTTTGTTACTGTAAACTTGTAATAAAGGTAATGTTTTTATCCACCGTTGTTATTTCTTGCCTGGTCTACTGTACCTCCCAGAGGGGTGGAGGGGTGGAATCAACATTGATGTGAGCCACAACAAGGGAAACTGTGTTCTTGTTCTTAAGTGTTTGGCATGTTAACAAGCCTCCATGCCATTCTGTAATGCTTATAAAAAATGACCCCTGCAGATAATGAGAATTGGATGTAGGTGCTCTAAATCTGAATGCACAATTTGTTCAAAGAAACATTGTAACACACCAGAAAGAGCGAGGATAATAGAAGAGATATTTGAAGATTATTTTAAAACCTGTAAATATATTTTGAAAATATTTCTACCTAGGATTCACTTTCCCTCCCTCCTGCCTCCCCCCCCCTCTTCCTCCCAGTTCCACCAAGTTTGGAAGGAGGAAATGAATCTTCGGACCACATTGTGATTTTCCACAGCCACCTAGAGTTGGAATGTCCAGCAATAGGAACACCCCTGCCGATCATCACGTAAGAGATTATAACTCAATTTAAAAAAAAGTTCACACAGGAAATTTGGATGAAAGTAAAGTTACCAAGAAACCACATGATATTTCATAAAAGATTTTTAAAATAAAAAAATTGCTATAGGAGATTTCATTGTCACATGTAGAGTTACCTCCTGATGGGTAGTACTCATGGCTGGTGACATTTCATGGAAGGGCAAAGCAGCCCTGAGGAATCTATTATTTGTTTTCCTTAACCTGGGAAACAGGAGAACAATTTATTCCACAATGCTAATCTCCTAATCCCTTGAGAGACAATCAGTTATATATTGCCCAAGAAGGCTATGCTGTGATTGTCTGTTGTTTCTCTGCAAATACTATAGATTCTCAGTGCACAATTGTCTGCAGTCCCCTGGTAACTTCAGTAGTCTTAGCAATGCAGCTATATTCTGCTCTGTTTCAAAAGTAAAAAGAAGAAAAAAATTGGGCAACTGAAAGAGTTATCATCTAGAAGTGCCTTTAAGCCTTCCAGTTAATGTTGAATATTCAATTTTTGGTAGTTGCTCAGTTTTTGTTTCTCTGCCGCAATTATACAGTGTTACTATAGATGATGAAAATACTTTAGGTGTTATGCCTTTACTGTCTAATGAATTCTTTCTTTTTCTCCTTCCTGCTCTTCTTTAATGTCTAGAAAAGCATTAAGTGAAAGAGATTATTTTTGGAGAAGTAATGACATGAGTCCCTGGGTAAAATGGATTCAATGTATAGCATGCAGAATGAACTGCTCAACTTACTAGCAAAGACGAATGGAAGTTAATTTCCATAGACCTGGTCAGTTCAGGGGTTCAAACAGCTGCCACCCCATTTCCTTCTATACTACAAAGAGGTTGTATGGTCAAAAGATGAGCTAGTACTTTCCAATAAGATTTTATTGTAATATCTTTGCCTGGTTCAGATTTCTGTCTTTTCCCATTATCACTGCCAGCATATATCTTTTCAGAAAAAAAATAGGTTAAAGTAGAATTATAGTAGGATGCCTTTTTAATGATAGTCCTAGGGGATATATGGCAGCACCCATGAATCAGTATCATTTAATAGATGACAGTCCAATCTCTTAATCGTGGAACTGTAACTGTAATCTTGATACCTGGAACTGTAAGCATTCCAATTTATGCCTCACAATCTCTTCTTTATACAAAATAAACATTTTAAAGATCTGTTTTTCTCCCATCAGATGGTTCAAAAATGGCCAACCTATTGAAGGAGGAGTTGGATATAAAATTTTGCTCAATGGACGCAGGCTTCTCATCTCTCGGGCTGAAGTATCTGATGCAGGCCATTATCAGTGTATAGCCACCAACAAGGCGGGCGAAAGCAAGAAAGAATTTGATGTGATTGTGCATGGTGTGTTATTTCTGTAGGAAAGGAAAAAAGGGGGAATGTTCGGGTTATACCTTTCTATGAAACAGTTTAAATATGTTATGGTTTTCTGAGGACATAGCAAAAGAATTTCAGGCTTTGAAATGGACTTAGAAGCTTTGTGTTATTTATGAAAAAAATCGACTACAAGTTATTCAAGTATATGCTAATTGTTCTAGGCTACTTTAGTACACAAATATTAAACCATTCCTGCATTAATTTTATTAATCTTTTCATAAAACTTTTATTAGGTATTTGGATATTGAACAAAACTCAGATATCTTTCTAGTCTTTCCTTCTTGCTATTATTTCTTTCTGCCGCTGCTCCATGGATTTATCCAATATGCCATGTTTCTTAACTGTGGCAAGTTTAAGGCGTGAGATTTCCAGAATTCTCCAGCCATCTGACTGGGGAATTCTGGGAGATGAAATCCACACATCTGAAAGTAGCCAAAACTGAGAAACTCTGTGCAATGCTCCATTGTCATAGCTGTCATTTTCCCCATCAGTATCATGCTGTTATGGGGCAGGGAAAGAATATGTTCTGGATGTGACAAAGGAAAATAAATACCCAGTTGCTATTTTTCAGTAATTGCTGCATATTTAGTGAATATTTTGTCTTGCATTATTGTTTGCAAATTAGAAAAATATAGCTTTCACTGGTTCCTGTATAGATAGTTGGATAATTCATAATAATTCATTCAGAGAAATAAAGTGTATTGCATAAGCTTCTTGACTTACAAACTTATGAACATATGGAGAAGCCTCATTACTATCTTCTGCATAAAATTCTGTCTTGATTCTTTTGCACAGTCTCTCCAACAATCAAAATGAGTGGTCCTTCTGAAAGATTTGTGGTGATGCACAAACCAGTAACCCTGCAGTGTATTGTTAATGGCATACCAATCCCTTCTATCACATGGCTAAAAGATAATCAGCCTGTAAATACTGCTAGAGACAACATTGGAGTAAGTAAAAAAGACTGAAATCATTTCAGTGTTAAATAATATTGTAAAGGGAAACATTTGCCAGTGTTTATCTTTTGAGCAGATATTTGATTCGACATGATCAAAACTCTTCTGAAGTAGGGGTTTTTCCCTGTCTTTTTTCTAAAAACATAAAAAGAAAAACAGCCTTTCAGAATTCTTTGTGGCAAGACCCCAGTTGACTAATACATTTTCCCTCTCCTGACCAGTATGTGCACCTCTTATAGGATCAGTTATAAATCTGTTTTATTCCAGCAAGCCTTTGGCTCCACTGGGTGGCTGGACAGACGGAGGGATGGGTCAATTGGCTGAGGGCATTCTTTCAGGAAGAGAGGCCAAGAGCAAGTATTTTATGCATGCATGCTTGTGAAGGAAATGACTTCAGACTGGCAGTCAGATTAATAGACAAAGAAGGCGCACAAAGGAAATCCTTAATCTTTATTTACATCCTACTACCCCTTGTGGCCAACAGGTCATGAGATGCTGTAGAGTCAGTGCTACTGGATTGTATATCCAACAACTGTACATGTAATTGCTATGAATGCCCATATAGTTTGAAAGGAGATACCAGTGTTTATTGTTTTTGCTTATATTATGATAGAAATCTCATTGGTTTGTTCATCATAATAGAGGAATCTTTCTTTTTGTTTTGTTCTGGAGCAGCTGGAATCTTTAGGGCGCATTTTGCAGATTGCCAAGACCTTAAAAGAAGATGCTGGCAAATATACCTGTACAGCAACAAATGCAGCTGGTGAAGCCCAGCAATCCATTTATCTGAATGTATATGGTAATGACTTCTCATTGGCAGTTTAGTATTGCCCATTGATTGCTAGTTATACCCATCATGCTGTGTGCCCAATTTCATGCTCCATTTTAGTATTCTGTAAGTATCCAGAGCAGGAAACTTATTTGGACATCAGATGCCATAGAATAATTTATCTGATAGTTGGGGGTCTTCCCTCAATCAATTATAAAACAATGCCTTGAAATGTCTCAAGAGCATCAAAGATCAGAGAATTTTCAATGTTTCAAATACAACCCAATAAATTTTTTGAGATTTATTACATTTATTATTGATGTATATAATTTAAACCCTATCTTGACATTCAAAACTGTATAAACTGTATTTTATACGTATACACCCTTTCTGTAAAACCTGATAATTAGAAAGTTAAAGCCCTGTGAAGAGCAAGTCCAGTTAAGAACCCTAGCTCGAGGTTTTGATCTTAGAATTTAGGAGACCTGGTATAAGAAAGTAAACAAATTGCATCATGGTATTCAGGAACCTTTTTGGGAAAGACAGGTACCTGAAAACTTTTAAAGTGCCAAGGATGTAAAGAATCAGTATATTGATTGTTCAAGAAGTTATGATTAAAAGTATAAGATGTAAATAAATTGGTTAGTATATAGTTTTTGATTCTTTAGTATTGCTAATATTCCATGAAGTCAGTTGTTATTGGGTAATCCACTGAAGTAGAATGTGCTAATCTTAAGTAGAAGATAATTTTATTTATTTATATTTTATTTTTCTAGATCACTCATATCTTTCAATTTTACTTTTAAACATTTGTCAACTAAGCCTTAGTAAGTTCTACCAGTTACTTAGCAATATCTACTTTTGTTTAGACTTGAACAAATCATGCCAGGAATCTTGTCTCTCAGCTCAGCAATTCCCAAATCCAATAAATAAAGTCAAAGTTGAGTTTTGCCATCCATCAGAGTGTTCTGATTCTGAAGTACATTGGGAGATATAAGGTACCACAATTTTAGAAAGATCCTGGATAAGAAAGGAGAAATCACTGCATTATTATAGCTACTCTGTAATTAGAAACATATTGCTTTATCTGTAGGTCATATCTAGGCTATTTTTTGAGTCATACTAATCATTTACTGTAGATTGTATGAACATACATCTATGTTGGAAACTTGTAAACTAAGTACAGAGAAAGCCTGGGTACAATACGTCTAAATAAAAGTAACCATAATTTTCTCCTCTTTTTTTTCCAGAGCCGCCTAGTCTGAAGGATGCAGGAATGGTAAGAAATGAGACTGTAATTGTGAACAATCCAATACAACTAGAATGCAAAGTGTCTGGAAATCCTTTGCCAGGTATATATATATACTCATAGCAATTTATCTTCTCTCATAATGAAAATCGGCCATGCAGAAATTTTCCACCTATTGTCTTTTCACTGAATTCCATATAGAGTAGCACACCTCTTTCTTACAAAGGATCTTAAGTTTGATGTTTCATTGAACTGTTGTGAATATGCATGTTTTTCTTGTTAAGTAAACGTGCTAAGTTTGTTTGGAATATAGTTTGTTGTAGGTTTAACAATGATTTTAAAAATCCATATGTTTTATAGACAAAAGCCTTTTTGCAAAGGAAGCTGAAACACGTGAAAGAGCATGTTAACTGAAAGAAGCTGATTAGGAGAAAAACCTGGTGTCAGGATTCCGACACTTAACCCCATTTAAATCATGAGTTAACACCTGGGCTCTCTTGAGATGTATTACCGACTGGCATGTTGCCCTCATGCATTCATGCAGAAACTACCTTAATTTATTGCTTAAGACTGGGACTTAGTTTAATTCTATGGCAAGGAAACTTTCAAAATAGAATCATTACTCAGTATGTGGTATGACCTAGTCTTTTTTTTTTACTGTGTGCAATCTAATGAAGAAGTTCAGGAATGAGCCTGAAAGAAGGATATTGGTTGTGCTGATTGACTTTGATACTGCTTTGGAGAAAGCAGTAACAAAGATGAATATCTAATATTTCAATTTGTGAACTAAATCCATTAATACAGCTAGAGAATTCTATTGTCTGTGGGATTTGATCTGTAATGACTTATCTTCACATGCAAGTTATTATTTCATGCTAAAAAAAGCTTGTGTGCTCCCTTTAAATATGTCTTCAACTCCACACCTTTCCTGTGACAGAGGAGGGAAAACTGTATTTCACCTGAAATTTAGAATAAAATAGAATAGAATACTTTATTGGCCAAGTGTGATTGAACACACAAGGAATTTGTCTTGGTGTAAATACTCTCAGTACACATAAAGAAAAGGTACATTCGTTAAGAATCAAGAATCATAAAGTACAACACTTAATGATAGTCATAGGGTACAATCAACAATCAAATCATACTAGGAAACAGTCAATATAAATCATAAGGATACAAGCAACAAAGTTACAATCACAAGTGTGAGGGGATTGGGTGATAAGGAGTGATGAGAAGATTAACAGAAATAGTACTGTACACTTTGTAAATAGTTGAACAGTGCTGAGGGAATTATTTGTTTAGCAGAGTGAAAACTGTTCTTGTGTCTAGTTGTTCTGATGTGCAGTGCTCTATAGCGTCGTTTTGAGGGTAGGAGTTGAAACAGTTTATGTCTGGGATGTGAGGGGTCTGTAAATATTTTCACAGCCCTCTTTTTGACTCGTGCAGTATACAAGTCCTTGATTGAAGTCAGGTGGGTAGAAATTGTTTTTTCTGCAGTCCTAATTATCCTCTGAAGTCTGTGTCTGTCCTGTTGGGTTTCAGAACCAAACCAGACAGTTATGGAGGTGCAGATATCCTCTGTAGAACTGGATCAGCAGCTCCTTGGGCAGTTTGAGCTTTCTGAGTTGGCGCACAAAGAACATTCTTTGTTGTGCTTTTTTGATGATGTTTTTGATGTTAGGTGTCTTGAAACAACCTTGAGTGATATGGTAGCAGCTTATGTGGGCAGTCCTATAAATATGACTCCACAATATCCAAATGAAATAAGAAGGTACTGAAGAAGAGAGCAAGAATAGGTGGACCATGAAGAATGCTTTAATAGGCCATTTTGTAGGTAATTAGTATGTACCCTGAAACTGTTTGCAACTTGAGAGTGAAAAAGAATTCCTCTTTAATTTTGTCTTCCTCACCGTGCCCACATTTGGAGTGGAGTAAGCAAAAAATACCTTTTAATCCCTCACTTTTCCTAATATTCCTCCTGCTCTAAATTATGAAGTTTCTGTACTTTATCTGGGCATCTGTCAACAATGTAAGTGGTCTTGGAATAAAAAGTACTGTAACTTGAATGTTTCCTTCCAATAAATTCTTTTATAGTACCAAATATCTCTTATTTTATTTCACAGTTGTCACATGGTACAAAGATAACCTTCCTCTCATCAATATTGCTGGCATCACTTTCTTGAACAGAGGGCAAATTGTCCAAATAGATGCAGCCCAGATCTCTGATACTGGGATTTATAAATGTGCGGTGACAAATGCAGCAGGAGTAGCTGAATTATTCTACAATCTTCAGGTCCATGGTAAATCCTGCTTCTCATAACAAAGTCAGTTTGGGCAGATAAGATTTATCTGACTTTCAACTGTATATTTCAGGTTTATTGCATGTACTTAGTACTTTTTAAGGTCACGTTTCCATACTGATTTGAGTGGAGAGTGGTTGTTTGCAGTATTTGAATAATTCAACAATGGGAAAGCTTTTAATTTTGAAGTATTTGCTTGATGGGGCTCTCATGCAATTAGATTTGGAAGGCAGGTCTCACTATCTCTATTTCAGCAAACTGACAGAAGTATTTAAGTGTTGCTATTGTAGAAATCACAAAGTCCACAATAATTTCAGACCAACTCACAGAACCAGGTTTTAAGAAAATGGTGTAAATCTAAACCACAACATTTTTAGATTCCAATCATTTTCTTTTAAATTTGGCTCTGTGACTGGATATGGCTTATCAATTACAGACTTGACCAGATCAAATCTTTTGTCAGGCAGAACAAGAAACTCTTCAAATTTATGTTGTACCTCCCAGTTTTGTTGACCAAAGCTGATTCCTCTGTATATGATTGGGATGGGGACAATAATGTTATTGTCAATGTTGACTTGCAAAGCACTTCTTTCCTCTCGCAACTTGACAAAGAAGCTAGAGGAGGTGGGCATGGGTATGATTGGAATGTGTGGGAATCAATCTGGGAGGAAGAAAATAAATTTATGTGAGCCATTGGCAGCTTGAGAAGATCTTGCATCTCTGAAATCAGACATTGAAGACTTTTGAAAGGTGCAGGCTGTTTTCCCAAAATAAAATGTTTGACCTGGGTTAGTGGACAGTGAACACAAGGTGGCCCAGGGGAAGGAAAGGGGCATTTTACTATGCTGCACTTCACACCAAAATCTTAGAACTAGCTTTGCTTCTTCTTTGCCTGCATGGATCTGTCAATAAAGTTTTACTCTTGGTAACAAAAATGTCCCCGAAGTTTCTTTTGCATGCTAAAGGGATGGTTGACAGCTATACATTAACTTCTGTTTTTTTCTCTTACGATCAAAACTCAATTCCTCTCATGTTTATTGCTTTATGGTACAAAAATATTTATTACTGCTAGCACTACAATGTAATTGATGTAGACAAAGATCTGCAAAGATCCAAATATACATCTACTGTATGTTTGCAGGCAATATTATTTGCAAAATTATAGATCAGAACTATCAATCAGCACATCTGCTCAAACAATATTTCTCTCTCTTTTTTATATTTTTCTCTTTTTTATAGTCCCACCTTTGATTTCCGGAAATAATGAAATTGTAACTGTTGTAGTTAATGATCAGGTGAGGTTGGAGTGTGAAGCTCGTGGAATTCCTGCTCCTATTGTAACCTGGTTGAAGGATGGCAGTCCTGTTTCTAGTGTTTCAAGTGGACTCCAGGTAATTTCTTAGCTCCGTTAAAGCGTGAAAGACATTTACCCACAATTTAGAGATGGGATTTCTCCATGGAATCTGTCTCTTTAAATTTTGGATAATAAATTATATTAATTAAATAATTAAATTATATTAATTAATACTTCAAATTCACCTATAACTTTTGGGTTATAGTGGAAACAATTTTAAAATTGTGGGAACAATTTTATCTGTGTTAATTCATAAATAAAAATCCAAAATCTAAGCCCAGAGTTACCTTGAAGTACTGTAATAGGGGCAGCCTATAAATGTTATAAATAAATTAAAAAAATCCATATTTTGATTAGGATCAATAACAAAACCAGCAATAGAATTATTGCTAGAATTAAAATTAGAATTCTCTAGAATTATTCATTAGGCAAGACATTAAAAAAATAATGGAACAGAGCAGAAACAAGAAAAATGTAAGGAGTGAAAATAATGTTAGAGATTTCTTGGGTGATACAAAAACATTTCATATCAGAAAAATTGTATTATGTGAATAAGTTAATACTCTAATGCTGTCTGATTCAACCTATCTGCCATTTTTTAAAAAAGCAATTCCACTCTCTTTTTAGATTCGTTCTGGAGGTCGTATCCTGGCACTGATGAGTGCTCAGATTAGTGATACTGGAAGGTTCACATGTGTAGCAGTAAATGCAGCAGGAGAAAAACAAAGGGATATTGATCTCAGAGTTTATGGTAAGAATATAAATAATGTTTATACCAAGAACTGCATTAGCATTCTTGAGATCTTGAGGGATTACAATGGCTTTCCCCAACAAGCTGTCTTGGAATTTTGTGGAACTGTTGTCCTAACGTATCTTGATGGCCCCTGGTTGTAATGCTTGATTAGATTTCTAAAATGACCCATGGCATTTTTATTATACTACAGATTATAGATTGATCTTCTCACTTCCTTTCAATCTGGAAGTGATATCCTGTGTTTATTTTAATAGAATGGTCTTTATAGGTTTCATAGGAATCTAACATGCCCTGTCATGGGAAGTCATTTTCAAATGAAAACTACATTTCTTTGGGACAACTAGATAATAATTTAGATGTTAATCATTTTCTTCAATTACTGAAAAATTTCACTTAAAAACTATGTAAGAGCAACAAATCTTTAGATGTTTGCTTAAAATGATGATGAGGATTCGCATATTGTCTTGAGACATGTTAACAGAACCTTTATAGTACATGCCTGATTTCTTTAAAAAACCCTATGAAACTACAACTACAATGCATGAAAAATAAAGATTTACAAACAATGGTATAGCTAGATTAATCAGAGAACTCTAATTGGCTGCAGTATTCTGTTAATGCATGCATGGTTGTAAAAATAGTGGCATGAAATACATGAAATTTGAAATACTCTGTTTTGAATTTGAGACAGTGTTCCAACTTTACAAGTGTTCTAATGCTACTCCAACTATTCTGGAACTGTTCCAAATTCCAAACAACCAGGGATATTTCGATTTTGGAATACTTCCAGAATGATTGGAACAATGCTAAAATCTTTTCAATAAGTTTAGAACAAGCCATTGCATCTTAAAACAACACACAAGAGCTCAGAATGGGGCTCAAAAGTCTAAATGTTTTGCATTTGAAATATTTTACACTCTTATAATTGTAAACACATTCTAAGATCTACAGAATGCCCCCTTCATAACTCTAAACTAATTTTAATTTAGGGCTGATAATATCAGGTTACAGTACAACTAAAAAGCACAAAAGTCCTAAGTATTTTAAAAAGTCTTTTAAAGAGCAGGAATGATAACTGACCTTTGAAAATGCTGTTAGGATGAAATTAATGTATTAAGTAATATTTATTTATTTATTTGATTTGATTTGATTTGTCAATCGCTTACAAGATACCGGTATAAGAATAAACATAGTTTTGAATACATGAGATGGATATTTATAAGAAAAATAAAAAGAAACAATAGGACAGGGATGGTAGGCATGATTGATGTGCTTATGCACGCCCCCTATGTATGTATGTATGTATGTATGTATGTATGTATGTATGTATATATATATATATATTTGTTTTCTTAAGTTTTCGTGGGTACTTACATGTATGGTATTCAGCTTTGTTCGGGTATTTTCCCACGTCATTGTAGTTGTGCTTTTAAAGTTGTAGCAACGTTTCGGCAGAATCTCATCTGCCATCATCAGGCTTCTGAACAAAGCTGAATACTATATATGTATATGTATATGTATATGTATATGTATATGTATATGTATATGTATATGTATATATACATATATGTATATCTATATCTATATCTATATCTATATCTATATCTATCTATCTATCTATCTATCTATCTATCTATCTATCTATCTATCTATCTATCTGATGAAGATTTGAGTACAAAATGGAAATTGATAAGGGATCATTTCTGTATATGTTGAATTTATACTATTTTACAAATATTTTTATGGAAAATTCATATTGGTTTGCTGAATTATGCTCCTCTTTACAAATGAAATGCCTTTCTGTTGGGACAGTGATTCTATCATGGATGGAAAACACTTGAAGCAGATCATTTAGTTCTTCTGAATTTACTCTGGAGCATTCCATGTATGTTGGGTAGTTTCATATACTGTCCTGGTAATGCTAATATTTTTGAGAAAGGTTAACTGATACATTTAACGCTGATATCAGACAGTGACAGCTTTATTTAAAGTGGGTGGCTTCATTCACCTTAGTGAAAAGAGATGAAACTAATTACTAAAGTGATGTTTTTTCAGTTCCACCTAATATTATGGGAGAGGAACAGAATGTCTCTGTGGCCATGGGGGAGCATTTGGAACTCCGCTGCCGAAGTGATGCTATCCCTCCACCTACGCTTCAGTGGCTGAAGGATGGTCAGCTCCTGCAGAAGAAGCTGGGTCTCACCATTACTGAAGATCGGAGTGTACTGAAGGTAAATATTAGAGTGACTCAGATTTCCTCCTCATGTTTAGGGTTCCTGACATTAATAGCTTAAAGACTATCCCCTTGCATTTCTGAATGACATTGAAAAAACTTTTTTCTTCTGATGGAGGAAAGAAAAGCTGTGCCGCTTTTGAAGTATTCTCCCAAAAGCTATTGAGTTACTTATCCAAAAGCATATCCAGCATTGGTGAAGAGGTCCTGCTTGAACATTGCAGGATAGTTAGGGTTTATATTATGGGCAATGAGTACTAATGATTAGGGATTAAAAAGAACTCTGGCATAGATCTTGCTGGGAAACAAATTTGGACGAGGGACAAATGTGAGCAGGAACAAAATCTGACTAGTGTTGGTATTTCCCCAAGTGGAGGGGGCGGGAGAAGAAATCTTGGGGTAGAGAAGGTGGTTTTGTACTTGATTTTCTAAAAGATATAACAAGACTGGGGTAACTTTACAAGTTTTAATTGCTGTGCTCTTGTAGGAGGGCTGCAACTGGGAATACAGTTTTGGCCCAAGTGAATAGAAATTTAATGGGCCAGAATATGCAACACCCAAAAATGTTCCCATCTTTGTACTAAGGCATTCAGTATTAAAGAAGATATCTTAGAACCTGTCAAGTAGAAAAATCATACTTGAAATAAATCTTTCTCCCACAGGGAATGACTTCCTTTACCGAAATCAAAATAATGTACCGGATCAACAAGTAATAATACACAGTGATGAGTACCAAAGCTATTGCCAAAAATAAGTTTGTCGATTTGTTTCTTGCTAGATTGAACAAGCACAGGTGCAAGACACTGGACGCTATACTTGTGAAGCAACAAACATTGCTGGGAAAATGAAAAAAAACTACAACGTCAATGTATGGGGTAAGTATAAGATTAAAGCATCTGCATTAAGGGTAATCCTAGAAATGTATGTCACTATTGATTTGCCTGTGAAAATCATATGGGAGTGATTGTTAAGAAATATATTCTTTCTTTGGCCCTGGAATCAGAAGCTGCGTTGGACATTTTAAAAAGCTGTCTACCTGGTTTAATGTCACTCTGTTCCTCAGAGTACCTAGAATTAAAAAAAAAAAACTGGAAATATTCAGCAATCGTGAGGGCTTTATCTTTGGGGCAAATTCTAGTGATCTTACTAATTCAGTGAGAAAAAAAATGAAATAAGAGTTGGAAATAATATCATGCACTATAAAAAAAACCAACAGTTAAGATGTAGGGATCTCTTAGGTATTTAAAACACCCAATTTGCAGATTGTCAAAATATTTTAAATAAACTAAGAAATGCATTTGCATTCTGTTGTTTAACCTATGAGAATATTAATGCTTGAAACAAAGATTTGTGTTGAGAATTTTACTTAACATTTTCTTTTTTCTCTGCTGATCTTGATACATTTAATTTCTTTATAGGTTGTATTAACCTGTAGGAAGTGATTATTTGTTTCTGATATTTGTCTTCTCTAGTGCCATCAAGTATTTACAGCTCAGACACAGTGACTCAGCTGTCCGTGATTGAAGGGAACCTCATCAGCATGATGTGTGAATCCAGTGGAATTCCACCACCCATTCTTGCTTGGAGGAAGAATGGTAAGCAGCTGGACTTTGTGAAGACTAATCACAAACCCTGTTAGTCCTGTTAGTTTTGTGTTGAGCCCTGTTTATCTCAGTAGGTTACAGAATAGAACCTAAATTAACCATTCTGCTAGATTTCTAGAAATCAATATAATTGGGTTCATCAGCAGTGCCTACTGCTGATTTCAACATTTTATTCTGAAATTGTCTTTTGTTTCAGTAGAAAGGCTTTCAAATACTCTAGATTCTCTTTGATTTAAGCTTACTGTGGCAGTGGCTTGAAATGCTTAGATCAGGGATCCCCAATCCCTGTGGATTGGTACCAGGCCGTGGCATGCCAGCAACCATATTGCACAAACAAGCGGAACCCTTCCATGGGATGCAGGCAACATTACAAAACCACACAGTCCACAGAAAAATCTTTCTCCGCAGAACAGGTCCCTGATGCCCAAAAGGTTAGATGGAGGGTGTCACTGGCTTAGATGAAGAAATGTGATGAGATAAGAGTGTTTAAACCATATTTACCCCAAACTGCTTTCTGCTTCCATCTAATTTCCCCCCTCCTTCTTATGCCTTATTTGATTTAACCAGAATGCAAATTAGTGTTTCCTTGCCTGTGTGAATTCCCAATTTGCATTGTGGTTAGTCATTCTGGGATTAGCAGTCCCAACACATCTGGAAAATTCCAGGTTACAGAAATTAGGGGTTACATACTAATATTTACGAATATTAAATGCATTGAGAAAAGATGCTTTCTGCACATAGTTGTAAATTAATGATTTTTCTGAAGCATTAAAGCAGCTGCATCTTTTACAAGGGCTTTTGCTGCTCTCTTCATATACACATGCACACGTGTTTCCCTTTGCTGACAGAAATGCTGTTTGTGCAAGCACACGCACCTGGAGACAACCAGAGAAACCAGATGTTCCTTGCAAAAAAAAAAAAAGATGCCATGATTCAGGCAGAATTTATAGAATGTATCACCTTGAATTTGTGCCAATCTCTCATTGTCCAAAGTGTAATGGAAGTAACATTTGATGCTTATGGGACTTTGTTGCATTTTAGGTTACCTAGCCAACAGGAAATATGTCTGGAATAGAATGAATACATTAAAAAATTCCAGTGTGAATGGGTCCCTTGCATTTGCCTGCAGCCAAATTGTTCTTCCCTTTCCCCATGTAGTAAATATGAAAAAAGCTGTGATTAATCATATGGTGCATATGCACAGTCCACTGGTTTATCTATTAAGTTTAGCCATGGGTAAGAGTTAATCAAAGAAACTGCTATTTGCTGAGCCCCATCTTCCTTGACCATTGTACCAGTAGGCAGCTACTAGTTTCCCCTACATAAAAACTTAATAGAAACACATGACAGCCCAAAACAAGTTGAAGATTTGTATGGAAGAAAGGAGACTAATTATTATCTTAGTTATTTTTTACCTTAAGGAAACCTCTGGATGTCTTATGAGGGAACCAGGGCAAGATGAAGAGATTCTATTGTGAGAATAATTGCTTGCCAAAATACCACCTATCTCTGTTTATAGAACAGAGAGAGAAGTTAATTTATTTAATTCTCTATTCAGAGGGCACAATAGCCTTTACTGACATAAATAATATTTCTAGAGCAACCTGTTGAGATTGTGGAATAGACACAGCACCTTAAGTACAGTGTTGGACTGGTTCAGGTGAGATGCTAAACTTAACCTAGTTTTAACATAGTTTAGTGTGTCATTGTATCAAACTAGGAAATGATGGTTTGCTTTAGTTTACATTGGTTTGAGATGTTTTAATAGGAAATGGTACATAAATGTTATAAAAACAATGAAGTTACAGCTGATTTTCATAGATAGACTAATAATTGTCATTAATCCAATTTCCCAGTTCAGACATAATAGGAAGCTGTGATTAAGTGTGCCTTTTATTGCCTTTCAACTGTGCAAAGAGAGGAACACAATAACTGTTTGTGCATGAAGTTGAAGTTAATTCATGCCTTGGGTTATTCAACTAAGTTGATTATCCACATAATGCATAACCTGGTTTCAAAGACTCTGAAGAATGTGTACATATATTTTATATTTAATTTTTTTTTATCTGAGAGTGTTTCTTTTGTAGGTTCTCCACTGCTAGTTGACCCTTCAGGGAGAGTCAGAATCTTATCTGGAGGAAGACAACTGCAAATTTCTATTGCTGAAAATTCAGATTCAGCCTCCTATACATGCATAGCTTCAAATGTAGCTGGAACAACAAAAAAAGAATATAAGTTGTTAGTGTATGGTAAGTCATGGGCAATGTTTCTCAGTTTGGAAACAAATACTATATAAAACCTTCACAAATGAGCTTTGGAACAAACAAAATGTGTCACAGAAAAGCAATAATGGGATCTCTCATTTTCTTCTAATGGCAGTTGAAGGGATTTCTAAAAGCCTTTTCTTGATACTCTGAACCCAGTATTAGTTTTGAAAGGGGACTATGCAGGCACAGTGCAAGTACACATATATTTTTGGCATTGCTTTAACAGAAATATAGTACTTGTAATGCTTATGTCCCCAATAGAGATGTTCCTCTTGGTGACGGCATCTTACTACCCTGTTGGCCTTCTAAAGCTAAGCTGGCTAGGAACCAATTAAATCTCAGAAGAACAGCCACCATTAACTTTCAGGAGAGTAAACCAGACTGGTAATTTGAAAAAAGAAAGTCTCAGAAGTAGAACAGGAAGATGACTGTGGCAACTACTATATCATTGCTGAGGACCTATGGGTAGTTACCAGGGCATGAGTTTGATTTGAGTTAACCTTACTGTTAAAATACAAATCCACCCTCCACCCCACTTCTAAAGAGCTGGATTTTTTCAAAAGCATTTTGCCGGTTTCAGGTGTGGCTCCAGAATCCAGGTATTTGCCTCAATAAGCTTTACATGTTTATTCAGCTGAATAAAGACAGGCCCCTCAAGGCAAGAAGGAATCCTGAACATACTTTGACATTCATATTTATATGTTTGCTACATTGTCTACTTCATCACCCAAAAGGACTGGCACACTCTAGGCAACAAAATACAGTAGTTATTTACCTCTCTTGGAGGTTTTCCAAGGACATTGGGTTGTACCTCAGGGACTTTGGGTATTTCTAGAGGAACTTTCCATGACCTTGAAGGCCTGCTGAAGCAATGGTGCCATCTGCACGTATGCTCCCTCAAGACTGTCAGTAGAATTATTAGATTCTTGGTGAACAAAAGTATATGTAGTCAGGAATTCTGTTCACTTAATGCTGTGTCCATTGAAGTTTGGGGCTAAAGTGTTGAACCGGAAATGTTTCTTTGAACAGTTCATCCAACTATTCTGGACAATGGAAATATACAATCGGATGTCATTGTAACTCAAGGGAATGATATTTCACTTGAATGCCAAGCAGATGGCATACCACAGCCAACTGTCACCTGGATGAAAGATGGTCAACTGTTAGCCAATGAAAGACGAGTTGAAATACTAAAGGAGGGGCATGGTCTTCGACTTAAAAGTGCACAGGTGTCGGACACTGGTCGCTATGTATGCATTGCTGTGAATGTGGCAGGACTGACCGACAAGAAATATGACTTAAGTGTTCATGGTAAGTAAAGGAAATCTGTGTAAGAGAAAATACACAAAGGGGCACGCCCAGAGTAAGAAAGCAGTGGACTGTTCTGCTAGCCATGGAATAGCTGTATAATTTGATTTAGTTGAAGTAGGACAAAAGCTAGGGATTAATATCCAGTTATATATGTACTATGGAGACAACAGAAAGGAAAAAAGTATAACTATGCCACCCATCTCAATGTTCAAGACACCCAATTCTGGGTGGCTTACAATACATAGTTACTAAAGCAAAATGTAAGAGAAAATACTTTACTATCTTCCCAAGGTGTATTTTACTTTTTCCTTTCGTTGTGTTTGTCCTTGAGTCATATCATTTTCTTGATACATTTCAAAAGAAAGTGTTTTAATCTAATTCAGAAATCTTGCCTAAAACCTAGCAAAGATACAGGGTTTTGTGAAATATTGAATGTAAATTTTCATAAGCTCTTTCAGCTCCCAAGAAAGTAGTTGGATCATTTTGTTGATTAAAAACAAAAGCAAAAGCAATGAATCAACCCAATAAGTAATTCCATAACATTGGAGAAGCTTATACGGTGTATAGATAACATAATATTCTGTTACCTATGCTAGGCATTCTGAAGTATTGCAGAACAATTTATTTTGCCTCTTGCTTTATGAGAATGATTGAAGGAGCAGATAAAATTAATACTAATACAGAAAAGAGCTGCAATTCTGCACATAGGTTTCAATTTTCATCAGATAAGCAACTGTGTGCAGAATTATAATAGTCTTTAATTAAATAATTCAACTTATTGTAGCACAAGAGATAGAAAGTGTATTTTTTCCAAATAACAAAAAAAAAGTTTTTCTCAACCCCAACTAGTCATTTATTCAGAGTTTGACTTAGGGATGCTTAATTATTTCAACAGCAAAAACACACTTGATGTTTATATTGCAACTTTGTGAAGACATTTAAGAGATCTCTACAGCAAGAGCTTAGAAGGAGTTTAGTCCACTAAATTCCAATTTCTTTGTGTCAAAGAGGCCGCATTACCCCTAAAAAGAGAAATTATAGTTATCTTTAAAATCATAAAGAGGGAGGGAGAACATTTTAATAGAAGCAAAGAACCTCAGTATTGCATATGATTGTTTTTAAATTCTTTTAAATAAATATAGCTGACCTTCCTTCATCATTGAATGATGAAGTTTAATCTTTCCTGCTACTCTTTTTTGGTAGTCCCCCCAAGAATTATGGGTAATCTGGTGCAACCAGAAAATATAAGTGCTGTGGAGAAAAGCCCTGTCACCCTGATTTGTGAATCTTCTGGAATTCCCCAGCCATCAATAATGTGGTTGAAGAATGGGCAGCCAGTCACTTTAAGTAACTCTGTGAGAATCCTATCAGGTAAGAGGGAGCATAAAAATATGTTATTTTTTAATATTAAACATAGAAAATGTTATATAGTATACTTGATTAAAACAAACACATGGAAAGGCTCTGTTAAACCTAACATATGGCTTTTCCACCCATCTCAAGATCAAATATTTAGGATCTCATATGTGATATCAGATACAGTTAGTTAAAAGAAGTAATTACTCTGCATGTAAAATGTTACTCTCTTAAGCTGTTCAAGCATGATTTATATATTTTCTTGTGGCAGAGAATTATTTCGCTGTTGTTGTGGAGAGCATTAGAACATGATGCTGAGAACTATTTAAATCTTAGATCATAGTTTAACTTGGTTACTATTTTGTAAATGATTGTCTCTTAGTCATATCTCAATTCTACAGTTTTCCAAATTATTGAGAGGTTAAAAGAAAAACATTTTTGGATAATGGGCATTTACTGCAAATTTTATTTAATTTTCAGTGACCTATTGCCAATACTAAATGACCTGATTTTGGAAAAATGCTCAGTTGGATCAGGCTTGGTTAATACCACACCAGGGTTGCAGATTTGATTTGGGGAGATTGAAAAACAAAACAAAACAATAAACCAGCAACCCAGAATAAGGCAATATCTAATCACTCTGGTCCAGAAATCCTCATTCTGTACTTGTGGACTGAAGGCAGTCTTTTTACCAAAATGCATAACCTGGTCATCATAGGGTCTGGAGTTTTGTCTTAAAAGGCAAAATATTTCATGTCTGGCCCATAAAGGTAATACATTTATACATTGTTAATGTATACTCTCCCTCAGGGGTGGGATTCTACAGGTTCGCACCTATTCACTAGAACCTGTTGTTAACATTCTAAGCAGTTCGGAGAACTGGTTGTTAGAAGAAATTACTGGCCTAATCCTGAAAGAAAGGCAGGAAGGAAACATTCTGGTGTTGTTTACAGAAACTGCCTCTCCATTAACCCTTATTACATTCTTGGCAGGACTAGACTTCCTGTCTCAGGAACGTCTCTGGAGTTTTTTCCCCCTCCTTTGCTGGCACTTTGCTTGTGTGGAGTAACCATTCAAAGTTACAATGGCACTGAAAAAAGTGACTTATGACCATTTTTCACACTTATGACTGTTGCAGCATCCCCACAGTCATGAGAGGCCAGGCGAGGAGATGTGTGCCTCGATGTGAGTGATGTTGAGTTGGCCACACCCAGCCAATAACATGACCACCAAGCCATGTGCACCCAGTCACATGACCACCAAGCCACGCCCACCACCTAAGCCATGCCCACAGAACCGGTTGTTAAAAATTTTGAATCCCACCCCTGCTCTTCCTCCCTAAATAGAAATGACTAAGAAAATCAAATGCAAGCAGTCAAAAATTATATGAATAAACAGATTTATTCCAGGACAAATCTCTGATGGAACTAGGCTTAAATGCAGAAATGATCCCAAACCAGAAAATAGTTTTCATTCAGCAAAACCATATTAACCTGGTACAACGTATTTCAGCAGCATGCTCAGGAAGGAAATACTGGCTTATGATTGTTACGATTTTGGAAGTTTCTTGAGGACTGGAAGCATGACTTTTTCTTTAAGGAGGCTGGTCCCATGCCTTCTCTTAAGAAGGTGATGATATCTTTAATGCAACCGTCTTGCTCACAAAGCAGAACTTCATTTAATAATGTTGATTCAGATAGTGTTCTGGATACTTTCATGAATTGATTTACATCAAGCAGAGTCAAAAAATCTCAAAAAATAAAAGCCTACACTAATACAAAAGGAATTTTCTTTTAAAACATATATAATTATCATAAATCCTCTTTTGGGTAAGCAATGTTATATAAAGCAAAAATTAGCCAAAATACCTCCTTCCCAAAAACTCCCCAAAACAGTGAGATTAGCAAAGAAATTAAAAATAGAAGACAAAAAGAAAAAAACTCTGACTAGATTTAATCTACCATGTTTCCATGTATTTCTGTCCTTGCAAACCAACTTTGTTTCTACCATAGTTCAGTTACTTTCCAGAAGATGGAAGGATGGCACAACGAACCACTGTAGCACTGAACCACTGCTTTTTTTTTTAATTTAAAGAGGGTTTTGGGGGGGAAAAAGGTTATTTGGCATATTTCCCATAATGATAATGAAGAAACATGCTTCCTCAGTAGAACGATCATCATAATAAGTTCCAATAGTAAACTCCTAGTAATGTCTTGGTATTCACTTTTAGCTTTCATACATATGTATTGGAGATGTTGCTGAATAGCCTTGAGCTGAAGCAAATACTAAGAGTGAAGTGGGTTTTCCAAAGCAAAATTATCATTGTCACTCAGACAACTGTATATTCCACAGAGGACTGAGATTTCAGTAGGCTGCCAGTTATTTTGAACTTTCATTTTGTTCTGGTTCTATATTAACAACTCAAAATCGAGAATTAGGTTTTATTATAATAAGAAGCTTTATGGCTTTCTGTTTAGGTGGCAGGATGTTACGTTTGATGCAGGTGAAAATAGAAGATGCTGGTCATTATATCTGTGTAGTAACTAACATTGCAGGAGAAGTCAGGAAAAACTTTGAACTTTCAGTTTTAGGTGAGTATGTCAAACCTATCTTTAAAAAGCCAAAGTGTCAGATTTTTCTTCCTAGTTTATAGTCCCTGTGTTTAGAAATTGAAGAGATGACTGAAAAAATAATATAGGCAATGAGTAGCTTTCTTAATTGGTTAGTATAAGTTGGCAGTTGTTCCAGTGTAAAACAGAAAGATGCTTTATGCGTCTTGTAAAATAATATCAAAAACAGGAGAATGTAGTTGTGTTTTTTCCTTCCTTCTTCCCTGCAAGTTCTTCAAATTTTAATAACCATTCTTTAAAAGAAAACACCCTAGTGCTCCACACAATGTTATTTGATAATATAATGGACATAATATTGTAATTCCACTGCATCTTATACAGTCCAAGTATGCCAGGATAAATCTGGAAAATAGTAAAATTTAGTTTCCATAGAAGCAGCCATGTTATTCTAGTAGAAAAAAGAAAGAAAAAGACATAGTCTTGCAATATCTTAGATCAACTAAGAATATATAAGTGCCTTGGTTTAAATAATTACTTTTGTGACTTTTTCAAAAGAAGAAGCAACACTATTCATTCTAGGGACCAAGACAATAAGGGAAAACATATGTAAATTATGTTCCTTCATTTTATCTGAAACCATTTGAAAAAGTCTTATCTGAATTCAGCCTCATATTTTAAATGAATGTGCTTCAGATTTCATATACTTTTATCAAAGTTATGACATTTTTCACAGGGCCACCACAACACAACATTCATACGAATATATATTGAAGACGTGTCTCCTGAAAATGGAACAACATATTTTGTGATGACTAATGCAAATAAAAATACAATCTTTTTGTATTCCTGTATTCTTGCATAATTATTTTCTTTCTTTCTTTGTTTTGACAATGTAAAAGTATCCCCAAGCATTGTAGGAGAAAATAAACTGGATGATGTAAAAGTAAAAGAAGGACATGGCATTACACTGACATGTGAAGTCACAGGTAAGCTTCTGGTGATTCTTGGTTAGAGCTGGTTTGGCTGCAACAATCAATGGCTATGGTATTAAGCAAGTAAACATTCATTCTCTCTCTTTCTCTCTCTTCTTGAATGATGCTACTTCAGGTAGTTCTCAATTTATGTCCATTCATTGAAATAAAAAGTTATGACAGCACTGAAAAAGTGACTTACAACCAATTCTCAGAACTGTCTCCTTGTTCCTGTGGTCACATGATCAAAATTCATATGATTGGCAACAAGCATGTATTTATGATTTATATATACTGCGCGCGCACACACACACATATAGTACATAAAATTATTTGCTACAATGCTCTACCTGTCAATGACTACTTCAACTTCAACTACAATACACGAGCACACAATAGATACTAACTTAAGGTAAATCGCTCGAAACTTGATTGCAGAAAATACGACTTCAGTAACAGAGTTGTCAATGCCTGGAATGCACTACCTGACTCTGTGGTTTCTTCCCCAAACCTCCAAAACTTTAACCTTAGACTGTCTACTGTTGATCTTACCCCATTCCTAAAAGGTCTGTAAGGAGCGCGCATAAGTGCACCAACATGCCTACCGTCCTTGGCCTAATGTCCCCTTTTATTCGTACCCATTTCATGTAATCATAATCATGTTCTAACTATATCTGTTTTCTAATATATGCTTAACAAATAAATAAAATAAATAAATCACCAAGAAGTATCATGTATTCTGAGATAGAATATCATTTTTCATTTTACTTTTAAAGACTTAACAAAGAACACAATTTAAAAGGGCAATTTTCACAAATCAATTATTAATATTTGCATTTGTTCTCAAAAAGGAAACCCTATTCCAGAGATCACTTGGCTAAAAGATGGGCAAACTTTTCTACAGGATGATGGCTATCAGTTAATGTCTAGTGGACGTTTTCTTCAAATTACAAATGCTCAAGTTGCTGACACAGGGAGATATACCTGTGTTGCCTCCAATACAGCTGGAGATAAAAGAAAAAGCTTCAGTGTTAATGTACTTGGTAAGATTTATTGAGTAATAGACATGTTTGGGTTCCTTTGAAGAAGATAGATCTACTTGGATTGAAAAAAAAATCAGTAAATATACTGTGTATACATATATATCTGAAGTTGCAAAGTTATTGATAAAACTTTGGAGGGCTGGTGCTAAGACACTGGAAGTTGTGTCAATGATATCATTGTGGCAAGCACCAAAAGTGTTGTCTCCAAGTCACTGAAGGCCTAAGGTTTATATGCAACTTCCAAGAAACTTCCCAAAATTTTGTATACATAGAAATACAGCATTTCATATGATATTGTCTCTCTCCCTCTACAAAAATGAAGAAACAAATGGGTTACTTAAACCCCTTCCAAGCACCTAAAATGCCCTGCACCAAAAGATTCTCAGCTGCTTGTCTCTCCTGTGTAAAATAGTTCTTTAAAAAACAGGCTTAGGAAGTCCTCTTTCAGATTTCAATTCCCTTCTTTACTTCAGCGATAGTGATAACTTAATATTCTATCTGGATTCTATTTCTTATACAGTATTTCTTGATTGGTGGAATCCCCCCCTTTTTTTAAACCACCGGACTTCTGAAAAAAAGAAAATAAATAAATAAAACTCCAAGGAATCCCCATTTTTCCTCTTATTTGGCATAGACAATGCCAAATATGCAATCAGGGAGCATCACTGTGCTATCACTATGCTATCAGGGAGCTTGTTTTAAAAAGCCATTGTTAAATTGTTCCATTAATGAATGTGTTAAAAAAAAAACACCAACTTCACTGTTTCAAAATGAATGTATAAAGAAAAAAAAGAATTATAAACACAAGAAATCATTTTTAAAAATGAAATAAGGAAAAAAATTGTTTTCTGATGGTCAAATTTAATCTGAAGCTTCAAGATAGATTGGCTTTTTAGTTCAGGTGCAATATCAGTGCTTCAGTGGTTTGAATCCAAGCAATATTTCTGCATGAAGCTCAGTCTCTGGGAAACAAGTGTCATATGTATTTTGGCTCTTAAATAGCTCAACCTGTGCTCTTGGATTAAGTTGCAGGTATATCAGATGGCCAAATATTTTCCCCATAAGTAGTTCCTTCAGAAGTACAAATGATGCTCACAATTATCAGGATTATTTTAAAACAATGCTCTTTTTTTTCTGAACTTGCTCAGTGTCTCCATCCATTGTGGGTTCAGATAATGACGGGGGTGCAGAAGAAGCCACGGTTATCTTAAATAACCCAACCTCCTTAGTTTGTGAGGCTTACTCATATCCATCAGCCACAATCACCTGGTTAAAAGATGGAGCTCCCATAGAGTCAAATAAGAACATCCGGGTTTTACCAGGTAATTATTTGAATGCCTCTATTATTAAAATAAATTTGGAATCAGTTGGATTGAGATGGATGGCTATAACATTGTGATGGAGCAGTGGTTAGAATGCAGTATTGCATGCAGGCTCACTGCTCTCTGTCAGGAGTTTGACTCTGACCAGCTCAAAGTTGATTCAGCCTTCCAGCCATCCAAGCTCGGTAAAACATGCTGGCTCTGTAAACTGCTTAGAGAGGACTGTAGAACACTATGAAGCAGTATATAAGTCTAAGTCCTATTGCTATTGTGATAGAAATTGAATGAATGAAAGAAAGAAAGAAAGAAAGAAAGAAAGAAAGAAAGAAAGAAAGAAAGAAAGAAAGAAAGAAAGAAAGAAAGAAATTCTATCCTATTTTTTTACATTTATAAATTCGCTTTGGTATATTTTCTGAAGATGTCTGAGTAGAGATTGACTATTAGAATTATTATAATAATTTCTGGGAAACATTTGCATATTTTGACTTCCAACTTGTGAAACTTAACAATGTACCAAAGCTTAGGTTTTGTCTCTTCCTAACTAACCAGAGTATCAATTGCTTGAAACACTTACTTTTCTGTGTGATGTGGTAGAGTTCACTTGCATATCACAGGCAAGGAACAAGGAATATGTAACTTGGCAGGGCCTTTCAATTTCTTTCAGTGTTTGACATAATTAGAATGTTGATGCACTACTGTGTTAAAAGGCATTTCATTTCTGCTTTCTAGAGTTCTTCCCTAAACTCCAGTTTTAACATGTTCTGAAATCGGAATACCTGTAGTTCCTTCTTTCAATGGAACAATGCCTAAGTTCATACAGTTCCTGTTCAATTCAGAAGAAAATATACAAAGGGGACAGGGGAAAATGTAATTTGACTTTTGTCCTTTTTAATAGGTGGTCGAACTTTACAGATTCTGAATGCCCAGGAGGACAATACTGGTAGATATACTTGTATAGCTACAAATGAAGCGGGGGAAACATTAAAACATTATGAGGTGAAAGTTTATAGTAAGTTTTAAAGCATTGTTTCTTGCTGAAATTCATATGTATTGTTCGATTCTCTACCATCTCTTTATATTTTATACAATTCCTACCTTAGTTGCATATTTTTAAGTATATATACATTCCATTGTTCATTTTGTTGCATTTACATCAGGATGGTAACGCCAAATTAGATGTTTCATTGTATATGAAAGTCTTCTGAATAACTTTAAGGAAAGTGGCTGCATAGATACACATCTAAAAAAAACATTTATTTCTTCACAGTAATCGAGGTTACTGTTCGGGATTTTCAGCAGGATGTGGAGTAAGCATTTTTGTTAGCTGTGCTCTTTTTTTCTTTTGTCTTTAATCTGCTACAAAAAGATGTATAAGAGAGGCTAGTTTTGAAATGCTATCCTCCTGAAATTATAAATCCGTCCCATAGTAACAGACTTCCTAGCTGAATTAAATCAAGACATACATGAAAAACCACTGACTGATTTGTAGACAGGATAATGGCCCATTGACGGTTGCTTGGAATGGCAGGAACAGCTCGTGTCTCAGGGCCCTATCTCAGGTCCTTGGGAAGGACTTGATAGGTGGACAAAATGTCAATCCAACCTAAACATCTAGCTGACTGTGCGATGAACCACAATAATAATATATGAAACTGACGCTTTAAAGCAGGGGGTGTCAAACTGGTGGCCTGCTGGCCAGATACATCATATGCAGGCTATGCCCACCCCATGAAGGGGGAAAAAGTCACAAAACATCATGTGATGGCAACATGACATGGCAAGTTTGACATCTATGCTTTAAAGGAAGGTGCAAAAGATTAAATCTTAGAGCTAATGTTCATAAAATATTGAACAACAGGATCCAATATTAAGTGTCATTAATTAACTGATTTTAATTAACTGCATTGAGTAAATACAGGGACATAATGTTCAGCTAGATAACATTTAAATTAAAGATAATATTAGAAAAATCAAGTATAGTTGGGTGCATTATTATTATTTGTTAAAGAGTTACAGCTCTTTTGAGTCATCCCTTGGCAACATTTAGCAAGGAGCATTATTCATTAGGTAAGTATTCTAATTGGCACAGATTTTAAAGGTAAATACCCCTAGAGAGATATGTAAGTACTGCTACTTACATATGCCTTTTTTTCCTGACAACATTGTGAGTGTCAAAATGAGAAACCCCATTTCAGTTTGGTGGCTTTATTTTTATATTTACCTTTTTTTGGCAGTTCCTCCTACGATAAGCAGAGGGGATTTGTCAGGATTGGGCTTGTCCCCTAAGGAGGTGAAGATCAGAATGAACAACAGTCTTATCCTGGAATGTGAAGTCCATGCAATTCCTGCTGCTGCCATCAGATGGTACAAGGATAGACAGGCCAGTCATAAAGATAATTTCTTACAGCAAATATTTGTTTTAGAAAAACCAGGAAACTACTTTATAGCAATGTCTTCTTCCTTTCATCAAATTTTCCAAAACACAATGTTCCAAAGCTATAGGAAGTCCTGTTCTGTCTCAGTTATTATTATTATTATTATTATTATTATTATTATTATTATTATTATTATTATTATTATTATTATTATTATTATTATTATTATTTAAATTTATTTACCATCTATCTTGTTGTGGGGTTACACAATAATCTGTTACACAAGTCTAGAATTGGAGGATGTTGAAGGATGTGTCCATTGCATTCTGCTTTGTCACTTGCAATTTTGGACTGCTTTTCTAGATTTCAGTTAGGAAATGCAATTGTTTCCAGTTCTGAATTAATTTCTTCTTTTTGCACTTTCCTATCAGCATTTTAATACTTGCAAAATATTTTTCATATTATTTATTACCTAGTACTTATACTTCATACACTTTTCATATTTTTGCTCTCCTTGAATCTTTTCGTATGTGGAATATTATTTTTGGCTGACAATATTTTATTCAAACTAACAAGAGAGCATCTCTCATTCATTCATTCATTCATTCATTCATTCATTCATCTCAGACCAAGTGACTTTGGGCAGTTTAGACACTAAATAAATAAACAGAAGTAATTTTTAAAGGAAATGTTAAGTAATGTAATTTCCTCCCCCAAAAAACTTGCCCTTTGCTAATTGTTAGAATAACTATGAATAACAAGAACATTATTAGAGATACTAGTCTTAATTCTTTTGACAAAGTAAAGGAAAGTATAATACAATTTTCTTTAAATTTTACATTCTTGAATATTTTTAACTTAGCAAAAATGTATATCTTAGCAATGTTCTCAACTGTGGAATGAAAGCAATGGGAAAGAAAACCCTTTAAATCTATTTTTATTGCATAATTTGTAGTCCATGTGTAGCTTACCAGTCAGATGAACCCTTCTTTCTGTAATACTGGAATAAAATAAGGGAAATAGATCTATTTCAAACATGTCTCAGAAAAAGGCTCCAAGTATTCAGGAATAGATATAGTATTTCATATCTGATCTTGCTTTATAATTATATAAAATATAATTTGACTTTTTGGGGGGCGGGGCTTCCAATCTCTTGCCAAAGCAGACAGGCCACAATGCATTGCTGACTTTGGCTTAATTAGCCATAAACTATGCATGCCTATGTACACTTTATTTGTACATTGTAGAAAATGCTCATGTATCCTTTTGGATAATTCCATCACAGCCACTTACATCAGATGATCATCTAACAATCCAAGGTGGTGGACGCATCCTTCAAATTAAGGCAACTGAGATATCTGACACTGGCCGATACAGTTGTGTTGCTTCAAACATAGCTGGTGAGGATGAGCTGGAGTTTGATGTCAGTATACAAGGTATTGCTTTGACTATTTATGGGTGTATTCATAAAGATCAGTCTTCTCCAACCTGGTGATCTCTAGCTAATCACAACTTCTGTGCAGTTACTATAAATTTACAAATAGTTACTTAGACCATTAGTTAGTAAAATGGATTGCTAACATGATACATTGGGAGAAAAAGAAGACACTATGAAAATTGTTTTTAAAGTGCAAATGAACATACTGTCATTTTGTTGAGCCTGTTGTCTCCCCAGATTTACCCCTAGTAAAATTTGTGAGAATATCAAGTAAAACCTATTGTTAATCTGCCTTGGGATATTGGTAGTATGAACCGCATGCATTTATGATTTCTTAGGGAGTTGAGTTTGAGAAGTATGTTCAAGAATAACTTTCCAACTGTTTTAATAGGCCAGCTATCTAAATATGAATCCAAGTTATTCTGGGCTTTTGAGAGAGGCATGGCAAATTGAAGATGTCTCTGCTAAAGCAGAACTGATGACTTTAACGAAGATTAGAAGATTAGTGAATAGATTGGTTCCTTGGAAACTTTTTGGATAAAGAGAGGATGGAAGATTATCCACATATGCTCTGGAGAGTGGCTTCACTCTCTGGAGGAGCCACTCTCTGGAGACTATAGGACAGTAGTTTTTGTGGAATTGATCATTGAGTAACAACAGGATTAGCCATTTTGCTTGCAATTGCAGTAGATTTTTAAAGTTTGCAAACCTCAATTTCCAAGCACTTTTGGAAATCGCTCATTAACTATTTCTATGCTATTGAAGACATTCATAATGACATGAAAATGCCAGGTGGGTCTGCCTTTAATTCTGAATAAAGGAAAATAGTAATCAAAGATTACTGCAAAGAATCTGAAATAAAAAGGAAAAGGAAAATAAGATTTTGATCCTAGAAGGATTCTAACTAATCGGCCAAGAGAAAATATTGTTTCACTGGATCTACCAAAAAAAAAAAAAAAAATGGCTGAAGTTTTAAAATTTAAAAGAGACAAACCAAAATAGTCACTGGATAATTTTTTTTCTTACTGGATTTATGAAAAAGGTCTATTAAAGCTTTGAAGAGCTCTGTGCAATGAGGCAAAGAAAAAATGAAGAGAAATAAAATCCTACAATAATATTTGAATAAATTAAAGAGTAAGTTAGAAGTAGAAACAAGGAAAGCAAAGTTGGTTTATTTGAACAAGGTTAAAATAAGATATGTTATTACTTTTGGCCATGGACTTTCTACAGATAACAAGACTGAAAGAATGATAACTTTATGGATTTGTTATAAGAGATGGTACATAGGATGAAGAGATAAATGTTTGTAACTTGAGAGAATGAAGACTCACTAAATGTGTTAATACTTCTTGTGATGAAGGTTGGAAAAGCCTCATACTTATTCTTCACTTTTAATCTGAAGCCTATATATTACAGTTCCTCCAAGTTTTCGAAAACCATTTGGATTCTGGGAAGATGGAAATGTGCTAAGTAGAAGTCAAAGTGGAAGAGCCAAAGATGTGATTGTAAACAATCCTCTGTCTTTATACTGTGAAACTAATGCTGTGCCTCCTCCAGTACTTACATGGTATAAAGAGGATTTTCCATTGAATTCCAATGATAAAGTACTCATACTTCCAGGTGTGTATTAAGCAAATTAATATTTACGGATATAATAAAATACTTTGAAATGAAGCTTTCTGACTCTTGACATAATGGTGATAAGATACCATCTTCCTGATATTTAAGCCTTAAGCCTTTTTACCTACCCTAAAACTTCAGAAGTAGGTTGAAAATATGAGGTCTATCAAAGTCCTTCTTTCTAATCATGAATCAAGTGGATCTATCTATCTATCTTAGAGCAACCCATGATCTGTGTTTAGAAGGATGGCAAGTTCATTCTTATTTTACTCTAGGAGGTCGTGTGTTGCAGATTCCTAGAGCTCAGAGTGAAGATGCTGGACGATATACCTGTGTGGCCATTAATGAAGCTGGAGAAGATTCTATCCAATATGATGTCCGCGTGCTTTGTGAGCTTACTTGATGTTTTTTGAGTTTGCAAATAATATATATTCTTCTTTTAAATGGCAGGCCTCACTTGGTTTGATTCTATATAATTCACTGTGTGCTAATAGTATTAATGTCTAATAAATAAAAATATAAATATTAAGATACTAAAGCTACAATAAGAGACATGGCAAGTAGAAAATTCTACTAATGTGATATATAGTATTAGATTCCCTTCTGAGTAAGACAATATCTAATATTTTCCCCTTGTTTAAAAAAAAATGTATCATGCTGTTCCTTGAAGAGTCATTTGTGATAATGGCTAATGCATCTCTGATAGTACCTGAAAAAATGTTATGAATGAAAATTGTTCTGTAGCTTTCTAATGTACATTTTTCATCTTCTCAGCAATGTGATGAAGAAGTCAAAGGGTACAAAACTGTTGTCAATCTTTCTGTCTAGTGCCACCATACTTTAATGGTGCCAGCAGTGATGTGACTGAGGAGCTGACTGTACTTCTGGACAAGATGGCAATGATGGAATGTACAGCAGAGGGCAGTCCTCCTCCAAACATAATCTGGGAGAAAGATGGACAGCTAATAGTTGAAGATTCCCATCACAAATTCCTACTAGATGGAAAAATTCTTCAGGTAAATCTGTGAAGTGCACTAGCTTCTGCAGATTAGATGCTATATGTCTCAGTTTCACTCCCACATCCTGTCAAAGAGGCTGAGACAATTGTGAAGCCATAAAAACCTCCACAATTCCAATTATGGAAGAATATGTAACCTTGTAGAGTGTACTTCTTCTTTTTTATTTTTTTGCTAGGGAAGAGGGAACATGAAAAATATTGACTGAGTCTGTAATAAAACAGCTTTTAATTGTTAAACATGTTATTTTCTAGCCAGTTTACCTTACCATTCACTGTAGTTTTTCTAGTATCTTTTGTTAGTATTTTTCCCTGAAAAGACAATATCTGGATGTTGATTACTCCTGTTTCATTATTCCTGTTACTCTTTGTGCTGCAACTATGTGATCTGTTTAAAAATCTTGAGAGCACCCAAAATATATGGAAGAGTTATGCCACGAAAGACATTGAACAAACACAGAATAGAGGTTATAGTCAAATGAATTGCAAAGAGTAAAGCATATTATAAATTAATATATTTACTTATTTGACAAGTGAAAATTTAACAATGTGTATATGAAGTCAATTAAAAAACTAAGATATTTAATACTTACAGTATATCTTTTTTTTAATAGGTTCACAATACCCAAATAGCAAATACAGGCAGGTATGTCTGTCTTGTGGAGAACATAGCAGGACGTGCCAAAAGATATTTTAATCTTAATGTCCATGGTAAGATTGCTATTTCCTAAAGTAATGATTACCATCTGTACTTTTACCAGTATTTTTAGCTGAGCCCCATCTCACTCTTAAAAATTATTTTTTATAGGAAATTAATATTTGGTTAGAATTTCTCTGAAAAAAAATTATTGAGAAAATCATGGGAAGGACCACCCAATTTGTAGCTGTGAAAAAAAAATCATTCGCAGATATGAATTATTTCCCTACAATGCCAAAAAAACTGAAACATTCTTGCCATTTTTTCTGCTCAATTTGGTTTTTTTAATTTAAAAATATCCAGTTGTCCTTAAAAAAATAACACCAACAATGAGAAAATTATTTCTACCGTTCTATCACTTTCCTCTTATCCTAGATGACATTGTGAAAGCCCCTGAATCAAATAAATAATGTACCTCTAATCAAATAATAAATTTAGCTATCCCTTTTGCACTTACCCTTATATTTCTGCTTTACTTCTGATAGATTATTGTCTACTCACCATCTCAAATCAGTGCCCTTAATAGTGAATTAGTCATTTCCCCCCCCAATTCTTCATCTTGTTTATCTTTTTAAAGAGTTAGTATTCATTTTGACTTTTCTTGTTCTCCATGTATAAGAAATTTTGCAATTATGGATCTTCATTCTTACCATGAAGGCTGCTTTTTTTTGGTGTTAGGCCATTTGGATGAGCTTTATCATCCTTACCAGAGTCAAGAGACGAGAAGTGATTTGACAAACTATACCAATTTGTTATCTAATTTAAGCTTGAGAGAGAGAAATTCCATTGGAGAAATAGTGCATAAACCTAACAACTGTCAGAAAATATAAATTACAAGCAGAAGAATGGCGAACAGAGTCTTATTTGCGGTTTTTATGATTTGTGATGTTTAAGAAAACATTTCTAAAAAGATAGATATGTGAGTTGATTCTGCATGCTCTATTCATATCAACAAAAAGTAATTTCATGGTGAATCAATTCTACCTTATTGTTGCTATTGAAAAATGTACAGAACAGGACATATCGAAAAAATGTTGTAGCTGATATGGATGCTTTGGCTACTCCAAAAGCACTAGCTCAGATGTTGCTCCACCAAATGCTGCAGAGATATAAGACTACTTTTTTATATATATAAAATTTTTATCTGGGTTTTCACAAAACATAATACAAGTAAAATTTCTTTTTTTGAGAATAGCATGGTCCCGGGTATCACTTCTCCATACAGACAAAAATTCAATTTCATATTTATCTTTGTGTTCTGTTCCATATCTTATTACTATTTTAACATTTTCTCAATAATTTTTCCCTTCCCTTAGTTTTCTCAATCTTACTTTTAATTATCTTATTCCTTTCTAAATTCAATTATATATATTTTTCAATACCTTTCTAGTCATTATATTTATACTTTTGTCTGTCCTGTTTCAATTTCATATTTTCTTTTCTCGTTAAACAAAATTTTTCCCTGTAGTTACAAACTGGAGTATGACACCTTTGTATCTTTTAAGTTTTATCCATTCAAGTCTTATTTAAACTTCAATTTATGCCTTTACACTAGGAACACTTATAATATTTCCATAATTTTTTCATGTTTCTTTCATATTCATCTTCACTTAAATTTTTATAACACATTTATAATAATTAAAATGTTCCCCTCCTTTCCTAATTTCATTCTCTCATTCTCTTTATTTCATTTATTTATTAAACATTCCATTACATTACAATGAGTATTTTATGTATCATTTTAATCACAGTTTTTTTCATATTTTCAAAGTTCATTTCTATTTCTAATATAACAATACTATCTTGCATACCCTTGCAGAATCCCCCTTTCAATTAAGTTTTCACCCATTATCTCTGTGTCTTCTAAATAGGGTTATATCCTTAATCCTTGTATGTTTTCCCTGTTTCTCTATGTCCTGTTTCTGTCCTTTATAATTTCTTTTCCTTTCCCTCTTCTTCTCCCTTCCCTTTTTGACCCCTTCTCTCTCTAATTCTGATTCTCTCTTCTGTAATCTTCTCTTCTGTTTCTTCCTAATGTTGTAATTACTTTTCAAACTATTCTTTTTTGGGGTTGTTTTTTCAAATCTTACATTTTTCACTCTTCCCCCTCCCCCTTTCCTTTCTTTTTCCCACATAGGAATACTTGGTCATTGAAAATGGCTTCTTCTTTGTCCCGCCCTTCTTGTTCTACAGGCATTTTTTGTTGTTTCTCTTAGTTCAGGATCTCCATTTCTAAAAATTGAAATACGAAGCCAAAATAACCTTTTCCTTCTTATGCATCTTCTTTCTGTTTTTTAAGTTCCATTCTCAATTCTTCCAAGAGTGATACTATTTTAAAAACTTTTAAACAACCACCTGATTAATTTTAGTCCTTTAGATCCAATAGCCAAAAATCCAAAAATCACCAAGTACTCCAAATAATCCAAAGCTGTTTCTTTTTTGCTTCTTTTTTCCACTTTCTCTTCCTAGGGTTCTCTTATCTTGTTACAAAGTTTCAGTTAACATGTATCTTTTAGGAATTTTGTTAAAGTTTCATTGTTAATTCCTTTCACTTCCAGGTGGTCTCCTCCATTTTTCCAGATCCCACCCGTTTGTTTTTTTCCTTCTTTTAAAAGTTTTTGAGAATCCAGAAATCTTTATTATCCCTTTGACATTTTATTTTCAGCTTAAATACCTGTTGATGTCAAAGTGGATTTTTGCCAGTTTCTTGCTTAAATCTCTTAATTGTCAATATAGGGAAGAAAAGAAAAAACCCAAATCCTTTCCCTTCCCTCTCTCATTCGCCGCTTCAAAGTCTTCATTGGGAACAATGTTGTTCTTTATAATTCAAATTCCAGGGTACCTTATATTGTTGCTTTTTCAATTCAACCTGGTCAGCCAAAAACTTTCTCTTCTTATCTTCCTCCTGCACATTCTTTTACGGTTGAGTTCTTCTTTGAGGTGGCCATTTCTGACCACTGCTGCAACCGCCTTCAGGAAAGGGAGTAATGGCTAGCTGGGGATGAGAGATGCGACTCTCCTCAAGCCTGCTGGCAGTCTCCCCCCTCTTCACCACCTTTACAGAGTGGATTAGCCCTGAAACCAGCCAGCTCGGGGCTATCCAGTGGCTAGCACAGATTAAAACTGCGCATGATCGCAGATTTCGGTCTGTTGCTGAAGAATCTCAAACCGGACTATTGAGATATAAGACTACTTTTAATGGTATGAATTTGTTGTCTGAACACAAAGTAATTCCCCAAAGTGATGATGCTGGTTAATTTAGAGAGGTGGCCAATGGAATAAGTAATCAATAAAGCTCCTGGTTATAGCTTGATATGGTTGTTCCAAGTATTCCATATTGAGAACAAAATGCTTCTGTTCCAATTGTTTTAAGCCTGCTTATTCCACATTTAGATCAACAAATCTTGATTCTTTCAAACAATGTTCTTTCAAGTATTGCCTCAAGGCTATGATTTCATTTTCTAGTTTGTGATGTTTATTTTATTTTTAAACTTTTTAGCCTAGCCAATACAATAGCAGTAACATACTATCTTCATTTTTGTTGGCTTAGACTATATTTTTATTTTTGCTGATTTGCATACATGAGTCCATATTTTATATGTATGTGTGTATATGTATGAATTGAACATATATGTTTAAGAAAAATCTGATAGCATAAACCACAGAGCTCTGAAAGAGAGCAGTTTGTTTATTACAAAAGAACTAGCATGCTAACTCAAAATAGACATCAGAGGAAGTAGAATAACACATAAACTGAGAATGTTACTAAATTAGGAGAATTAAAATCATACAGTAAACATAAAAAGCACTAGAGCAAGTTTCAGGGAAAACAATACAGTATGATTTGATACAGAAATTATAAAGTCTGAATAGAAAAGATGAGGAAAGATAAATCTAGAAATGAAAACCAAGAATGCAGAATCTGTCGTGTCCGTCGAGAAAGGAAGCTCGGAGTCAGTGACTTTGTTTCAGCTCTTTATTGGCTCCTGATACAGCTTAAGCTTGAAGGGGAAAAACTGCGGCTTTTATTTCCGAGCCGCGGCGGCAGTAATGACACCGCTTGAATCTCCCGCGATTAGTTTCCACCAATCGCGGGGATTCGTGAGCGGGACCAATCAGTGCGGCTCGCTCGACCAATCCGGCCGTATGCGTTTTAACCAATCGCGACGGGGCTACGAGTATGTAAATTGACTTGTACAGAACACCCTCCCTCTTGGTTCGGTCCTCGTAACGTAGTCCCGTGAGGTAGGCGGGGCTTCGTACTTGTCTACTTGACTTGCGCAGCTTAGTTGTTGTTTGGTTCCCGGCCGGTTCGGTCGGGACTTCTGTTTCTCTTGGCCCTGTCGATGGAACCCCCTGGAAGGTGTCGCTGGGCCTCTTGTTGCAGCTCCTCCCGGTCTACCCGGGTTGGTCGAGCTGCGACTTCGCCGCTCCTGCCTGGTCTTTCCGGGCTGGTTGAGCTAGCCTGGCTGTTCCTTCCTGGTGAGACTTCGGGCTGGCTGTTGACTGGTGAGTATTGCTGGTTATTTCCTATTTGATCCCCTGTATCTTCCCTCCCCTCTTGGTTTGTGTTATCGGGGTCGTCTGTGTTTGGTTGCGTGTCGGTTGTGTTTTTGTTCTTGATCTTATTTGATCGATGTGGCGTTTCCATGTTTGTCCGTCGGTTGTCTGTAGCGGTAGGAGTGGGGTCCTGTCAGTTGGGTTATAGTTGCGGTACCCATAGTGGGTCTCCGGTGAGGTTTTTTGCATAGACTGCGTCGCCTGGTGCAAAAACCCGTTGCTTGCTAGATGAGTCCGGGGTTTTTCCGGGTTGTATGTGGGGTGTAGTCTGTCGAGTGGTGACCTTAGTTTTTTCTCCCCATTAGTAATTCTGCGGGCTTTTGTTAGTCGTTGTGTTTGGGGTGATATGTTGTATTAGGAGCATTTTATTTATTTTTTCTTGTATGTCCCGTGTTCGATCTTTTGGATGGTTCTTTTTGTAAATTGAACCATCCGTTCTGCTACCATTGGCCGCCGGATGCGCCGTCGCTGTCAGTGCGTGTCGTATGCTCTCGTTCCGCTAGGAATTTTTAATTCCAGCGAGGTGAACTGGGGTCCGTTGTCTGACACGATGACATCCGGGAGGCCGTGGGTTGCGAAGAGTTTGTTTAAGACCTTGGTTACCGCATCTGTTGTGGTGGTCTTCATGTTGCTTACCTCCAACCAGTTGGAGTAAGCATCCACCGTGATGAGGAATGTGTTCCTTTTGTGGGCCCGGCAAAATCTATATGGAGTCTCGACCATGGTCCCTGGGCGTTCCCATTCTAAAATTGGTGCTGCGGGGATTTGGTCTGGTTTCTTGGCAGCGCGAGCACTTGGCTACCCAGGCCTCGATCTCCTTGTCCATACCTGGCCACCAAGCATAGCTTCTGGCTAAAGCTTTAGTCCTCACAATCCCGGGTGCCCTTCGTGTAATAATTTTAATACCTTCCCTTGTAGTTTTTTCCGGTATGACCACCCTGTCCCCCATAACAAACAACCTTTCTGTAGTGACAGTTCTGTTTGCCGGTTTGAATGTCCTGAATGCATCATCGTTGTCTTTCTCTGGCCATCCCTTTGCTACCCAATGTAATACCCGCGCCAGGCGCTTGTCTTTATTAGTCTCTCGGGCAATGTCTGACGCGGTTATGGGTAGGTCCGGCAATGTCTCTATGCTGAGGGTGGTCGTCGTGGGAGCTGGATCGTCGTCTAGGTCGGGAAGCGGTGAGCGGCTCAACGCGTCTGCATGGGAGATCGTCTTACCGGGTCTGTGTGTGAGCCGGTAGTCGTGAGCGGCGAGGAACTCAGACCACCTTGTCATCCTGGGGGATAGGATGTTCGGGGTGGCCTTGTTCCCCGCCAGGATGCCCAGCAGCGGCTTGTGGTCCGTGATGAGGGTGAATCGGCGGCCGTAGAGGTACTCGTGGAACTTCTTTACTGCTGCGGCGATGGCCAGTGCCTCCTTATCTAATTGGCTGTAGTTTCTTTCGGGTTTGCTGAGTGTTCTTGAAAAGAAAGCGATGGGTGCTTCTTTTCCGTCTGGGAGTGTATGGCTGAGGACAGCGCCGGCGCCAAATGGTGAGGCGTCGCATGTGACGGCGATGGGTAGGGTCTCATTATACTGAATGAGAACGGCATCCGAGGTGAGCAGGTCTTTGGTATTCTTGAATGCGGTGTCCTCCCGTTTTCCCCAGGTCCATTTGGCCGTCCTGTCCAGGGAGCCTATGCAAAGGCTCCGCCGCGGTCGCCTTTTTGGGGCAAGAACACATTGTAAAAATTTAACAGTCCCAGAAATGCCTGCAGCTCTGTTTTGTTCTTGGGTGTGGGGGCTTCCTTTATGGCTTTGACTTTGCTCCCGGTTGGGTGGATGCCATGTCGGTCTAGGAGGTACCCCAGAAACTCGACTTGCTCTGTGTATAGCTGGCATTTCTCTTTCTTCACCTTTAGCCCGGCCCCTTTGAATTTTTCTAGTACCTCCCTTAGGCGACCCTCTAGTTCCTCCTGGTTGGCTGCTGACACCAATACATCGTCAAAATAGGGAACCACCCCTTGATTCCTCGCAGCAGTCTCTCCATGAGGCTCTGGAAAATTCCTGGGGCTACGCTGACTCCAAACTGGAGTCGGTTACACCAAAGCTCCCGGTGGGTGACTATTGTTTGCGCCTCGGCGGTTTCTTCATCGACCGGCAGTTGCTGATAGGCTTGCGCCAGGTCGAACCCAAAGACCTTGCCCCCCAGCGAGTGTAATAGGTGTTGCACTACTGGGACGGGGTAGGCGCTTTGTTGCAGGGCGCAATTGAGGGTGGCCTTATAGTCCCGCAGATCCTTACTGACCCATCTGGTTTGACTGGGGTGACTATAGGGGTCTCCCACCGGGCGTGGTCGATTGGCTGCAAAACCCCCTGTTTGACGAGCTTGTCAATCTGCTCGTCTATTTTCTTCCGGAGTGCAAAAGGCACCCGTCTGGGTTTTAGGCGTATGGGGCGACATTTGGGTCTAGGCTAAAAGAGATAGGGGCCCTTTGTACTTGCCTAGGGTGCCGTCGAATACTTCTTGGAAGTCCCTCGCCAGCTGCTGTTCCCAGTCGGCCTCTGTGGTGTGGTTTATTCCCGTGACCTCGATCCCAGTGGCGCAAACCATTGGAGTCCTAAGAGGCTGGGTCGGTTCCGGTCCACGATAGTCAGGGGAAGTTTCGCGGTGCGGTTTTGAAAGTCACCTCGAACTGTCCGGTCCCAATGACGGGGATGCGGTTCCCCTGATAGTCCTTGATGATCAGCTTCTGGTTCTCCAGTCCTCTTTTCTGGATGTTTGGCACCAGGCGCTTGAGTTCTTTCCAGGCGACCATGGAGAGGTAGGATCCGGAGTCTACCTCCATCCGGCATGGCTCGCCCTCGATGCTCACCTCCACGTAGACCTTCCGGGCATCCGTGGTTTCGGCATGGCCGATGGTGACCGTCTGGTGGGTTTCTTCTCTCTGTCGGCCTTCCCGCTCCGTCGTCCTCGGTTGTCTCGGTTCCAGCGATAGTCGGCTTGGCGATCTCTGGTCTCGGGGGTGTCGTCTCGTCCCGGTTGCTTGGTTCTCGCCGGCGGGGCTGTGTGTCTTTGAGTCGGCAGACTCGGGCGATGTGACCCTTCTTGTTGCAATGCCGGCAGATCGCGTCGATAAAATGGCACTCGGATCGAAGGTGATTTCCCCGCACCGGCGCACTGGTTCCCGACTTACGACCCCGTTGATCTCGCCGGTCTCGTCCTGTTTGTAGTCGGTGGACGTCTTCCTCCTCGTCCGTGGTATCGGAGGCGGAGTCCAGGTCCCGTGGTGTGTGGTGGTTTCTCGTCGGCTTGTCTCGGGGTTTCAGTGTGGTCCCCGTTGTCTGCCCTCCGAAGTCTGGCTGCTGACTTCCGGGTGGCTTCGGCTGCGGAAGCTTCGGCCAGGCGTCCCGAGGTCGATGTTGCCTTTCGCCATCAGTCGACTTTTTAGTGCCTGATCCCTGAGGCCTAGGACCACGCGGTCTCGGAGGACATCGTCCAGGTCCTGAACTCGCACATCCCCTAGGTCTCGAGGGCGCTATAAAGTCGCTAATGCTCTCGTCCTGCCGCTGGTTTCGCCGATAGAACTCATCCCGCCGGATGAGGATGGGCACAGCGGGGCGTAGTGGTTCCGAAGGAGTGGCTCGAGATCGGCCCAGTCCATCGCCTTCACGTCCTCGGGCTTCGCGAGGGGCTTTGGCCATCTTAAACACTGCGGGCCCGCAGTGTGTGAGGAAGACGGCCCTTTCTTCTGCCCGTTCGCATCCTTCAAATTGCTACTTTCGAGGAACATCAGGAATCTATCCGTGTACGATTCCCAGTCCTCGGTAGCGGGGTTGAAGGGTGCTGGTGGGGTCATGCTGGCCATCTCGTCGGTCTTTGTCTTCCTCTGGACACGTGCTCGGTGGTTATTCTCTGGATCCCACCCTCGTCGCCAGTGTCGTGTCCGTCGAGAAAGGAAGCTCGGAGTCAGTGACTTTGTTTCAGCTCTTTATTGGCTCCTGATACAGCTTAAGCTTGAAGGGAAAAACTGCTTTTATTTCCGAGCCGCGGCGAGCCGCCAATGACACCGCTTGAATCTCCCGCGATTAGTTTCCACCAATCGCGGGGATTCACTGCAGAGGCCAATCAGTGCGGCTCGCTCGACCAATCCGGTCGTCGTGCGTTTTAACCAATCGCGGACGAGGCTCACGAGTATGTAAATTGACTTGTACAGAACAGAATCATTCTGGATTATTATTTGGAATTAATTCCTAAAGGGTGGCACTGAAAAATAATGTCAAATGCAACATTTGAGAGGGCTTTTAGAACTTGTTTCTGTGATAAGAACAAGAAAAATTTTCTCTGATCTACATTGACCAATAAAGGAGAATATTCGTAACTTGGGGTTCAAATAGTGCTCTCTGAGCTTGATCGTTTACTGGCAGACATTTCATTACACAAACTAGGCAAGATTATCAGTGCTGGGTTGTTTTCAATTTATACACTAGTGGTTTGACTTGTCAGTGTTGGTGGAAGTGATCTTGGAAGTTCTTTGGTTGGGCTATTTACTGTTAGCTTATTCGGCAGTTCCTTGACTAAGTATTGTTTAGTTCTTGTTTGTTGGTCTGATCTTCATTGGATGTAGAATCATAAACATGAACAGCATTTTTACTCTTCTATTCAGTACATTTCCCATCTCATGGTTTAGTCACTGAGAGAGAAAGAGATGCTTAAAAGCAGTTGAGTCATGTCCAATTTTATCACTTGGCCCGAAACACTGGACTAGTTTGCACTAAACAATAAGAAACCTGTTAGCTCCTTTTTTGGAACTGAGAAATAAATCTTTGATAGTTGCTGTATTCCTTGTAAGCCAGAACTGCAACATGGCTTAATTGTTGGCTTATGTTTCCTGATTTATTTGAAAACATCAGGCCAAGACCTGTGATTTATTTAGAAGTTAAAATAGCAGCAAGCTTGAATTTGAGCTGCTAAGCTGACAGAAGGAAAATAGTTAAGGATAAAGGCAAGAAAGATGCAGGTTACACAGCATAAATTAGGACAAATTTTTAGTTAATATCTTCTTTGAATATAGGTAGCAGTGATCTTTAAATCTAAAATGAATTTGATTGACAACAAATTATCCAAATAATGCATTGTACAAATATTTTTTTCAGAAAACCACCAATTCCAAATTAAAAAAGTACTAGGCAAAGATACAAAACTTAGGTAATTTAATTACCTTAAAAGAGTAAATGATTAGTATATTTTACTGACTTTGGGTGTGTGTGTGCTTTAATTACCTTAAAAGAGTAAATGATTAGTATATTTTACTGACTTTGGGTGTGTGTGTGCTCATCTCTGTTTCAAGGCCATTGAGCCAGCGTTATCCAAGACACTTCCACAGTCATCCAGCTAACCAGCTAATATAATGTCACAGAGCACTGTTACCATCCCACCAATGGTGGGATTCAAACATTTTTACTACTGGTTCTGTGGGCATGGCTTGGTGGGAATGGCGTGGCTTGGTGGGCAAGGCAGGGGAAGGATACTGTAAAATCTCCATTCTCTCCCCACTCCTGGGCGAAGAATACTGCAAAAATCCCATTCCCTCTCCACCCACTAACCTGCTTTCCAGCTCTGATCAGCTGGGACATGTTGACAACTATTTGAATATGTTGGCACCCTATTCTGTTCCACCTAGATTGAAAAGAAAAATATAGTCATTTTATTTTGGTCATTGATTAAAAAAAACAAATCTTTGAAAAAAGAAAGAGGGAGTTTGTGTGGAGAGAAAATGTGGCAGTGATAGAAATCTTGCTCCATATTCTCCCTTAACTCTTTTCATCTCCCCAGTAGAAGAATCAGCTGGAGTTTGGGAAAGTGATACCGTAATGTTTTAATTTGCAACTAGAGCTGAAGGAACCTTTAATAAATGAGACTGCAAAATGTGGACATGGTTATCTTTTAACAGTTCCTCCCAATATTATTGGAATTAATCCTGAGAACCTAACTGTTGTGGTGAATAACTTCATCTCATTGACATGTGAGGTCACTGGCTTCCCACCTCCTGATCTCAGTTGGCTCAAGGATGGAAAACCTCTCAGCTTGAACACAAATATTCTCATTATTCCTGGTGAGCGATCTCTGGGTGTGTTGTTTTTATCGAGTTCTTTTCTTTTCTCAATATTTCAACAAGGGTGATAGAAAAAAATAGAGCAAAATGCACGCGTGTGTGTATATAAAAATAATTTCGTGGAGTTGTTTTTTTTCATAGAATGTTGCAATCATTTGGAATGATCAGTTATATATTCCTTAGCCACTTAAAGCGGAATAGTTAACTGTGATTTGTTTAGTTAAGATTTATTATTAAATTTTAGACTGTTCTCCTAATATAATTCTAAATTTAGTCTTAAAGATACAAATGACTGGTGGCTGGTGGCTGTCTCCAGTGGTGTTCTTAATTCATTCTAAGCAGTGAACATTCAGTGAACATTCATGTCCCTATTTTTATTTCTGTAGCTTCTGTTAGAATCCCATACAAATTCAGTGAATGATGTGATGTTGGTCCAGTAATTCACTTGAACTGTTTTGTTGTCTTGATTTTAGGTGGTCGCAAACTGCAGATTCCTAAGGCACGTTTATCTGATGGTGGTGAATATATCTGCATAGTCAGAAATAGTGCTGGAGAAAGCATTAAGAGAACTTTCCTTACTATTCATGGTGTGTTTCTGCACCCTTTTAAAGAGAAATTTTTTTTCATTGTCAGTAATAACATAGCACTTCTTTGGGAAAAGTCAAAGAAAAATATTTTTTCTTTTGTTTCCCTACTTCAAAGTTCCTCCAAGTATTAAAGGCCAGAGCAGCATACCTCCTGCAATAATCAATGTGAGAGTGGGAATGCCAGTGACATTAGAGTGTGAGTCCAATGCTGTTCCACCTCCCAGCATCACCTGGTACAAAAATAACCGTATGATCTCAGTTTCATCCAATGTGGAGATAGTAGCAGATGGTCAGACACTCCATATCAAGATGTCTGAGGTATACAAATATGTCTTGTTTTTTACTTTTAAAAATCTAGCCCAAACTTCACATAATTGTGGTCTTCAAAATGTTATACATCATATATAAAACCACCATGGATAGATAGATGAAGCTGGAAAAATGTAAACAGTTCATTTTAGGTTTATTACTGCTTTGTATTCAAAAAAACTAATTGTTATACAGGCAAGCCTCACTTGTCAACCACAATTGGATTGGCAACTCTGTTGCTAAGCACTGAGGTTGTTAAGTGAAAAATCACGTGGCTATGTCAGACTTAGGATGTCACTTCTGTTTCCATTGTTAAGCAAATCACTGCGGTTCTTAAGCAAGACATCACATGACCACAAGATTTCACATTCATATCCTTCATTACTTCTGTTTGTTGGAAACTGGTTGTAAAGCTCACAAATTGCAATCACGTGACCTCAGGATGCTGCAATGGTTATAAATATATCAGTTGTGACAAATGGAGATCATGTGATTATATCTGCAATGGCCATAAATGTGAGGTTTGGTCATAAAGCTGTTTTTTATAACCATTGTAACTTCAAATGATGGTTAAACAAAATAGCTGGTAAGCAAAGATTACCTGTAAAGGGTTTGCTTATTCATATAATATTTCAACAATTGAACTACAAAGAAACCTACTCCAATATTTACTGACATTTTAATTTTATTGTATTCTGTCTTGAATTGTATATTATAATGGCACTCTGCTAGCATTGATACTTTTTAAAATTAGTAAAAAGATAATTGCATATCACCTTTTGTTTATATTCACAGGTATCTGATACAGGCCAGTATGTATGCAAAGCCATAAATATTGCAGGACGTGATGACAAAACTTTCCATCTTAATGTTCATGGTAAGCTTTTAATAGACCGATTAAAGTGATCCTTGTTAGAGTTAGTGAATCAAATTGAACATAAGACAGGATAGACAGTTATGTATGTTCAAACCTTGATTTCTTAATACTTCCTGTTGCACAACAGGAAGCTGTGGTGGCAGATAGGCGGAAGGAATGAGGTACAGACTCTATCAAGACCATTTGTTTTTTTCCAGAATCCATTATTGGTAATTTGGTGCATGTATCAACCTGCTGTCTTCATTCACAGTACCACCTACCATTGAAGGCCCCCAGCAAGAGTGGATCAATGAAACCATCAGAAATCCTATAACTCTTACCTGTGATGCTACTGGAATTCCTCCACCATCAATAACTTGGCTTAAGAATGGAAAACCACTTGGTAATGTTTGCTCAAGTAACATTGGTTACTTGTTGGATTTTCTAAGATCCAAAATGGGGAATAGGTTCAGATAAAATTGCTGTAAGTTCAAAACAGAAAGGCATTTCTGTCCCTCCCACCCCCAAAGAATCTAGAAAGCTAATACCCAAGAAGGCAAGTATTAAGTTAATGTTGGTAATACTGAAGATGGAAAAATGGAGCTTAAAATATAAGACTCAGTGAAGTGAAAGAATAGCTTGTTATGTGTGATCAGGGTTTATGTTGTACTGAGTGGGAAGAAAAAATGTGTAAACCTTTCTAGCTTTCTGGAAGGGAATGTTTCTTCTAAGCTGAACAAAATTGATTTAAGTTGTATGAAATGAATTCTCTCTCAGCCAAATCTGGACAAATCACTACTGCATGCAGCCCCCAGCACTACCTTTACAGCCTTTAAAACACCCATTGAGTATGGAGTTCAATGCAAAATTGGTATATAAATTCTCTGTAAGATAAGCCTAGTTTCTTGAACTGCTGGACATGTTTTTTAAAGGTATTTTTCTTCTGATTCGCAATGATTTTTTCAAAGTTGGAAGTGCTTTGGGGTGAGGGTTAATGGTGATCAAAGATATCTGCAAAAATGTTTGCTTTTATCATAAGGATGAAAGGAACATTGCACTATAAATACTATATATCCATCACAATGCCACAATACCATACAAAAAAGAAAGAGTTTATAGGCAATGAAGCTTTCATCATTTATCCCGCTGATGGATGCTTTGAATCATGGTAATGCATTCCTTTCTCAAAGGAACAGCCTGTACCTTCTCTTACACTTTTCCTATTATTTTGGAATTGTGGGACCTAGCCAAACAAATGATCCATGTCTTATATTCCTTCCTTCTCATATGCTTTAAGTTGACAGGATAGAATATTTGTAGCTCAGGGTTGAAGTGAGGGGGTCCTTGATGCTCTCTGAGCTTGGTGGTTTTCTTGCAGATGTTTCATTACCCAGTGAAGGTAGCAATAGCAATAGCACTTAGACTGTATATTAGACAGTGCTTTACAGCCCCCTGTAAGTGCTTTACAGTGTCAGCATATTGCCCCCAACAATCTGGGTCTCATTTCAGAAGGATAGAAGGCTGAGTGAACCTTGAGCCGGTGAGACTCGAACTACTGAACTGCTGGCAGCCAGCAGCCAGCAGAAATAGCCTGCAGTACTGCATTCTAACCACTGTGCCAGCATGGCTCACAGCACATTCGTGCTGATGGTATTATCCAGTTGGGTAATGAAATGTTTGCAAGCTCGGGGAGCACCAAGGACTGCACAATTTTTTAAGCTGTCAGAGATAGCAACTGATCTCAAAGCATGGACATAGAGCTAAAATGAAAATTAACCAGCTTGTTGAGACTTCAATATTCTGATTTCTTCGTATTTGTTTATATTTAGAAAATTCTGCCACCCATGAGTTGCTTATTTTGCCAGGAGGAAACAAGCTGCAAATTGCCAGGCCTCACTATTCTGATAATGGAAATTACTCTTGCATTGCTTCAAATGTAGAAGGCAAAGCTAAGAAATTTTATGCTCTTTCTGTTGAAAGTATGTATGCATGATTTTATGTTTTTTTTAAAAACTGAGAAATATATGTAAAATAACTCATGTAGTTCCAGAGCTACTTACAAATCAGTATCTAATATAACAACAAATATTTTCAGTACAGTTAATTCAACAGCTTCATGTGCCACTATCTATTCTTACTAAATGTTTGTTATCTCCTAAATTAAATTTCTGAAATCCTTGAGTTAATTTGTATGGGGATAGGTATGATTGGAGATGGAAATGTAGAAGTGCTCAGGAGCTTTTCTTTTCCAACAAGGCTCAGTGTTTCAATAAATTGTGCTTTTATTGTATTTTATTCTCTGCTTTATGCAATCATTACTGATAGATATATTTTTATTCTAAAGTTCCTCCAGATATTGTTGGTTCTGAAATGCCAAGTGAAGTTAGTGGCATCCTTGGAGAAAACATCCAACTTTCCTGTGAGGCCAGTGGAACCCCTACACCTGCCATTCAGTGGCTAAAAGATGGGAAACTAATCACCAGTGATGAATCTCAGCAGATCAGGTTAAGTGTTGAACTCTCTTTTTGGGAAGTGAAGCAGAGCCCAAACAAAAGAACAGTCAGAAAAGGGAAATGTCTACAGAGATCGTCAGTCATCCAGGTCAAGATTGTCCCAAAGTAGGAAAGGGTTGATATCAGAGGATGTTTGTTCTTGTGAGAATGGCACTTTTGTTTTTATGGATTGTTGTGAGCTTCCTAGAATAATTATATGAGATAGGTGGCCATATAAGTCAGAGTCTAGAAAGAAAGAAAAGGAAGGAAGGAAGGAAGGAAGGAAGGAAGGAAGGAAGGAAGGAAGGAAGGAAGGAAGGAAGGAAGGAAGGAAGGAAGGAAGAAGGGAGGGAGGAAAGGAAGGAAGGAAGGATCTACAGACATGTTTCCAAAAATTCAGTATTTGATTTTCTTTCTTTCTTCAGCCTGGCTCCAAATGGGAGCTTACTGCACATTTTTGGAGCTCTTACAAGTGATGGAGGAAAATATACTTGTGTTGCTACCAATCCTGCAGGGGAAGAGGACCGGATATTCAGTGTGAATATATATGGTGAGCTTTGGTTTTGTTTGTTGTTCTTCATTCTGAGAAAATGTGAGTTATCTTTCTCATAATCTTTCCTAATTTTAAGGGGCCAAAAAGATAGCAGTAGCAATAGCACTTAAACTTATATATCACTTCATAGTGCTTTACAGATCTTTCTAAGCAGTTTACAGAGTCAGTGTATTGCCCCCAACAATCCTGGTCCTCATTTTACCAACCTTGAAAGGATGGAAGGCTGAGTCAACCTTGAGCTGGTCAGAATCAAACTCCTGGTTGTCGACAGAATTAATGTGCAATACTGCATTCTAACCACTGCATCACCACAGCTCATGCTAAGATGCTAATGAATTTGATCATTACTAAATTAAGATGTTCCTGTTTAATGTTGTATAGCTCAAAGTACCTAAAATAAAATAATCCTCTGGATTTATTTATGAAATACTAGATTGGTTAATTTTTGTATTATCAAAAGAAGTTATTAAAATTCTGTTTGCATTTTGCAAAATATAGATTTTGGCTGTTTTTACCAAAAGTAAGAAGTTAAGAGTGTAGATGACATTTCAATAATATATTGACCCAATCTGCAAATGAACTGCCTATAAAGGCATTAATTTTCAAACGTCCAAGTAGAATTGTGATAAATTAGAGTTAAACTAAATGAATACAGCTTTCAGTTTTTCACATCAAGTTTTTGTTTTAAAGGGCAATCCTTTTAATTAAAAAAAGTTATGTTAACTATTTATAAATACTGCTTTCAATATGGGTCAAATGGAGCATATGCTTGAAGGGAGATGCTCAGCAATCTTGTGGCTAAAGAAGCTTCATAGGTCACAGTCTACCCATATAGTAAGGTAAACACTTATTTTGGACAGCAAACTATTTTTGGCTATTAATAGGAACTGCACAAGTGGAGAAAAGGGAATACAAATATAAAATTGGATGTAAAATACAATCAATACCACCACAACCATGTATTTAAAAACTTCTCTTTTATCACATCAAGCATACATGTCAGGGTTCTGACAGATCCCCTAATTAATTCATGAGCCTAATTAATTCATGAGTTCACAATACATATTAATGGCAATTTTTTGGACTAGTCATAAACTTTGTGAACCTGAAGATTTTGGATTGTTTGCAACCTTATAATTTTTTGTGAAATGAGCAGGAAACTAACGGCGGCTGGTTCTTCAATTCCTACTTCTACCTCTTCACCATCTGGAGGACAACGATCAATACAGGCGATGTTACAGCAAGAAAAAGAATAGGAAAACATGATGCTGCCGATGATTATGCAAGGAATTCAAAACATACAAGCAAGAACAGAGAATATTGAAAAGAGAACATTGAACAAAGAACAGGAAAAACAGATGAAAAGGTGGAGAACATTCAACAAATGATGATGAAGTATGAGGAGAGATTCCAAAAAATTGAAGAAGATAAAGAGATAAGAAGATTGAAGATATTGATGGCAGATTAAGCGTGGTCAAACAAGATAAGAGTGTGATGCCGGGATGGGAGATTGACAGGTCAGAATTTTATCTTAGATTCCAAATATAGAGGAAGAAAAGGGACAAAATTTGGCAGAAATAATGATAGAAATCTTGGCTAAGTCATTGGAAATAACCCAAGAGAAGATGGTGGATGGAATAGATGAGGTCTTTTGAGTTTTCACAAGATATGCAATGAGAAATAAATTGCCAAGAGAAGTTCACATTAGATTTACAAAGAAAGCTATTAAAACGCAAATATTACAGATGGCAAGAGAGAAAACATTGAAATACAAAGAGATCGTAGTTCTGAAACAAGTACCCAGAAGAGTGAGAGAGATGAGAAGAGAGTATCAATTCTTGACTAAAATACTACTCAAAAAAGAGGTGAATTACAGATGGCTGATACCAGAAGGCTTAATGTTTACATGGCAGGAACCAAGACACAGAATTGATTCAATTGAGAAAGCAGAATTATTTTATACAGAATACGTCGGAGGGAAAGAGAAGGAGACAGAAAAAGAAGTGTCACTAATTGAATTCCAAGAGGACTGTCAAGCAGTGATTGAAAAAGAAGAAGGTGCAGTAGGCAGAAAGGTAAAAGTTAGAGAACAATGAGAACCAAGATCTACTAGGGCTGCAAAACCTACTTATAAAGTATAATGATGGAAGAGAAAAAACTGATTACAATGAATATAAATGGACTTAACTCAGCTGTTAAAAGAAGGAAAACTTTCCATAAATTAGAGAAATTAAAATTTGATATAATCTGCCTACAAGAAATACATATTTAAAAGCAACATGAACAAATATTGACACAGCCAAAGCTAGGGAAAATATTTACCGCTTTGACACAATGTAAGAAAAGAGGAGTGGTTTTATATATTAAAGATTAGTATCTTTAATATAGCGGAATTGATTTATACAGATGATGATGGAAGAATCTTAATGGTGGAAATAATGGACAATAATATGAAAACACTCCTGATTGCAATCTACGCTCCAAATGATAATCAAGAAGAATTCTTTAGAAAATTACATATGAAAATAATTGAATTGGATTATGTTAATATTTGTATGATGGGAGATTTCAATGGAATAGTAGATGATAAACTGGACTATACAACACAGAAAACAACAAAGCAAAGTAGAAAGACTCTCCCTAAATCCTTTTTTGAAATGATAGATGAAATAAACTTAAAAGATGCATGGAGAGAAAGAAACGCTAAGACCAAACAATACACTTTTTACTCAAACAGACACTCATCATGGTCTAGAATAGATATGATATGGATGTCAACAGAATTGATTTCTAACCTACAAGAAATTGACATAGGAACAAGTACCTGGGCAGATCATAATCCAATGACAATTAAATGGAAAGGACAAAGAAGATGGACTTTAAATAATACTATATTAAAAGAAAAAGACTTTATACAGAAAATGGAGAAAGATTTGATTTTTTTTTAAAGAAAATAAAAAAAAAAGATACATCAATGCAGAATCTATGGGACACAATGAAGGCTTATGCCAGAGGCTTGATAATAGACTATACAAGGAAAAGAAATATTATGAAAAGACAAGCCACTAAGGCATTAGAGGATAAATATAAAAGACTTGAAAAAGAGTTACAGAAACTGCTACAGAAAAAGGACATTAAGTGAAAAATGGATACAATTAAACATAAAATGGGATTAATGGAAAAAGAATTAGCACAAAATATTAGGGGTGTGAAGCAGAACTATTTTGAAGACGCAAACAAACCAGGTAGATGGTTAGCATGTAAATTGAGAAAGGAGAGAGAATCAAGAAAAATATCGCAATTAATAGATGATCAAGGCCAAGCTTGTTATGGAAGTAAAGAGAAGAAAAATATTATACGAGACTACTATGGGAAATTGTATGAGCAAGAGAATATAGACGATGAAAGAGTTAAACAATACCTGCAGAATGCCAGTCTATCCCAGATACCTAAAGAGACTGAAATAATGCTATAAAGTAACATGACAATGATGGAGTTAACTGAAGCACTTAAGAAACAAAATAATGGAAAGGCACCAGGTCTGGATGGATTTCCAGCGGAATTTTACAAGACATTACAAGAATCGTTGAATCTTCCATTGTTAGAAGTTATGAATGAAGTTATGTCAAAGAAGAGGATACCCAAATCATGGTCAGAAGCATATATTACACATGTCCCAAAGGAGAACACTGAGCCACAACAAATTAAGAACTATAGATCTATTTCCCTGTTAAACTCAGACTATAAAATCTTTGCTTCAATATTGGCAGAAAGACTTAAAAGATATTTGAACAATTTTCTTCATCCTGATCAAAATGGGTTTCTGCCAAAGAGACAAATTAAAGATAATATGAGAATAATTTTGGACACTTTGGAACACTATGAAGCACATCCTGAAAAACAAATGGCTTTGATATTCTTAGATGCACAGAAAGCCTTCAACAATGTGAACTGGCGATTCATATTATTACAGCTGGAACAGATGGGTTTTGGTAAGAAATATATTCAAGCCATAGAAGCTATATATCATAAACAAACAGCAAAGGTAATGATAGAGGGAGAATTGATGGATTCCATTGATATATGAAAAGGGACAAGACAAGGCTGCCCACTGTCACCTCTGTTGTTTGCGTTAACTTTGGAAGTGTTAAATTGAAACATTAGAGAAGAAAAATATATAAAAGGGATGAACATTAAAAAGGAAGAATTTAAATGACAAGTTTTCATTTTAGAGGATCCATTAGAAACAGCATTTAAACTGATAGAAAAGATAGAGGCATATGGAAAAGTAGCTGGTCTGAAAATAAATAAAGATAAAATGAAGATCTTGACAAAGAATATGTTATTAAGACAAAAGGAAGAATTGGCAGATGTTTTGAAAATCCAGGTCACAAATAAGGTTAAGTACTTGGGGATACATTTGACAGCAAGATGCAGCACACTTAAAGAGAATAACTATATTAAACTCAAACAACAGATTGCGACAGATCTGGCGAAATGGGAAAATTTACAATTATCATTAATAGGGAGAATATCAACAATTAAGATATTAAATTATCTTAATTAAGATAACAATTAATTAAACAATTAAGATAACAATTAAGATATTACCTACAATCTTTCAAACAATTCCAGTTAGGCTAGGGAAAGGCCACTTTGAAGATTTAAATAAAATAGCGTTGAAGTATATATGGTAGGGAAAGAAAGCGAGAATAAAATTAAAACTGTTGCAAGAAGCTAGAATAAGAGGAGGATTTGGCCTGCCTAATTGGGAGTTATACTATCAAGCTACAAACCTGATGTCAGTTAAGGAATGAATAACACTAAGAAATACTAGACTGTTGACATTAGAAGGACATGATTTGTTGTTGGGATGGCATGCCTTCCTATGGTACAAGGGAACTAAAACACAGGGGTATTTTAGAAGACATTATATATGTGAGGCTTTGTTACTAAACTGGGAGAAGACTAAAAAGCAATGTTATTTGAAAATTCCAGTCTGGTTATTGACTATTGAAGCATTTTCTTATCCTATAACATATAAAAAGGAACAAACAGTTAGATATGGTGAAATATTGAATGAAAAGGGTGAACTTAAATCTTTGCAAAAGCTAGAAGAACAAGGTATAAAGATGAATTGGTTTTCATATACGCTCTAGATATGATAAAAATTCCAAAACAGAAGGTTTTTATGATAAACTGACTGACTTAGATAAGATTTTGACAGGTGATGAAAAGGTGATTAAAAAACTATATGGATATTTATTAGAAATTAAGCTAGAAGAACAACTTAAAGAAACAATGATTGCTTGGGGGAAAATTTTGGATATAGGATTGACTTAGGGAAATGGCAAAAATTGTGGTCTCAAAATTATAAAATAACAATGTCAACAGCATATAAAGAAAACTTGTATAAGATGTTTTACAGGTGGTACTTACCCCCAACAAGAACAGCAAGAATGCTCAAGAACAAATCTGAAAAATGTTGGAAATGTCATCAGATACCTGGCTCATATTACCATATGTAGTGGACGTGCACAGACGTTAAAAGATATTGGACTAAAATCCACACATGGTTGGAAAAAATGACAAAAAAACACATAGACTTGAAACCAGAGATATTTTTATTGGCAATTTTACCTGAAATATACAGTAGGGAATTGAAATATTTGATTGTAAATGTATTAACAGCGGCTAGGATTGTATTTGCTAAAAATTGGAAAAATGAGAAAATACCAATGCAGAAGTAAGTTATTAAGAAAATAATGGAATGTGCTGAAATGAGTAAATTGACATTTGAAATTAGAGAACAAGAAGATAAACAATTTTATAAGATTTGGGATTTATTTTATCAATGGTAAGAAAATAAAATATGGTAATGAAATACATAGAACTTTATAATATAAGGAGAATGGAACTATATAGAATATATAAAGATGTATTATCATATTATAATTATGGGATGGACTTAGGATGATAATATGAATTGTTATAAGATAAATATCTCGCATAACATGAATGAATAATAGTATAGTCAAATGATTGATTAACAATGGTAATAATGTATTTAGGAATATTTGACTGATAATATGAGAATATAAACAAGTAATTGTAAGTGAGGACTATGGAGAGGATGCATAAAACAATTTGTAAGCAATCGACACACTGTATATACGTAAGTGGAAGATGGCTTGATGTTTTTATGTTGTGTTTGTGTATGTTTGTCTAAAAAATAAAATTTTGTTTATAAAAAAAAAAACTTTGTGAGGCTGAATGTATCCTTGAGATCTTAGGTGTACTCCTGTTATACAAGATAAAGTCTTGGGTAACACTACATAGTGAATACAGTTTTCTGTAATAATTCTGTAATATTCTGTCTGTCTAGCCAGTCTAACTGTTTCTGAGCTATCTAATATCTATATGCTGCCCAAATGGTCCTGAGCACTGAAATTAATTGACTTTGAAACTACATGTTTTTCAGGGAAAGGTATTTATGAAAAGTTTCCCCCCAAATATTCAGTCTTTTTCCTTTCCTTTCCTTTCCTTTCCTTTCCTTTCCTTTCCTTTCCTTTCCTTTCCTTTCCTTTCCTTTCCTTTCCTTTCCTTTCCTTTCGGCATTGGTTTACTACTGTTCTTAATTTTTTTTTAAAAAAATATTCTATGTAGTTCAGACAGCTAACCAGATTTGATTATGGTTGTGTAGGTATGGTGGTCTTATCTGGATCATGGGGAAGCTGGTTAGAATATATGCAAAGTCAAAACAACTAATCAAACCATCTTACCCTAAAGAGGTTGCATCAGAATAAAGAGTCTTGGGATTTCTAAATTTAGCTTTGTCTGAATGTCTCCTAGAGTCCTAGAAAAAGGACAGCTTTGTGGCACCTCACATTGCCTTTTTAACTTGTAAATTTCTTAGTCCATCTAATGGGGTGAGAGGAAGTAGGAAGCTGTAGCAATGGGTAACACCTCCCACTTTGTCTGTGATAGTCCCAATTCTACTCAAAGCACTGTGGATTTTTTTCAAGAAAGAAAGGAAGGAAGGAAGGAAGGAAGGAAGGAGGGAGGATGGTAGGGAGGGAGGGAGGGAGGAAGGAAGGAAGGAAGGAAGGAAGGAAGGAAGGAAGGAAGGAAGGAAGGAAGGAAGGAGAGAAAGAAAAAGAAAGAAAGGCGTGAATGAATGAATGAATGAATGAAGGAAGGAAGGAAGGAAGGAAGGAAGGAAGGAAGGAAGGAAGGAAGGAAGGAAGGAAGCCTCCCTTGCTGTGGCTAAGAGGATTTTAAGAAATCTCTAGCGCATGACTGATTCAATTATCTGAGTCAGCCACATAAGAATACAGCTTCTCAGAAAACATTATTGAAGAACAAGAAATATAATTAACATAGCAATTTGAGTTGCCTCTACCAGTCACAGATGTTCAGTATTCTGGGACTTGTACTGTATTTAGAATCATGTGTTTTATCATTTTTTGATGATGTACATTGCATATAATTGTACCTGTAAATAAGTACATATATTGATCCTATAGCTCTGTTCCAAATGCAGAGCAGCCCCAGTTATATTTCTGCTTGTAGCCCACTCCTACTCCGCTTCATTTTTTAAAATATTTTTGAGTTACATTAGAAAATGACTTAATGAGAATTCTGTTTAAAAAAAGAGAAGCAGAAAATGTGGCCGTACAAGGACAAAATGCAATTCATAAATTTGAAGAGACAGTTTAGGAAGATTTAGAAAGAGCCAGCATAGTTATATTCCACTTTGTGTCAGGGCTGCAGCTGTAGAGGAGTCAATAGTATTAAGTATCTGGGGGTGCAGATAACTAATAATCTGACTTGGTCTCTTCATACGTTATCCTTAGTGAAGCGTGCAAGCCTTTACTGTGTTGGATGAGGAGAGCACATCTTTCTCCTTCTGACTGATCACTTTTTACAGAGGCATGATTGAGAGCATTTTAGTAAACTGCCTCATGGTGGTAGCGGTGCCTCAGATAGAAAGTCCATACAAAGAGTGCTAAGGACAGCTGAGAAGATTATAGGAAGCCCAATTCCTGTTATTCAGGATACTGCTTATAAGCACTACATGCTTAGAGCTCAAAGTATTGTTAGAAACCCCACACATCTATTTCACAGTGTGTGAAGTGGTCCCCTCTGGGAGGAGGTTTAGTGGTCCTGCTATAGTGGTCCTACTAAATTCTGTAACAACTTTGTTCCTTATGCCATCCATCTTGTAAACTGACAGGATTCTTCCTCCGCCCCATGTATATTATACATTCAAACTAGACTGGGATGTTTCTCTGTGTCATATATGTATGCGTATGGGGATATATGCATAATGGTTATCTTTTGAGAGTTGAATGCAACAAATTTTCATTTTAATGTATGCTGATTAGTGTACATTTAAAGTGACAGTAAAATTTTACTCTATTCTATTTCATGATTTTCAATCTTTTTCAGATTTTTTGTGATTTTTGTGATTACTGTGTTTTATAATTGCTCTTATTCTGAATAGACATAGTAGACCAGTGGTTGTACTCCCATTGAACTAATGCTTACTGGCCATATTGACTGGGGTTATTGGTAGTCAAAACTGAAAATTAGTTAGATGGCTGTAAGTTCTCCACCTTGATTTTGAGACGATTTCAACTCATTTTAAAAGAGGAGTATAAATGCTGATACATGTAACTTGTTTTTTTTTTTCTTATTTGGTTACATATTTTAGTGCCACCCACTATCAATAAAAATAAAGAGGAACCTGAGGCCCTAACTGTGATATTAGACACTTCAATAAACATTGAATGTCAAGCAATGGGCACTCCACCTGCCCAAATAAATTGGCTGAAGAATGGTCTTCCCCTCTCTACATCTTCCCACATCAGGTTACTTTCAGCTGGACAAGTACTCAGGTAAGGTTTCATTAATTTAGGCTATACCAAATGAAAATAGTTCACTGCTAATTATGATGGTTTCATAATTTCAAGAAGTAGGTCCTCCTCCCCTATATTGTTTTGGGAGGTAGGCACAACACATCTGGAACATACTATGAACATGTTTGTAAAGTATTCATTAGGAAGTCTTGCTCATTTACAAACTGCCCACTATCAATTGATCAGAAAGCTGGTTACTATGGTCTCTTTACTATCTGTCATTATCTTTGCCCTCTTTCTGAATGGGCAGATGGGGCTCCCAAACAAAATGTAGGATTGTACCAAGTCCTATTTGGGCGTTTTTTGAAGTCAAGATTATGTTGGAGCTGCCACTTTGCTTTGTAGCATATGAGCTTCGAGTTTACTGAATTGAAAAAGCATTTTACAATGTAGAAAATCAGATGAGAATAGAGTCTGGAGGATGTCAAGGAAAGTATCCACAGGCACATTGCCTCCCTAAGCACCATATTGAGACTCCCAAGACTGCTTGATGTTGCCATTAATTATCAATAAGTATTATAACTTCACTGCAGTTTTAGCATTTTGGAGAACAAGTGCCATTTTTTTCTAACAATTAGGGCTTGCTCTCTAAATTCATATATAGGGAGCTTTTATTTGCCTTCAGTCTCTATTCTTAGTCTTGTCTCTTTTTTCTTATGAGTGCCAAAATAAGTTGCAGAATTTGCTTGGAAATAAATCAATTAAAATTACATTAATTTAAAAAAGCTGGGGGAGTGGGGTTGTGCCTGTGTCAAATGACCCCATTGTCATTTATTTCAGAAAATAATTTCACATTCTCAGGTCAGGGACAAAATCTGAATTTAACTTTTAACTGGCTCTCTCACTAAGTCATCTGATTTTCCTTTAGACTTAATTTTAACATAATGTATAATATACAGGTGAAACTCAAAAAATTAGAATATCGTGCAAAAGTTCATTTATTTCAGTAATGCAACTTAAAAGGTGAAACTAATATATGAGATAGATTCATTACATGCCAAGCAAGAAAGTTCAAGCCATGATTTGTCATAATTGTGATGATTATGGCTTACAGCTCATGAAAACACTAAATCCACAATCTCAGAAAATTAGAGTATTGCGAAAAGGTTCAATATTCTAGGCTCAAAGTGTCCCACTCTAATCAGCTAATTAAGCCATAACACCTGCAAAGGGTTCCTGAGCTTTTAAATGGTCTCTCAGTCTGGTTCAGTAGGAATCACAATCATGGGAAAGACTGCTGACCTGACAGAAAACCATCATTGATACCTTGTGCAGAAAACCATCATTGATACCCTCCTTAAGGAGGGAAAGCCTCAAAAGATAATTGCAAAAGAAGTTGGATGTTCCCAAAGTGCTGTATCAAAGCACATTAATAGAAAGTTATGTGGAAGGGAAAAGTGTGGAAGAAAAAGGTGTACAAGCAGCAGGGATGACCGCAGCCTGGAGAGTATTGTCAATAAAAGGCCATTCAAAAGTGTTGGGGACTTTCACAAGGAGTGGACTGAGGCTGGAGTCAGTGCATCAAGAGCCACTACACACAGATGGATCCCGGACATGGGCTTCAAATGTCGTATTCCTCATCAAGCCATTCCTGAACAACAAACAATGTCAGAAGTGTCTTACCTGGGCTAAAGAAAAACAGAACTGGTTTGTTGCTCAGTGGCCCAAAGTTCTCTTTTCTGATGAGAGCAACTTTTGCATCTCATTTGGAAACCAAGGACCCGGAGTCTGGAGGAAGAATGGAGAGGCACACACTGCAAGATGCTTGAAGTCCAGTGTGAAGTTTCCATAGTCTGTGTTGATTTGGGAAGCCATGTCATCTGCTGGTGTTGGTCCACTGTACTTCATTAAGTCCAGGGTCAACGCAGCCGTCTACCTGGAGATTTTAGAGCACGTCTCATTCTGCAGACAAGCTTTATGGGGATGCTGACTTCATTTTCCAGCAGGACTTGGCACCTGCCCACACTGCCAAAAGACCAAAACCTGGTTCAATGACCGTGGGATTAGTGTGCTTGATTGGCCAGCAAACTCACCAGACCTGTACCTCATAGAGAATCTATGGGGCATTGCCAAGAGAAAGATGAGAGACATGAGACCGTACAATGCAGAAGAGCTGAAGGCCGCTATTGAAGCATCCTGGTCTTCCATAACACCTCAGCAGTGCCACAGGCTGATAGCTTCCATGCCACGCCGCATTGAGGCAGTAATTGCTGCAAAAGGGGCCCAAACCAAGTACTGAGTACATATGCATGCTTATACTTTTCAGAGGTCTGATATTGTTCTATGTACAATCCTTGTTTTATTGATTGCATGTAATATTCTAATTTTATGAGAATGTGGATTTGGGCTTTTCATGAGCTGTAAGCCATAATCATCGTAATTATGACACATCGCAGCTTGAACTATCTTGCTTTGCATGTAATGAGTCTATCCCATATATTAGTTTCACCTTTTAAGTTGCATTCCTGAAATAAATAAACTTTTGCATGATATTCTAATTGTATGCTATCCTCTTCTTAATAGCAAAGATCCAATGAATTAGTCATCTATATAAAAGGAGTCCATCATAATCACTATATGTCCCCATCTGACAAGCCTAACTTTATCTTTTTTTCCCCAAAAGATTATATCTTTTGCAAAACACGCTAGAAGGATTTTTCTTTAGAAACAAGGGATCCCAAGAACTTATGTTCTTCTCTGTAAAGATTTCTAAATTTTATTATTAAAAGTATCAATCCAATTACACAGTAATTAGAGAAAGTTCAATTTATATTGAGTTTTTGAAAGGTTCCTGAAATCTCAGGGAAACATCCTTATTTACTAATAGGCCTAGGAGCTAGGGAACCCAGGGATTCATTGACATCACTCAATAAAATTAGCTGATCCAAAGATTCAATTGCATGTGGAAAGTCATCATCATGTATAGGAACATCTGAACGACTTCGAAGGATTCAGCTTAATCTGAGAAATCAATTCAATTTTCAGAATGTCACTTAATCCAGCCAACCTTGAACTTCAACTCTGAATTCAAGATTTGCACATGCCCATTTTATAAATGCCTCAGAACATTCCTATATCTGGTGCACCTTGGCAGATCTCTGAAGTTATGCATGGCAACTTCTTGTTACTGTGGTAAAAAGAAACTTCTTGTTTCATGGTAGGTTCCTGGTTAGTATAGGGATGAAGGAGTGCTTATATCTGTTGACTTAGTTAGGAAATCAAAAAGCATTCCAGAAGAAGGCAGTTACAAATTATTTCCATAACAGTGCCAATCAAATGGCAGTAGTCACCAAGAACTGAACTTAATTTGAGAGCATCCTGGTCTTTCATTTTATAAACGGTTATCTACTCTGTATAAAGCAGAATAAGGAATTTTTAAATTTCAAAATGATTTCTGGTTGTCTTCCTTCCAGAATTGTTAAAGCACAGGTAGCTGACACTGGCATGTACACATGTGTAGCCTCCAACAGAGCTGGTGTTGACAATAAACGTTACAGTCTTCAGGTTTATGGTAAGCCTTTTTAAAGCAATATAGAGTGAAATGGTAACCTCCTGGTGTATTCATAAATACAGGTGGCCCTTGCTTATTGATTACATAGTGACTGTTCAAAATTACAATTGTGCTAAAAAAGGAGACTTGTGACTGGATCTCAACCTTTTTGACCATTGCAGCAGTCCCACAGTCTCATGATTGTGATTGTGGACTACTGCAATATACACTGCTCAAAAAAAAATAAAGGGAACACTTAAACAACACAATATAACTCCAAGTCAATCACACTTCTGTGAAATCAAACTGTCCACTTAGGTAGCAACACTGATTGACAATCAATTTCACATGCTGTTGTGCAAATGGAATAGACAACAGGTGGAAAGCATAGGCAGTTAGCAAGACATCACCAGTAAAGGAGTGGTTCTGCAGGTGGTGACCACAGACGACTTCTCAGTTCCTATGCTTTCTGGCTGATGGTTTGGTCACTTTTGAATGCTGGAGGTGCTTTCACTCTAGTGGTAGCAGGAGACGGAGTCTACAACCCACACAAGTGGCTCAGGTAGTGCAGCTCATCCAGGATGCCACATCAATGCGAGCTGTGGCAAGAAGGTTTGCTGTGTCTGTCAGTGTAGTGTCCAGAGCATGGAGGCACTACCAGGAGACAGGCCAGTACATCAGGAGATGTGAAGGAGGCCATAGGAGGGCAACAACCCAGCATCAGGACCAGGACGGTCTGCCTTTGTGCAAGGAGGGACAGGAGGAGCACTGCCAGAGCCCTGCAAAATGACCTCCAGCGGGCCACAAATGTGCATGTGGCTGCTCAAACGGTCAGCAACAGACTCCATGAGGCTGGTACGAGGGCCCAATGTCCACAGGTGGGGGTTGTGCTTACAGCCCAACACCGTGCAGGACGTTTGGCATTTGCCAGAGAACACCAAGATTGGCAAATTCACCACTGGCGCCCGGTGCTCTTCACAGATGAAAGCAGGTTCACACTGAGCACATGTGACAGACGTGACAGGGTATGAAGACGCCGTGGAGAATGTTCTGCTGCCTGCAACATCCTCCAGCATGACTGGTTTGGCAGTGGGTCAGTAATGGTGTGGGATGGCATTTTTTTAAAAAAAATAATTTTTATTAATTTTTTTTTTATTTACATCGTAAAACATCATGGTATCAACAACGTTCTTGGCATCTATACAAGATTTTGATTTAAATATCATATTGCATTATATTGCATTTATCTACTATTAAATAATATCTTTAGATATAATTACTATTCTTATATCCTTATATAGTTTACAAAATTTTATTTTACTTTCTTAAGGGTTGTTTCAATTAACGTTTTTGTCTTACTTCTTGGTTCTGTTTGTTAGCCATTTATACCAATTGTTCCAAATTGTAAAGAATTCAGAGTCGTCTTTTTCTTTCAATTTCATTGTTAGCATATTCATCTCAGCACTTACTGTTACTTTGTGTATTATTAGTTCTTCATTAGGGGTATTTGGTGTTTTCTATACCTGCGCAGAGGCTATTCTGGCAGCTGTTATAATATGTAACACTAGGTATTTTACTTCTTTCGGTAGTCTTTCTTTAATGATTCCTAATAGGAAGGATTCCGGTCTGAGCTAAATCTGATAGCCAGTGATCTCTTTTAACCAATTTTTAATTTGAATCCAGTATGTCCTGGCCTCGGGGCACATCCACCACATGTGATAAAATGTACCATCAACTTTTTTGCACTTCCAACAATTAGGACTCATATTGGAGTAGATTTTTGCCAATCTTGTTGGGGCTAAATATCATCTATAAAACATTTTATATATGTTTTCTTTGTATGCGGCAGATACAGTTAATTTATAATTTATATTCCATATTTTTTCCCATTCCTCTAATTCTATAGTGTATCCAAAATTCTGTGCCCATGCAATCATTGTACTTTTAACTATTTCCTCTTCCATTTTAAAATCTAATAAATATTTATATATTTTAGTTATAAGTTTTTGTTCCAGTCCCATTAATATTTTACCTAGTTGGTTCTGCCCTTTGTCAAATCCAAAATCTTTTGAGTCTTTTTTATATTTATTTTGAATTTGGCAAATATGGTGGCAAATATGGCCACCAATTTGGTGGCAAATATGGCCACCAATCGATTATAATTCCATTTTCTTTCAGTTCTTGGTTTGATTTTAATTTCCCATGACTATCTAATAGTTCTTTGTAGCTTACCATTTTCCGTAAGTCTAATCTATTTGGATGTATTATGGATGCTTCCATGGCTGACAGCCATCGTGGGATTTCTGTATAGTGTTTACCTTTGATTTTTTTCCAAATTGTAATCAATGAATCTCTTATTAGGTGTTCATTGAAATAGGTATGTATATTACTTTTATTTTCCCACAAAAATGCATGCCAACCTATCAAGAGGTCATGTCCTTCTAATGTTAAGATTCTCTTGTCTTTTAATTTAATCCAATCCTTAATCCAACTCAACACTGCTGCCTGATAATAAAGCTCCAATTCTGGTAGTCCGAGACCGCCTCTGCTCCTATTATCTTGTAATAGTTTCATTTTAATATTTTCATTTTGTCCAACCAGACAAACTTGGATGTCATTTTATTTAGTTCTATAAAAAAAGATTTCCCTAATTTAATTGGAATCATTTGGAATAGATATATTAGTTTTGGTAAAGTATTCATTTTCAACATTGCTATTCTTCCTAATATAGACAGTTTCAATTTGGCCCATAATTCCAATTCTTTTCTGATTTGCTTAATCAGTTTGACATAATTGTCCTCTTTTAATGATGAACATCTGGGTGATATCCAAATTCCCAGGTATTTCACCTTTTTTTACTATTTGGAGTCCTATTGTATTTTCTAATTCTACTTTCTGTTTTGTTGTACAGTTTTTGACTATCATCTTAGTTTTATTTTTATTTATTTTAAATCCTGCTGCTTCCCCAAATTTTTCTATTTGTTGCAACAATATTGGTCCTGAATTCATTGGATCTTCCACTATAAATACCAAATCATCAGCAAATGCCTGAACTTTATATTCCTCATTTCTAATCTTAATTCCATAAATCTCTGGGTTTTGTCTGGTTGCAGCTAGTAACACTTCTAAAGACAAGATAAAAAACAGAGGCGATAATGGACACCCTTGTCTCACTCCTTTTGCATTTTCAAAATCTTCAGTACGATCTCCATTTAATAATACACTTGCTTTTTGATTTGAGTATATTTCTTGTAGTGTTTTTTCTATATTAGTGCCAAAATTCAGCTTTTTAATTTGATATAGCATGAATTTCCAATTAAGATTGTCAAATGCTTTTTGTGCATCTAAAAAAATTAAAGCTTCCCATTTTTCTGGGTGAGCTTCATAGTATTCAGTTGAATTTAGTACTGTCCTAATATTGTTTTTAACTTGTCTATTTGGCAGGAAACCATTCTGGTCTGTGTGTATAAGTTCACTCAAGATTGGTTTCATTCTTTCTGCTAATATTGTCATAAATATCTTATAATCCGTATTTAGCAACGAGATTGGTCTAAAGTTCGCAGACCTCTCTCTGCCATTTCTCTCCTTGACTTTCACTTTCTGCCTCCTTCACTCCAAGTTCAATCCATCAATTGATGACAAAAACACTGTTCATGCTCTGGTATCTTCCTCATTGGGCTAAAGTGCTGAGACTTCAGTCTGCCATTGAGATGGCCAATCACTCACACATTGGAGCAAATGAGGTCTCCCTCTAAGCTGTCAACAGCCGCCACTGTCAAACTTCTCCTCAGGCTTCCTTCCCCTTCCCCTTCGTCTTCCCCTCCAGGGTCTACATGCCCCTCACTGGGGCCTCCAAACGCGCAGATTGGGGATGAGAGAGCAGAGCTTGCTCTTCTCTCCCCACCCTGCTGCAGTGCTGCAACTGGTGGCATTTCTTTAGGGGACCGCACAGCTCTCCATGTGCTCACCAGAGGTAGCCTGACTGCCATTAGATACCGAGATGAGATCCTCAGACCCCTTGTGAGACCATATGCTAGTGCGGTTGGCCCTGGGTTCCTCCTAATGCAAGACAATGCTAGACCTCATGTGGCTGGAGTGTGTCAGCAGTTCCTGCAAGATGAAGGCATTGATGCTATGGACTTGTCCACCCGTTCCCCAGACCTGAATCCAATTGAGCACATCTGGGACATCATGTCTCACTCCATCCACCAACGGCACATTGTACCACAGACTGTCCAGGAGTTGGGGGATGCTTTAGTCCAGGTGTGGGAGGAGATGCCTCGGGAGACCATCTGCCACCTCATCAGGAGCACGCCCAGGCGTTGTAGGGAGGTCATACAAGCACATGGAGGCCACACACACTACTGAGCCTCATTTTGACTTGTTTTAAGAACATTACATCGGTCTTCCGGTTTGTCGGCTTGCGAGCGGCAGGGATTTGCGGCTGCGCGATCCCTGCCGCGCCGTTTTGGGCTCCGACCCAGCCGGGTACGGAGCTAGGCTGCCCTGCAGGGGCAGCTGAAGGTAGGGGGATCCGGAGAAGGGTTTGGGGTGCTGCAGACCCCCTCCCTGGCCGGCAGAACCCCCTTTTCCCAGGACGGTGCAGCGGCGGTCCGTAATGGCCGCCACAAAGAAGCTGGCAGCCGGGTAAGAATGCGCAGGAGGAAGTGGAGAAAGTGATTGAGAGGAGAAAGTTTTTCTTGGCTCCTAGGACTCTAAGACATATTTAATAAAATTCCTGAAAAGTATGACTTTCTGAATAATACCTGCCAGAAGAGGAAAAAAGCGGCTGCTTGAAGGTGCTGAAAGGATAGCTTTCCCTCTTTTCCTACGGAATAAATAACTGGATATTAAGAAACCTATTTTTTTAGGTGGAAATTGGTTTTAAGCGATGAGTGGGAAGAGAGAGGATTAAAAGAAAATATTTGTATGCTAAGATTTGTTGGAGCAGATGCCTTAAGGATTTGAAGACTAGAATATATTGTAACAAGACTTTAAACAGATTTGGACTTTCTTTCTCTTTGATTGATATCACCCCAGAAGGAGAAAGTGAGAACTCTGCCTTGGTTTGGACTGATTGATAACTTTGGGACTGTTTTATCTTTTTTTTTTTTTTTGAATATTCTGGTTGTTGTAAGAAGAAAGAAGGAGAAAAGAAAAGAAAAGATTTATAATGCTCTCTCTGTTGAGGAACTAAGAAATGGTGTGGAAGAAGCTTTCCTTTTCTTAGAAATGGCGCTACTAATTATCAACAAAAATTACAACAGATGAAGACAGCAGAGGAACAAGAAAGAAAGGAAGGAGCCATCTTTAATGAATCTCAGAATTTGATCCAGAAAAAAGGAAGAGAGAAAGAAAAGAAAAGAAGAGAAAAGAAGAAAACTAAAGGATTTAAGGACTTAAGATCTAAAAAAACATTTAAGAAAGGGAAAAATAAAGTGCAAAACCAATATGATGATTGTAAACAAAGGGGAAAAGAAATACGACAGAGAAGGGAAGCCGGTAAGGCAGAGGCTAGAAGAAGGGGGGTAGAAAGGTTTGTTGGGAAAAGAAAGAAAGGGAAAAGGTGGAGAAAAAGCTACAACGTTTTGAAATTAAATGGAAAAAGGAATTTTTATGGATAATGGATAAAGTATAATTTCTTTTTAAAAAAAAAAGATTTTGCAAGGTACATAAGATGAGATGGTAGTATTGCAATGGTTTAAGAGTTGATAAGAGATTAAAATGTTAAAATGTTTAAAAATGATTGGTTTTAAAACTTAATAATAGGAGAGGTTTAGAATATTGTTTTAATTAAAGAGTTTAATAAAATTATGGTATTGATGTTATTATAAAATTTTTTATTATAGTATTTCTTTTTAATATTTGGATTTATTCTCTAATTATGCACTTAATCGTGTTGGATGTACTAGTTAGATAGAATGTACCAAGCAAAATCTGATTGGGTATTAGATATTATTTTAAAGATTAATTTGATTAACTTAGGGGGAGATAGAAAGGCATCATACTCTGATTAATGATTTCAGGAGAAACTGATTTTCTTTTTTTTCATAAGGGATGAGACAAAGGGATGATAAAAAATGGACAAAAGATACAAATATAATGATTTAAACTAAGATGATTAATTAAGGTAGAATTAAGAAGTGTGAAATATGTGGAGAAGTTAATATAGAAGGCTTAGAATGGTAAATAAAATAAGTAATAATATGTAAGATGAGCATGAATATAATTGAAGTCCATGAAGAGAGAGACAAAACTTGTTTTAAAAAAAAAAAAAAAAAGAACATTACATCAAAGTTGGATCAGCCTGTAGTGTTTTTTCCACTTTAATTTTGAGTGTAAGTCCAAATCCAGACCTCCATGGGTTCTTAAATTTGATTTCCATTGATAATTTTTGTGTGATTTTGTTGTCAGCACATTCAACTATGTAATGAACAAAGTATTTAATAAGAATATTTCATTCATTCAGATCTAGGACGTCTTATTTTTGTGTTCCCTTTATTTTTTTGAGCAGTGTACTTTATATGGAGCTTCCATTGAAGAGCATCTGGAAACTGCAGCTGGTTCAAAATGCAGAGGGGTGGGGAGTTATATGCACCCAGAGCTTACTATATGTTTGGTCTACTAGATGCATTGGTTGCCACTGTGCTTCCAGATTCAATTCTAAATGCTATAAAGCCCTTCATGGCATGGGGCTGGATTCTTTGGAGGACTGCTTCTCCTTGATTGTGTCCTATCAGATCTGGCAAGAGAGGCCTGCTATGGGTCCAAAATTAAACAGTGGCAGCTTGCAGGATCCAGGAGAAAGCCTATTTTGTCTTAGCACCTGTTCTTTGGAACATCTTTGCCAGATTCTCCACAATGCAATACTTTTGAAAGACCTTGAAGACTTAGTTCTTTCATTGGACATGAGTTTAAGAAGTATAGCAGAAGTATAGCAGAGCCCATGGAATGTTTCTACTGATGGTTATGGTATTCGGGTTTGTTTTTTTTATATCTCAACTGACAATTTTATTGTGAAGTTGTTGTTACATTGTGTTTTTAACCACCTGGAGTTATAATATTGAAATATATTAATACATTTTCTGATATGAAATTAGTTTGTTGTTTCATAAACTAAAAATATTTTTTACATCCTCCATGGGTTTGCTTCCTTCCAGTACCCCCAAGCATAGACAATGGTGGAGAAACAGAACTAACTGTACTAAAAGGCAATCCCGTGTCTTTGATGTGTTTGGCTAATGGAATACCAACACCGACAATATCATGGCTGAAAGATGGTCAGACTTTAAGCAAAAACCTTCATGTGGCTTTTGAAAATCAAAAAATGGGTCTTCGTATATTAAACTCAGAGATTAATGATTCAGGTAGATATACCTGTATAGCATCTAATGAAGCTGGGGAAGATAACCAACACTTTACTCTGAAAGTGCTAGGTAAGAATTATCTATTTACAACTAATTAACGGTCAGATCATCCAGAAACTATCATAATGTTTTACTAAACCAAGAATAGGAACTGTACGACATTAGTGATTTGGTCCTGGTAAACTTTGATTTGAATCTATTGTTTGTCAGCCTGCTATATAACTAAAGCTACCATAATGACTGTTTAGAATGGTTATCGTATACTAAATTATTACCTTTTTGTTGATTGTTTAAAATGCCATCATCTGGATGCAAAAGGTAGGTAATATCTAAGGGATATTTATTTTCTGTTTACTCTCATAACTCTCTTGTAAATTGTCAGGGTGTGGTGGGGTGTTTTTTTTTTTTTTTTTTTTTGAGGATGACATTATGGGTATCTTTTTGCAGAACCCCCTCATATTAATAAATCAGATAACCCAGAAGAAATTTCTACAGTGATTAACAATCCTCTTGAGCTCCTCTGTATCTCCGATGGGATTCCAATCCCCAAGCTAACGTGGATGAAGGATGGACGCCCACTGCCTCAAACAGAGTCTGTTCATGTCCTAAGGGGAGGACAGGTCTTCAGAATATCCAGTGCTCAGGTAGCTAAAAGATAGCTATTTAATTCTTTTACAGCCATTTCAACTGTTTCAACTTAGTTCAGTTTTATTTCTAACTAAGATTGGTTATCTTTTAGGTAGAAGATACTGGAAGATATACATGTTTGGCTTCTAGCCCTGCAGGAGATGATGACAAAGAATATTTAGTGAGAGTACATGGTAATATTAATTTGGATAAATATGAAGAATTGCCAAATTTTCCTATACAGGCTTTCTAACCCAAGGAAGCTCCATATGTGTGAATCTGAATTCCCAGAATTCCCTAATCAGCATGATCATTGGTAAAAATTCTATAGATCTGTGCCCAAGTTGAGGAAAGTTGTTCTATCACATATTTTTAATTATGCTGCCTTTATATATCTGTTTCATATGTAGCACACTGTAAAATAGACATGGAGAATTAAATGTTTAAGTTCACTTTCACATAGATTTTTATGCTTGGCTTTATCGCCATTTTTTTTCAAAGTTAGGTTCATCAGATCAGATTCATTCTCATTCTCAATTCTTACCATCTCAACACGTCTTTGATAACAAGCTAGTATCTTTTTCAAAGGCATTCCAATAATCTCCTTGACCCCATCTATCCATCTTATCCACTTCCTTCCATTTCTTCTTCTTTCCTCCACATTGCACAAGCACAATATATGAGTTTCTGCTTGCTGATTATTATCTCAATGCAGCAATCAGTCTTTACTTGAAGTGGGATTGATTGAATGATTGGTTGGCTGGCTGACTGCTCTTACAGTCCAAAAAACTCCTCATAACCAAATCAAAATCCACAATCAAAAGGTTTTTGTTTTGTTTTTTTCTTAATGACAAGCTTTCACAACTATAAATTTCACAATGCTTTAACTATTGCGGTCCTCGTTGTCATTGCAATATTCTTATTCTTAAGTAACTATTTTCTCTCTATGATTAATCTCTCTGTTTCTCTAGCATACTGCCCACCTCTATCTATTCTTGGGCTCAAGAAAATACAACTATTTGCCACTTTCACTTATACAGCATCAACTGTAAGTTCACTCACTGTGTAGGCTGACATTACCTTTTCTGCTTAATATCTAATGTTACAGGATTAGATTATTGATTTATTTACAGTCCCAGATCAAGTCGTACAATGTAAACTACAGCAGACCATTAATACAGGCATATATAAAAGTACCTCCGTTTATAAAAAGAGGAAACCCTATAAAATTAACATTTATTGAAGGGACTAAACAGTTTCTACAAGTTAAAGCTCTTAAAAAATGTTGTTACTGCTTTGAAACTCCTGAATATTGTCACATCTCACTTTTCTCATCATGAATGGAGTATATCAGACTGAAGTAGGAGTGTATGAGTTCTGATCTCCAGTGTGAGTACAGTGGGCACTTTCAAAGGATGTGTTAAACAAACACAACCTCTATATTTAAACAAATGCATATTTCATCTTCATATGGGAGATTAGCATATTGATCAGATATCACCCTAGCAGGGGCAGTATCTATGCATGCTAGTAGGGAGAGATCTATACATGTTAGAGAGAAGCGCCTTCTATGTGGAACATACAAAATCCTATATAATAATTGGGTATCCAGGAGGACAGAACAACTTTTGTATGAGAGATCTTCCTGAATATCTAAGTCCCAAACCTTCTTCTTAGGTTCAGCCATGATTCCCCCCCACCTCCAGATTTAAAACAAGTAGGACTGGTATTGATGGTCCACACCGTCTCAGATCTTGGTCTATTCAGCAGCTTCCAGTTGGTTAAAACCCAGGGACCATTTCTCAGGGGGTACTCCTGTTCATGTTAGGAAGCTGCTGGCCCTTTGCAAGGTTTTGCAGAAGGACATCTTGTAAACGGAGGTTTTGTGGGTCGACTTGGCCAGCCTGGACTCACCTCCACACCTCACTGAAGTTCTGAATATTACTAGGCATATGTCAAAGTAATTGGACTTGATTCATAGATTTCAGAACTATCTGCCATTCCTTTCACATTGTCCATGAAGATTAAGATATCTTGGACAGCATGGAAGTGGGACATAAGGAAACTAAAGAGAGCTTCCCAATGGTTTCATTCCTCACTGAAAATGAATGTGTGCAGAGACAAACTTATATCCAGCCTCATGCTTCTGTACATGTATGCGTGCATGTGTGCATTTTTGATTCAGCAGTACATTGTTCCTTGTATTAAAGTACACCTGTTTTTTATTATAAATTGATGGATATATGGCATTTGCTAGTTCATGATCACAGAGTGACATTTTGTCATTGGTTATACAAGAAAGACTTATATAGAACATACACTCTTGAACATGTAAAAATTAGAAAAATAATGGAGTAGCAATCAGCTTTTGAGACTGGAAGACACTGTCAGGAAGAGCTTTACCTGTTTGTGAAAGCTGCTGTGTTAATCTGTTTCAGTAATGGCAGCAAAATCAAAATGTAGATTAATAGTAAGTAGTGTATAACTAGCTATTTCCAAATCCAAATTTTCCAATAATTTTCTTGTTTATATTTGACTAATATCTGTGCTAACAAGTTAATCAATAACAAAGAATTGGTTTCTCAAGTCTCAGACATCAGTCAGATCGCTGGCAGCATATGATCCTGCTCTGAAAATTGAGCTTGATATCAGAAAATTTTAAGATATACAGATATTTACAGACTAGAATAGACTAATTTGAGGACTACAGGATTAGATGTATTGGATATCATATATCATAATTTATTGATGTACTTTCCAGATTTAAAGCTTTCAAAGATGTAGAATGTATGGTTCAAGATAAAATATATATTTTTCAGCATTAGTTCACCTAAAGCTTTCAAGACTATAATTGAAGAACTATGAAAAAAATGAATACATGTTGCATGGGAGTTTCATAGAAAGCTTATTTTGTTTCAACCACAAGGAAGAGAAACAATTTTTATACCATTTTTAACATTTCTAAAGAGCATTGTATGAAGGACTAATAGAAACAACCTTTGTTGCTTAAATAATTTATGTATCTCTAGAAGAGGACATTACACGTAAAGCAATTTTTTGAACTTGGGAATTATATGATTGTTATAAAATAAATGTTTAATATTGTATTAATTTAATGTAGAACTGTAAACAAGACAGAAACAGAACTAATATGGCAATAGTGAATAATGTAGAATAATTTCAGTAAAAGTTAGGGGGTAGATAATCCAATAAAAGTGACTAAAATCAGTAAGCATTATAAATACTTTTTAATCAGTCTTTTTTCCTATGTTACAGGAAATTTATAAATCAGAAAATATTAAGCACAAATATTTTGGAAGACAGTTTTCTGACAAAGGGAATAGTAATTCAAGAGAGGTAGCTATCTTAAAGTTAATAAGGATTATATGGTAGAAAATATTTAAAAATATAGGGATGATTAATTTTTACTAAAGGGAGTAATCACCATAGTGCTGGCTTCAGCATACAGTATGCAGCAAATAAGAATCAAACTGATTGGTTTCGGATAATTTATCTCTCTAAGATGTGTGGACTTCATTCCCAGAAATCATCTATGTTTTCATGACTGCCTAAGAAATGTAATTTGTTTTGAGACTGACAAATGGTTATGTCCAGAGCTAATCAAATTATGTCAGTGCCCCTCTATGTAAGGGAAAATGTTTGCATTTATTATGCTATTTGTATTTTCCTTTGGCAGTTCCCCCAAATATTGCTGGCACAAGCAATTCTCAAAATTTTAGTGTGCTACAGAACCAGCAGGTTATACTGGAGTGCAAATCAGATGCAGTCCCTCCTCCTGTGCTTTCATGGCTCAAAGATGGAGAAATTTTGGAGGTATATTCTCTACGTCTTTTGTCTGTGATTTATCTTAATTGGTGAAGTAGACTTCGTTTAGGTACTCAAATTGCACATAGAGTGGAAGATTTAGCTTGTAAGGCACATGTGACATGTTTCCATAAGAGTGTACACACAGCTAGCGCAATGTTTGTAGGCTGGAGCCACTTGACCCCTTAGTATGTATTCTTTAGCATTGCACCTGTGCATAAGTTTATAATGTGCTCTTTGCAGGCATATTGAAATAGTTTAATGGAGGATCCATTCTTTTCTGGGAAATATGCTCACCTATCAAGGGAAAAAATAGTATAATACAGCAAAAGAACATGGTGGGAAATTCACATGAATATTGAATGGGTATTTGTACCTTGACAGCCATTTTATGCATAGGTTCTCAACACTAATTGCAGCCATTTGTGGTGCTGCTGATGGCATACTGTCAACATTCAACACTCATCCAACAACAATTTTAAAATAAAATAATATAGAAAAATAATAATTAATAATTAATTAATCAATTAATTAATTTAAAAGAAAACAACAAATAAAATCAAAGGACAAATTCGATGGACTACTAGATTTTTTTCTGTGATCAGATTTCTATGTTTCTAACATTCAACTCATTGAATTCAGGTTTACTATCCTTCCATTAAGATGCTGAAGTACGACTAGAAGAACCCAGGTTCAAATCTTCTCTTAGTTGTGTAAACTCAGCACTGTATATACTCTGTACACTGGGTATAAAATATAAAATAGAGATTGCTTTGAAAGTAATCTTGAGCTTTTAGAAGAAACATGGATTATAAATTAAGCAAACCAACAAACAAATAAGCAGTAATCTTTACCAATATTGTCTCCCATTTCTAAACACTATTGCTCTCTAGTGTAAATAAAATAAAATATTTTTGTCTGTTATTGAAAAGAGATTCAGTTTTAAAAATCTTATTCTCAGGCCACGCCCCGAGTTCGCATTTTATCCAGTGGAAGATATTTGCAAATCAACAACGCAGACTTAAACGATGCAGCAAGCTACACCTGTGTTGCAAGTAATGTTGCAGGCCGAACCACAAGAAAGTTTGTGTTGGCTGTCAATGGTAAGAAAAGAAGATAAATCTATATAATCTTTGTGGGATATTTCCACGAGTGAGTGTTCAAAATATTAGACTTCTCAAAGAAACAAGTTTTGTGGTCTTTCATCTGTTTATTTCTTGGTGGAAGAAAGTTCCCTAAGTTTTTTTTTCTATTTTGATTAAAAATGCATTATTTTAATTTTGATAGTTAAAGCAGTTTTTATAAATTTTAAAGATATGCTTGCTGTTCAAAAAGGATGTTCTCCAATTTTTATTTTTAAATTTTACATAGCGGTGTGTCCTTTGGTAAGAGAACACTTAGAAAAATTTAAAATAATATGGATTTGTGTTTTTTTATGCAATACAGGCTTATCTAGAAATCAGCCTTATTGAATAAAAAACTGATTTAAAATTAGCACAGTAAAAATGTAATTATACATTTTCAGTAGGTTGTTCACAAGAAAGCTAAATAGGAATTTACATTATATGACATGCATTTTTGTTTTAAATAAAACAAACACAGAAATATTTGTCATTGCTGTACCTGCATTGCAAATATTTACCACTGGCAACAAGAATTATGGTTTCTGTATTGCTCTAGTGCATTTAGTGGTTCTCCAGCTTTTTACAGCCTAAAGGTCAATTTTATACAGTTAAAATCTAGGGATCATATTTTGGGATGAAACAAAATCTCACTTCAAGTGGCAGGCAAGAGTTCATTCAATTTTAAATTAATTTCCTGATTTTTTTCCTGATCCTAATTTTGTCTGGGAATCTTCTTTTGCATAGTTCCTCCTTCAATCAAAAATGGTTCTCAGACTATGATTGTGAATATTAATATGTCTGCTGTCTTGGAGTGTGTTGTGGAAGGTGTTCCAGCCCCAAGACTTTCATGGAGAAAAGATGGAGTCCTTTTAGCTGGAAACAATGTCAGGTAAACACTGATTTCCTGAATAGTCATTCTGTGGTACCAGTGGGGAGGATTCAATTGTTTTTACTACTGGTTCTGTGGGCGTGGCTTGGTGGGCATGGCAGGAGAAGGATACTGTAAAATCTCCAGTCAGAAGTGGTATTTGCCAGTTCTTCAAACTACTCTAAATTTCTGCTACCAGTTCTCCAGAACTGGTCAGAACCTGCAGAATACCACCTCTGTGTGGTACCTTCTCTATATTTTTCTTAATGTATATATTATGTTGGGAAAATTGATCTCATTGACTGAACTTGCTATGTTCAAGTGAATAGAACAGAGTTTTAAAACATATCTGATATCAAATTGGATTTGATGGATTTTACTCTACAGCCTGGCAAGTGTGTCTATTAATGACTATAAATTTGTCCATGTACAGGTACCTTAGCAAGAATATAGAGATAATTGATTTAGATCTGACTATTAGCTTCTTTTTCTAAAATCCTGCAAAGTGGCTTAGATATTCTGCTTGCTTTGACCAGCAAATAAGACATTTCTGTGGATTCACAATATTGCCAACTCACATCTAAGCACAACTTTGTAGAGATGGCTGCACATAAAAAAACTATCCCTGTCATTATATTTATACATTCAAAATTCTGTAGATTAAGTTTTGGGTTAGTGTAAAATCAGAGTCTTGTTGTGAACCAGAGAATCAACCACAAATATATGTTTTCTGCTTCTTTCATTTACATGTTTTTACTATTAATTCTTTAATGGAGTCTCTAATAAAACACAGGACAGAGGAAAAATGGTTGTGTGAATAAGAAAAAAAATATTTGTGTATGCACTGAGAATGTGTTAAATTCCTTGTGTTTTACTTTAGATATTCCCTATTAGGAAATGGATCCCTTCATATACATTCAACCCAAGTTACTGACACTGGGAGATACCTTTGTATGGCAACCAATGTGGCTGGCACTGAGCGTAAGCGAATTGATCTTCAGGTCCACGGTAAATATGCTTTTTTTCAGACAAAAAAGTACCACCGGAGAAATTGAATAGGCTTAAACTAAGAATGCTAGACAGGACCCATATAATCCTATTTTCTCTTCCATGCTGGACCATAATGCAGTAATCACTACTTACTGAAAGGATAAGAAAACCTCCTCCCCATGCCATTCCTCTCTTAGTTTTGGTTTTTATCTATTTTTTAAAAAAAGTTAATCTGTTTTAATATTTAATTAAATATCGATTAATTAATATTTAAATATTGAATTAATATTGAATTAAATATTTAATTATTAAAACTAATATTTAATTAGTCTTTATATTTTAATATATTTTAATTATTTTTCTATTTGTTTTATAACCTATAAGCCATCCAGAGTCACCTTTTGGGGAGTTGGGCGGCATAAAATTTAAATAAGTAAACAAAGAAACACATACATAAAATATCCTCTTTTGTCTAGTTAGTTAATTAATTGGACATTAGTAAGGGTTGGATTAGAATCCGTGGTGGGATTCAAATAATTTAACAACCGGGTCTCTGCCCTAATGATTTCTTCCAACAACCAGTTCACCAAACTGCTCAGAGAGTTAACAACTGATTCTCCCAAAGTGGCGCGAACTGGCTGAATCCCACCACTGATTAGAATGGGTGATGTCTATATGAAACCCCCACTGTCCCTGAAGATACATGAACTTACGCTGGATCACTAAGGAGTGAGTTGGGGGAGTTTTATTTGATCTATATCTGCTATGATAAACTGTGCTCTATTTTCCATCCCTCGTTTGCTAAAGGCCAATGGTCTTCTTCCCCCTCCCCCTAGTTCCTCCATATGTTGCTCCAGGACCTGTCAATGTCACAGTACCTGTAAATATACAAACCACACTAGCCTGTGAAACTACAGGGATTCCTAAGCCAGCCATAACCTGGAAGAAGAATGGGCATGTTCTCAATTTGGATCAGAACTCATTCAGGTAAAAAAAAGGGGGGTTTTATTTGTTTGTATGAATACAGAGCACTGATTGCATGTTGTGCTTTGAAAAGAATAAAAACCTACTCTTCCATCCCATAAGTTGTGGGGGGAACCTATTTTTCAGAGACACAGAGGGCAAATCTTTTTATTTGGTTCACTCAGTAGGGGCTTCTTCTTAGCCACTTTGAAAAATACTCTCCTTGTTGTTCATCACATCCATAGTATTGCAATATGTGTCTGTCTGTCTGTCTGTCTGTCTGTCTATCTATCTATCTATCTATCTATCTATCTATCTATCTATCTATCTATCTATCTATCTATCTCACTATAAATCTTTCTTTCTTTCTTTCTTTCTTTCTTTCTTTCTTTCTTTCTTTCTTTCTTTCTTTCTTTCTTTCTTTCTTTCTTTCTTGCTTGCTTGCTTGCTTGCTTGCTTGCTTTCTTGCTTTCTTGCTTTCTTGCTTTCTTGCTTTCTTGCTTTCTTTCTTTCCTGAATTATCAATTTTTCCTGGCTGCAAAATTCCCATGAAGACTAGAGAACTATTCCTTTTTTCTTTGATTATGGCAGCATCAGAACTATAATGGTGTCCTAAGGGGAAAAAGAGGCAGAATTGCCTATTGTCTTAATTTTTGGAGAATGGAGACTTATAGTTTCCACAGATTTTATGTAGGAATTAAATTACCTGTCACTTAGGTCATGCAATTGCAATGAACGTTTCATAAATATTACTTTGCTACCATAGGCCTGTCTAAGATTTTAGCAATATTCTCATTAACTGTCTTGTTAAACAGCCAACAGTCTTACTCCTTTAAAAAAAGGATTATGAATGTGTGTGTTAACATCTCTCTCCTTGGATGCCAAAATCAAATACTATAAATTAACAGATCCTGCTTCTGTTTCCCTGTTTGAATCCCAAACAAGCAGGTCTTGTCTGGATAAATTGATGTAGTTGAGAAGAGTATGGAATCTTCTTTTCTTCTTTATTAGAAGAACAAAACTCTCATTAATTATGTATTCTGAAGAGACTCTCTGGAAGTCAAATATCCAAACCTATCATCTCAATTTGATTCACACACACAAAAATAAATTAGTGGGAATCTTTGTTTCCCTCAAGCAAAAAAATCTATAAGAAGATAATGCCTGAAAACTATGTTTCTACTGCTCTTTTGTTAATCTCAATATCTGAATTATATCTCCTGGGACAAACACTGTGGTGAACTGTAATAATTATTTTTGTGCTTTCTTCCAGGCTTTTGTCTTCAGGTTCACTAGTAATCCTTTCTCCTACTGTAGAAGACACTGCACTCTATGAGTGTGTAGTAACCAATGAAGCAGGCAAAGATCAAAGGACCATTAGCCTCATGGTAGAAGGTATAATACTAATGTTGGAAAATGTTCTTGTAAAATTTAAAGCTGATCTACCAGGAAGTTTCAGTAGGAGAACTTTATTTTAATGAAGAAAATCAGATTTTAAAAAATAAAAAATATGGAAAGCTGAATGGATTGCTAAATGGAAAGCTGTCGATGCTGGACTCTGGGATTTGTGAATCCATTCTGTTGCAAATCTTTTCTTTTACAAAAATCCATCCAATCAATATAATTCCATTATGAACATTGTATTGTATTGTATTGTAGATCTTTATATTATTTTAATATTGGCTTTGTTCATATCACATATTTTAGTCACTAATTAATGCATTCCATAAAATGTTATTAATCATTTTGCATTTTTTTAAAAAAAACAAGGAGATCCGTATGTTTTTCTTAAACTATAAATTTATTCAAACACAAATATGTTAGTATTGTAATATGGTATATTCTTTAGTGTTCTGGCAATTGTAGGTCATTCGAGGAGACATCATCACAATACAGATGATTAATATTGACATTTGTCTTTATTTACTTTAGTGCCACCATCCATAGCAGATGAAGTTACAGATCTATTAGTAACCAAGTCATCCCCCATAATAATCCCCTGCACAGCATCAGGGGTTCCAGTGCCTTCAATCCTTTGGACCAAGAATGGAATGAAGCTTCCTTCTCGAGGAAATGGCTTCAGAATTCTGTCTTCAGGTTGTGCATGCCATGAAAACAGTATATAGCAGAACAGAGATATGTTGAGATGGTGGAGGTGTTGCAGTGGAAAAAAAATGTCAAAGAAAGTAGAGAATTATAGCTTTGCAACTCTTCCTGCTGCATAAAATAGGATGTTTTGTCAGAAACAGATTACACTCAAGTTCTGCTGCAATAGCTAAACTCTTGATATATTCCTTCAATCATTGCCAGTCTATGATGATCCTCATCTTGGAATTATGATAACTTATGCTGTCCAATTTAGATGTGATATAGTATAAAATCTTTCAATTTAGATGTAATGCAGAATAGAGAAGATTAAAAAACATCAATCTTCTAGTTCAGGCTCTAAGCACTGATTGAGAAAGCTTACACTGGTTTTATTTTTCCTGGAATTGTATCGGAACTGCCTGAGAATTGCCAATGGTCACTAATCACTGTTTAATGTAATCAATGGAAGTTTCTCATTTCTTCTTTTTAGGTGCTATTGATATAAGTGCTGCTCAATTAGACCATGCAGGAAAATATGCTTGCACTGCATGGAATGCTGCTGGATCTGCCTATAAACATATCACCCTTCATGTTCAGGGTGAGGTGGGAACTTGTATGTTTCTTATCTTCTTTGTAGATTTTTCCCCCCACACAACTATAAATCTAATAACTTTCAACACATTCAGAACAGAAAATTGAATGACCCTAGCAGATCTGTATTACCAAACTGCATGGGTATTCTTTATTCCTTCCATGTAAATCCCAACAAGATTTATAAATAAACATATCAAAGACATAATTCTTAATTAAACCTGTCCCCTGATTTCCAGCTTTCTATATTGCAGAGGAAAATTCTTCCACCTAAAATCCTGTGATTAAATGTTTCAGATTTGCTCTTAGTTTATAATTTTAATTTACTATTAAATCCTTGAAATCTTGAAAATAAAAAAAAGTTTTATGTTGCTAGTTGTGGGATGTTGGGTAGTTAAGTTCTGCAATTTATAATTTCATGGTTTTAGTCTGGTAGAAGCACTCAGAAAAAAATTATACCCTGAACATGATTTATATAGAGGAAGCAATAAAGAGTTTTTAGATCATTAACTATCTCTTTTTTGTGTGCTCCTGTTAGAACCACCAACCATACGAGTGCAAACGGGAGCATTAGATGTTATTCTGAACAACCCAGTTCTCCTGCCCTGTGAAGCATTCGGCACACCTCATCCTGTACTATCATGGCAGAAGGAAGGGGTCAGTGTTATTACAACAGGTATTTTGTTTTGATCATAATTTTCAATTCCCTTCAGAGCAATGAGCAACATGTAATTGAAAGGGAATCTGTATTACATTCTGTATTCTACAACATGGGATAGGTAACTTTGATGAGCCAGAGGCATTTCTGTAAATTATGGACATGTTTTGAGTTCCTTCACTATCTGGCTGCCATAGTAGACAATGCATCAGTTTACCAGAATGTTCTCTATTAATCTTTCCAAGGATATTGATGTGCAGTTTAAACTCTTCCCTATTTTTGGTCTTTTTAAAAAGAAAATATGAAAATTGTCAATATGTCTTCTTATTCAAACTTTATTTCGTTTTCTGATTCCTCGTATATCTTGTTTAGGATTTAACTTGCTCCTTCTTTCTCACTTTTCTAAAACACCCTATATTTGTTTTAGGAAATAGGCATACAATGCTTCCCAATGGCAGCCTTCAGATTTCTAAAGCTGCTGTTGAAGATGCTGGAACTTACATGTGTGTTGCTCAGAATCCAGCAGGCACTGCTCTTGGGAAGATCAAATTAAAAGTTCAAGGTAAGTTTTATACCTAGCCCACAACTTCGTTATTTGATGCCACTCTAGAAAACACTAGACACGATGTGAAAGTGCTTTTCACTGAACCTTGGTTAGAAACTGTTCCAAAGAGATGTATCATTTTAGAAGCTAATGAAGGAAAGGGGGAAAATGTATGGCTGAGCTCATCATACTGGGAAATAAACAATTATCACATAGAATAGGCTACCAATCCAATATTGACTCTCAGATGGATACCAGGCCAAGGAAATCTTTAAAAGTGGAATCTTTTGGTCTACAGGATGTCTAATTTATTCCTTGAAAACATCAGATATTTAAAATGGTTTGCCAGGAATAAAATGATATTTCAAATAGGTCAATAATGAGGGGAAATGTATACATAAAAGTGCATGCAGTATATATACTTGTATATATGTAAAGTTACTTGGGGTGGGGTCTTTTTTTTTTGCCAAAAATTCAATTGAGCAATGACTTTTCAGTCCTTCCAGTTATCAAAGCACATCCCACAGAATATGTGGTTGTTGTGGATAATCCTGTCACCCTGTTGTGTGAAGCCGAAGGCTACCCGTTTCCTGTGATTGCCTGGCAAAAAAATGGACAGATAATCACAGAGTCCATGCGGCGAAGGGTTCTCAGCACAGGAGGTTTGCATATTGCCTTTGTTCAGCCTACAGATACTGGACATTATATTTGCAATGCTACTAATGTGGCTGGATCCAGCAGTTCCAGTATAGAACTCACTGTCCTTGGTAAGTAAAATTAAAACCTGGGAAACTTGAATTTATTTTTTCAACCTTGAGGAAGCCAAAATACTGGCCAGCTTTTAATTTTTCATTCCACAGGTAAACATATAATTAGCAGTTTAATGAACAGGCTATTATTGCAGAGTATTAAACTTACCCTGAAAATAATGAGTGGAACTCTAATGTGATCTGTATTGAACCAAATCACCCTAAAAAAAAATCTTCAAAAAAAGAGGATAGGATCAGTTAGAGCTGGCTGAACCTTTAACATATTTTGTGCTTACATAGCTAGAAAGGAAAGATCAAAATATTCTTGCCTTTAAACCACCAGCAACAATGAGCAATGGCAGTAATCCACGCCACTGATGTCTGATGAACCTGCAGTGACAGTCACATGAAATATGAAGATGTTCAATTAGAATTCAATGATTTAACCAGTGGCACAGTATGCTCATGGGTACACAATGTAGCCCAGCATCCATTGTGGACCATTCTGTAAGTCATCAAGCTGCAAAATTGCACACCTGAGGTGTAGGCCTACTAGAAGGAAACCCAAAGTGGAGACATGGGAGAAGCAACAAAGAGAGGAATGGATCCTGCTCAATTTTTCCATCTGGAGATTAAAAAATAAATAAAACCAATGTTCACCTTAGAGCAGCTTCATTCTAGACATTATACCTAATCTTATGCCAGTAGGATAGAAAATACACAATGATGTATTAGTTGATTTCCTGCACTGAATCCAGATCTCAGTCTAATTCTGAAAAGGATGAGAAAGAGACTGCTACCTAAGGATCCTACATCAATAAAAACATGCAATGCTTAGACCAAAAGTTTGAATATTTATACAAATCAATTAGTCCTTAGATTCCATCAATCTCCTTACAAGAGCCAAGATGCTTTATTTTATGGGTTGCTAGGCCTGCTTTGTTGGCTAACATCCCATCCCATCTTGATCATCTGCACGTTTCTCCCCATTCCCTAAAAAAGTGTAGGAACAGTAGAAAAATAATATTATACTATATATATATATATATATATATATATATATATATATATATATATATATATATATATATATATATAAATATCCCATATGGAATATATGAAGTCTAATTCATCATCATGAGCTTGCAGCTGCTTCTTCCTTTTAACTGCTATGACTTATTGGGTGCGGGCTTGGCTGTGTTCTATTGGAGAAAACCGAATAACCAAAGATCCACATACAAATACCCGAACCTCAGAAAACATATATATATATATATATATAATTAATATAAAGCACTCTAGGATATTTCTCCTGAACACAATAATGTTAAAATTAAAACCTATATTTTGGTATATTATAAAAGTGTGGAATTCTTTATTTGTGGCAGAATACTAGGTGTGATCTCTTAACACTGCATACTGATGAACTCAAGCTAATCTTATTGCCTACATAATTTAAGGGTTTATTGGCAAATGTTTGCTAGTTCCCAAATTTCCCTGTTCAAGTTACATTTTTTTCCAGTGTTGTGATAACTTCTCTCATATTTCTGTAGAATACTGGGCTATATTTCAGCCTTCTTTAGCCATCCAGATGAGTTGCATTAAAACGCCTAGAATGTTTAGCCAGCATTTCCAATAGTTTTGCTTTCTTCAAATTAGACAAATCATTCCCGGTCACCATCTGTACAAATATCTATTAAAAGATATCGAAGACTCTTTTGTGATGATACATGTTCACATCCAGTATACAAAATGTCTAATTTTAATCAAAACTATTATTTCGTTTGTTAAATAAAATACTTCTCCCAGTCCCACCAAAGATCCATGCAGCTGAGAGCCACTATACGGTTGTTGAAAATTCACAAGTAGTTCTATCTTGTATTGCTGATGGGATGCCAGCACCCTCAGTGACCTGGAGGAAAGATGATGCAAGCCTTTCAGCTGAGCAAAGATCTGAACCATACGAAGACTTCATTATAGAGAATGCTAAGGTAAGCCTCAGGTAAACAGCATGCTTAGGAAGGATGGGAGTGAGCATCAGGACTGCCTTTATTGTCTTGGTCATCAAAGTTGTACAGTACTATATATTTCCCTTCTCCAATGGATAACTTTTTATAAGGCAGAGGGTGGGAAGCAGCGGGGAAAATAGCAGGGGGGAAATAAACATGCACTGAAAAACAGATAATTGAATGCAAATGGTTAACAGTTTATTTATCTATGTACACACCTAATTATCCTTTCAACTGACATTTCCAGTCTGTTCAGCTTTATGGTATAAAAATAATCTGATCCAATTTTCTTTTCATGCAAGAACTGCACTTCCTGCAAGTCTGTAGAGATTCTCAGTCATCCAGATCATGATTGTCCCAAAAGTGCTTTTTCAGGAGGCAACTGGACTGGACTTTCTTGTTTTTTTTTTCTTTGAATATGTTTCACTTCTTATCCAAGAAGCTTCTTCAGCTCTGACAAGATAGTGGGGAATGGAAGGATTTATATTCCTTGCAGACAGCTGGACATTTGCATCCTTTTAGAGGGTTGTTGAAGCACTTGGAGATTTATCTGTGTTCTCAGGGTCACCTGAGTAGTGCTTCTGGTTCCTATAGTCTGCAATTCTCTCTCTGGAAATCCATTCCTACTCCCACCGCATTCACAAGGTGTTCATCCCAAATTGTCCTTTAGCTATACAATTTGGGACAAACACCCTTTGAATGGTGTGGGAGTAGGAATGCACTCACTGCAGCAGCACCACTGTGAATAGTAATCTACAGTGATGCCCAAATGATACCTATAGTGATGTAATCATGCAAACACCACAGCCATATATTTGTTATCCAACATTTTATGCAAATACTTATTTATTCAATTTTGTACAGCTGCCCATCTCAATCAATGATTCCTGCAACTTATAATTGAAAACAATATACTGCAATTAAAATAATAAAAACATTTTAACACAATAAAATAATTTTAAAAAACTAAATAAAAAGTACCGTGTTTCTCATATAATAAGGCTGGGTCTTATTTTTTTTTGAGCCCCAAAAAAATGGCTAGGCCGTCTTTTTGGGGTGACTTAATTCCCCCCCTTGCATCTTCGGGTGGGCGGGCAGCGATGGCTGGGATGTTGACCTCGGCGTTGGTGGGGCACTTCATATTGGGATCAACACAGGCAGCACCATATATGGGTGTGCAACAAAAGTACTTCCTAATGGCAAGCCCCCCCCCACTATTCCCCCCCATTTCACATGTTTTAATATAGGCCTTAATTTGGGGGGAGGGACTTAATTTCATTTCATGCCTATAAAACATGCTGGGACTTCCTATTGGGGGAGGCCATATTGTTGGAGAAACAGGGTATTTATCTAAAATAACCACAACTTACACAATATCATTACATAATGATAAGAAGTGGAAATTTGGTGAGAAAGGAGTACAATATTCTGTTGCATTTTCCCCCAACATATGCCATGTTGAATACATAAATTCTTTATAATGCTCTACTACTTGGATGCAATTTTTTTTGGGGGGGGGGAATGGGGAAGTGCTAAAAATCATAATGACACATGTTGCTGCTAATGTTCGATTGGCGATTCAAATCCACCTACCAATATTATTAAAATATCTTCTGAGGTTCTCCCCATAGTACAAATAGCTATTATGTTTTTGGGATTTTGCCTTTTGTTTCATATGAATATGGAATTGTTTTCCTTCTCTATTTAGCTGGAAGATTCTGGGAGCTACACCTGTATTGCTAGCAATGTGGCTGGTGAGGACACCCACACTGTCAGTTTAACGGTTTACGTGCTCCCAGCTTTTACTGAACTCCCTGGAGATGTAGCTTTAAACAAAGGAGAACAATTGCAATTAACTTGTAAAGCAACAGGAGTTCCTGTACCCAACATTAGATGGACATTTAACAATAATATTATCCCAGGTGAGTTCATCCAGGAAACTATAGTAAATGGTAGGCTGTAAAATTAGATGTAGAGCCATATTCTTTCAGATTGAAAAGCATCCCCTCCCACACACATTGTAAAGATAGCCTTTGGTTTTCTTTTCTCCATCTGCAAAACTGAAGTATACTGTATAGAATGCACACGTAATTGCATGAGAGCGCATTCAACTAATTAAATTCAACCAACTCAGCTCAGCTCAGTCAATAACAGAGTACAAAGGATGTGAAAAACAAATCAGTTTTATTTCTACTCTGACCCTCCCTCCCTCCCTTCCTTCTTTCTTTCTTTTTGATGGGGTGAGCAGTGTGATTTGCCAAATAAGTTGTCCTGGTGAGCTATGGGGAGAGGCCATGAGGAATCCCTAGTGCCCATAAAAAACATTTACAGAGAATATTTGTCCTTGGTGTCTCTGAGCTTGGTGGTTTTGTTGCATAAGTTTTATTACCAAACTTGCTAATATCATCAGTGCTTTGGTACTGGGTCCTATGCCTTATTTGTGTATATTATTTTTTAGGTTTAACCTGTAGCTTTGGGACTAGAGAAACACATTTCTTTTCCTTTAATCCCCAGCCATAAAAAGTATTACTAAAACATCAAATACCCAAACTCTTAAAGCCATTAAATTAATAGCACCTTAACTCTAGCTACCAAATGCCTCAGTTTCCTCAATCGGTTTTGTTTAGAGACACAATCATCTGGAAGGAGTTCAATAGCTGAAAAACAATCAGCAGAAAGTTCCATAATAAAACATTTACAGGAAGGTAGCAGTGGTGGGATTCAAATTTTCTTACTACCGGTTCTGTGGCCATGGCTTTGTGGGCGTGGCAAGGGAAGTATATTGTAAAATCTCCAGTCAGAGGTGGTATTTGCCGGTTCTCCAAACTATTCAAATTTTCTGCTACCGGTTCTCCAGAACTGGTCAGAACTTGCTGAATACCACCACTGGAAGGTAGTCCTCAACTCACAACTATTTGTTTAGTGACCGTTTGAAATTATGACATCACTGAAAAAAGCGACTTGTGACCATTTTTCACACTTACAACTCTTGCAACATTCTCATGGTCACATGATCAAAATTCAGATGCTCGGCAAATAGCTGAGGGTTATGTGGTTACCTTTCGTCACCTTCTGACAAGCAAAGTCAGTGGGGAAGCCAGATTATCTTAATAACCACGTTCCTAACTTAACAACTGCAGTGATTCCCTTAACATCATGGGTAAGAAAGGTCATAAAATGGGGCAAAACTCACTTAAAAACTGTCCTGCTTAGCAACAGACATTTTGGGCTCCATTGTGGTTGTAAGTTAAGGACTAGCAGCATTGTGAGCACAACACGAGACAAGAAGGCAATATGGCTTCCCGTTTGTCTCCAAATTTTGTTTTTGTTTTTTTTGCTGTGAAGCAAAGTCAATAACAGAAAATAGCCAATTTGTCTTTAAAACATGTTTTAATGAGTAAAATAAAGTTTACAGATACGTTTAATTTATGTTGGTCTATTTTTTTCAACTTCTCTTGTTTGGCTAGCACAATATGATGGAGTAAATGGACTGAGTAAACTTGTTATTGAAAGAGTGTCTAAGGAAGATTCAGGAACCTATGTGTGTATGGCAGAAAATCTGGTTGGTTCTATCAAGGCTTTTGGATCTGTTTATGTTAAAGGTGTGTATTACTGATAAATTTTGGCCTTGAAAGATTTCTGCTTTCATATTGCATCTAACTACAATATTATGTATGGCAAGGAGGAATAATGGCAATACAAAATATTCAGCTTGCAAAAATAAAGTATTTAATTATGATCGATAGGGGGAATGAAAATTTCTGTTTCTAATTTGGGTTAAAATAAAATCGGGTACATATTGTAACCAACAAATTGTCTTACAGTGCAAATGATTCAATGAAAAAATAGCGGAAATGCCTAGAAAAATATGATTGCTAAATCTCATGTGTTATTACATGTATGTATGGATCATGTTTCAGATCCACATAGTGTTTCCTCAGTATTGTGGGCTTCAAGTTTCTTCAGACTTTTGTTTTCTACTTAGTTGCTTATACTTATTATTTTGAAATTCAGAACCTCCGGTATTCATGGGAGATTATCATTCCAGTCGGATCGAACCTTTGGGTGGCAATGCCATTCTCAATTGTGAAGTCAGAGGAGACCCTCCTCCAACTATTCAGTGGAGCAGAAAAGGAGTTGGCACTTTGATCAGCAATCGAATCAGGCAACTTAGCAATGGATCCCTTTCCATCCATGGCACTGTAGTGAGTTAGCACTGAACTAATACAACAATTGGATTTAATTAAACATAATAGTATCCATCTCCTACCAGCAAGATGTCTTGCTATGATTATCCCACTTATCTTTAGGATACTGTTAAGGGATATAAATCCAACTCGAACTTTTTCCTTTTTGTAACTACTGCTCTTTTTCTATATATTCTAAAATATTTGTGCATGTATGTATGCATGTATGATGCCAGATTTTCCTAACCTTTTCTAGATACAACAGAATTACAACTGCCAATGCAAAGCATAAAATGGGAATTATGGGTGGGAATTATGGGAGTCATATTTGCAGCACATGTGGAGAGAATTCCCAAGTAGCATAGTATTACAAATACCTTTATTTTATTTCTGACCTGTCAGACTATCCTTCCATATTGGCACACTATAAAACAATCTTGCCTGAATTCCAGATTACTAAAAGTTTCAGTCAACATAGCCAGTGGAAATTGAATCATATGTAAACATGAGGTTTCCTTTTAGATAAGTTACATCATGAAATTAACAATATTTGCCTACAATGAATAATTTCACTTAAATCCTACCGTACATCTGCAAATGTATAAGATATTGTTTAATATAGTCAGTCCCAGACTGAACCTGTGTTTTTTTTTTTTTTTTTCAGAATGAAGATGCTGCAGAATATATATGTATAGCTACAAATGATGCTGGGGTGGTTGAACATCGTGTCACTCTTACATTACATAGTAAGTTAGAGACCCATATTCCTACAATTTCCTAAGAGTTATGAAATGTGTACCCAAATGTATGTGCTTGTAAATGTTGGTAGCTTCCAAACAAACTAAATTCTTTATTTAATACATACTCTCTTCAACTCCCTTCCCTTCAGTTTTATAATCTGAACAAGAGATGAATTAATGGTCTAGTACCATGTCAGTGACCCATAGTCAACTTCATAAATTAATCTCAAATAATATATTTTCTAACATGAATTTGCTTTCAGACTTTACTTCCTTCATCTTTTACTTGTCAAGGAGTAGGTTTCCATAGCCTCAGGGCCTTCAAATGGGTCTGGAGGTTTGGAATTCTTAGCCAAATACATGGATGGCATCAAATTGAAGTTGGGTACAGTAGAGAGTTCGCAAATGAGGAAATTTTCACTTAGCATATTTGAAGAATTCATTCTTTTTGGCATCTGGAATTGGAAGTGACCCAGTTCTATGGTTCAGAATATTATTACTTTTCAGTTTACTAAATATTGCAACCTAGTTATTGATTTAAAAAAAGAATTTAAGGCTATGCAATAATCCTCCTCCATCATTTGATGGTTCTTACTGTGATGGGCCTGACGTATAGATTTCATTTGTTTCCCATCGGTAAAAGCAGAAAATAGATTTCAACATTCAGAAATTTGCTACTGAACATTTTGCAAAGTAATCTCTGGAGGCTTTTTATCCCTGAGGCATAAAAAGGTTGCAGATGCCAGCAGTGGATTGCCCACCCCTTACTCACAGTCCCTCACTTACTTCAGGCTGGATTTGGTGCAATAGCAAAAATGCCTACCACTTACAACCATAAAAAAATGAAAATAAGACAGTAAATGAAAATGCGTAAACTATGGAACTATTTAAATAAGAGAAATTGAAATAGTGCTGCATTATAGTATTGAACAGACTACGGAGAAGTGTTAAAAAGGAGAGAGCTCTGCTTTTACCGATTTATCACAGAATCCCAGCCAACCCAGGAATATTTTATTTCTCTTAGGTGCACCTGTTATTAAAACTGAACCAGTAGAAATCATCGTTGATGCTGGAACTACAGCAGTGCTGAACTGTCAAGCAGAAGGAGAACCTCGTCCAACTATTGAATGGTCTCGTCAAGGCTGGCCTCTTCTGAATCAAGACCGAATGACTGTTTTGACGAATGGCTCCTTGCGTATTTCAGTTGCTCATAAAGAGGATACTTCTGAATATGAATGTGTAGCTAGGAACCTTATGGGTTCTGTCCTTGTCAAAGTGCCATTCATTGTCCAGGGTTAGTGTTGAGGCTTGGATTAGGGTAATGAGAAGTTCTTTGTAGTTAATCAACCTTCATTTTAAGTAAAGAATCAATAAAAAGATGTCACTATATTTATATCTCTTACTCAGAAAAGTTGTCTACTGAGACATGCTCTTGTCGGTAGAGAGAAGTGTTGCTGTGCTTTTAGAAATAACATTAATTGAAACCTGAAAGTCTCCTATAAGATCTAAATTTGTACTTACTGGAAAAGATTAATTTTACATCTCTGCATCACTCTTTAAATTCAACTTACATGGGAAGTACAGGAAGGCAAATGCTTTTTGATATATCTGAATGCATGCTAGACGCAGAGGTTCTACAAGCTGCCCTCAGTCATTCATAAGGTATGGTTTCTAAGGTCATGCCATTCTTCCTTGTGCATACTCTAGAGACAATAAAGTGTAAGAGTGAAGAGTGAAGAATAAGAGTGAACAGTGCCACAAATTTTCATTAAGGCTAAATGTACGTCAATTATCAGAGGCTTGGGAAACAGGATAATGTTGGATTGAGGGCTGAATCCTTCAAAACGATCCTTCCCTGGCATTGAGACAGGGAATACTTAAGGTCCCAATGCTTTCCCTAGAAGTAAGAAAAACCTGGACTTGGAGGCAGGCCTTTGGTATGGTTGCTCCAATGCTGTAGAACACATTTACAGATATTCTGGCCTTTTAAAGATAAGGTTGAACTAGAATGCCAGTTTTGGGGGGACATTTTAAATTATTTCTCTATCATATTGTTATCCCTTAACACTCGAAGTGATAAAAGAGGAAGTAAAGAAGTAGAAGTCATATTGTGAACTGGTCAGAATCTATGGAATGAATTCCATAATAAGTACAGTAAATGAATACAAAAAAATTAGTTATGCCATTATTTTCTCTTTTAGTTTTTGTTGTTCTTGATATGTAAAGGCCCCAGTATTATTTATGACCATTTTTATCTTCCTTCCTATCTTATCAGCCTGTTCAAAATATCCATAAAAAGAAGTCAGTAGGCATACTTTAATCCATCCATTAGGTCAAACTATTATAATTTTTTTCCTTTTATTGAGTTATAAGATAAGACAAAAAAAATACAAAAGTAAATAAGGAAGCAGTGGCGGGAAAGAGGAGGGAATAAAAGTGGGGAAGGATTGGGAAAAAGAAAAAGAGGCATTAACTTCCAACTCCCTCTGTTGCAGTAAAATAAAGCATTAACATCAAACCTCAAATTTTTGTTTTTTCAAAGTAATATAAACTAGCCATTTCTATAAAGATCTATCCAACTACTTTAATTATGTAGATAGAATAATAACTTCAGAGATTGGAGGCAAGCCTGTTGGCCATTTTTAGTTTGTGATAAGATAATGAAAAGGAGATTTTTTTTTCTGATTTCTCTTCTTAAAAAATAAAAGCCAAGAACAACAATTTCTAATTTTTCTGAATCACTTCCAGCCAAGTCTTTATTCAATATTTAGTTGTCATAATTTACAACAACATTCTTGTAGACCAGGGATCTTCAAACTTGACAACTTTAAGACTTGTGGACTTCAATTCCCAGAATGCTTCCTCCAGTCATGTTAGCTCAGGAATTCTGGGAGTTGAAGTCCACAAGTCTTAAACTTGCCAAATTTGAAGAGCCTTGTTGTAGACTAATGGCAGGTCAACCTTTTGATTTTTTTAAATACTGCAGACAATAGCATGAATACCAAAAAGAGTATTGACTAAAATAATGCAATTTGTTCCATTGCAGTTCACGGTGGGTTTTCTCAATGGCTTGACTGGCAACCGTGTAGTGTAACATGTGGCCCAGGTGTCCAAAAGAGGATTCGTCTATGCAACAATCCCTTTCCTGCTAATGGTGGACGAAACTGTATGGAGCCTGATTATGAAATACACAGCTGTCAGAGCAAGTTGTGTCCAGGTAAATGCTCATATTTTGTTTATTTACATTGATTATCTTATAAATCTGAAACTGACACCATAAATACTTAAGTGATACTTCTACCATGATTCAGTGCAATTATTCCTTTATTACTCATGAATAATTAATACATTACGTTATCCCCTAGCATTCACTCTTGATGTTGAAGTTATTTAAACGAAATTTCACTTGTGTCCTTGGAACTTTCTTCCAAATTCACAATCTTAGCAACCACAACTATGTTAGTTTCTTTGATTTGATCAAGAGGACGTACTAAGGAAATACTGAATAATGGCCAATGTTGCTATTTAATCTATACCACCAATCCATTAAATATTTTATTATTGCAATTATGAAGTTATCAATCATTTTAGTGCATATGAGTAACTGCAAATAAATTTTGGGTGCTGTTTAGTGGATGGAAGCTGGTCAGAATGGGGGTCTTGGGAAGAATGCTCTAAAACCTGTGGGCGAGGCAACAAAACCAGAACCAGAAGTTGCAGCAACCCTCCAGCTCAACACAGAGGAAGACCTTGTGAAGGCAATGCAATGGAGTTGATGGTGTGCAACATAAGGCCCTGCCCAGGTGAGAAATGATTTAGTGCAGGGCTGTCAAACTCCCGGCCCATGGGCCGGATGCATCACATTCTGGCCATGGCCACGCCCAGTTTAGTGAAGGGGGAAAAAGTTCCGATACGTCATGTGATGATGCCGTGAGACGTGAGTTTGACACCCCTGATTTAGTGGTATGCTTGACATAAAATTTCATTTTCTTCCTCAATGAATCATTTGTAAAACATATCTACTTGTCTGCTCCAGAGTAAAGCCTGGAATTGGTTTTAAGGAAATGGAAAATTAGGAAGGTTTTAAGAAGATTTTACTCTAATCTACTACAATGTTTCCATAATCTGTTTTGAGATTCATTTTTGGATTGCTGTTCTTAATTTAAATTTTTCAGATACTATATTATAAACTGCCATGAGCACTTCTTTTCTGAAAAGTGTTATATGCAGTTAATGCATTCATAATATTAAAAACTTCCTATTAGAAAACCAAAAGTGAAATGGTTGGATCCAAAGTTTGTGATCATTAAAAAAATAAACACACGTCTGCCTTTATAAGTTTTTTCTCTTTTCCATCTTAATGAGACCTTTGATTCCCTCTAAAATTGTACAAGCAATAATAGGAGTGGTAGCTCAAAATGCCCTTGTTTAGTTTGAGGCAGTTTTCCTTTTCTAATACAGTATGTTCCAAAATTCTTGGAATCCCCTGTTAGGCTTCTGGAGAGAATCAGAGGACAAAAAATAAAATAAAATCCATTGTGCCCAGTGATGGGTTTCTAAAAAAATTTCCTATCAGTTCTATGGGAGCATGCATGCTCAGGGCTCAAAGATCATCCTCTGTGACAACGCTGGTGAGCTGAGCTGTTTTTTAGCTCAGCTGGGGCATGGCAATCCACTCTGCCACGTGAATCAGCTGAGCTAAAAAATCAAGGTAATATAGGAAAGGTAATGCGGGGGAGGGTGGGCGGGGCCAGCCAGAGGTGGGATTTGCCAGTTCTCTGAACTACTCAAAATTTCTGATACTGATACGCCACAACTGGTCCGAACCAGCTGAATACCACCTCTGATTGTGCAAATGGACTTCCCACATATGCCACTATGATCCATTCCAATTTGTATTTTTCTTTTCTATTTTGACAGGTGTTTTTTTTTTAACTAACTTTGTTTGCTTCTAGTTAATGGTGCCTGGAGTTCCTGGTTGTCATGGGGACCTTGCAGTGAGACATGTGGCAAAGGTACTCAGAACAGAATAAGGCTATGCAATAATCCTCCTCCATCATTTGATGGTTCGAACTGTGATGGGCCTGACGTACAGATGCAGGTTTGCAATGAGAGAAATTGTCCAGGTAAGTTACAAATTAATTTTGTTTTTAATCTGAGTTTATAGAAAGTACTTAATTTTTTTTTTCATTCTGTACAATTGGATCCGATTCTCGCAGTTTTCTTGGCAAGGACTTTTTGGAAGCGGTTTGCCATTGATTCCTTCCTAGAAATGAGGGAAAGAGATTACTAGACCAAAGTAACCCAGATGGCTTTGTACTTAAGGTGGTGTCAAACTGAATTTACATGATCCCACCACCAAATTAAATTCAGGCTGAGTTTGTTTTATGATGATTGCATTACTTGGAACCTGACAGGTGGGGCTAGAATTCATGATCTTCTGTTTTTTAGCCTGATGCTTTAAACATTACACTGAACCAGTTCTCATTTAAATGTGGTGTGTTTTAAATATAGGGTGAGGCAGAAATGAAGGGATGTTTGGCTAAACTGAATTTATGATGAAGGAACGAGGAAAGGGAAAGGAAAAATTTAGCATGTAAACTCTTTAAAGAAACCTCTGGGGATGTGCTCAGGTAACAAATTACTGAACAAAGAGAGTTCTAATCTCTCTCCTCCATATTCTTTAACAGCAGTCCTTGGCTCTCAGTTAACAGTTCCGCCTGTAGATGATGAAGTCAACCAAAGTAGTAGCAGGCAGTCTATGACAAATACAAAGTTTGGTTTTGTAAGATGAAAGAGGGTGAGCCTTCCTTCATATAGAGAATATTCATATTCTTAAATACTGCTTGGAACTTAATAGCAATAGCACTTACATACTGCTTCATAGTGCTTTACAAAAGTGGTTTACAGAGCCAGCATACTGGCTCCAATAATTTGGGTTGGGTCCTCATTTTACCAACCTCAGAAGGATGGAAGGCTGAGTCAACCTTCAGCTGGTGAGAATGGAACTCCTGGCAGTGAGCAATGAGTTAGTCTGCAATACTGTGTTGGCTCCTTAATCAATTGCTCTAATTTGTAGCTTTCTTAGACATCAGATTCAGTTACACAGAATTTGCACAGCAATTATCTGATCTGAATGTGTGTATGTAAAAGATACGTCTTTTCCTTTTACTAGTGAATGGAAAATGGACTTCCTGGTCTAGCTGGAGTGCCTGCACTATGTCTTGTGGAGGTGGTACCCAACAGAGAACAAGAGATTGCTCAAACCCACCCCCAGAGAATGGTGGACTCAGATGTGAAGGGAACGATCTCCAGGTTGACTTTTGCAACACTGACCTCTGCCCCAGTAAGTGCATTGGACCAATTTGATATATACTGAGAAAGATTTCATCTTGTGGGTGATTAAACATTAGATCGGAGTCTGGTCAGAAGAGCTATACTATTACATTCCAGGTAGGAGGGCAGAGGAGTTATTTCAATATAGTTATTTCCAAAAGTGTTCCCTTGTCTTTATTTTAACAATAGGCTGACAATAGGCATACCATTGATACATTCTTTTTATTGTTATTAATTCCTGTGCCTTTCGGTATAAAGAAAAAATACTGATTTGAAAAATGTCCTGTTCCCAAAGTACATGGAAAATGGGGCCCATGGAGCAGCTGGGGGATTTGCAGTCGAACATGTAATGGTGGCCATATGAGAAGATATCGGACTTGTGACAATCCTCACCCACTTAATGGAGGAAGAGCCTGTGCAGGGGCTGATACACAGACTCAGAGATGTCATGCAGAGTTATGTCCTGGTGAGTTTTGTTGAGATAGACAGCCGGACTGGAAACATAATATTCTAGATGTATGCAAAACAATGAGGTTATTTCTAACAATAACAATAGAAACATACTGGAACTGAAGACCTAGGTCAATGACTCTGCACATTCATAGGGGTAAAAATTCATCACAAGTTCTGATGGATTTGAAATCTGGATATCTGTGAATGAGCTATTGGTTGTTACTTCTTTTGTACCAATCTACATATTACTGCAGTGTAGCTCTGTTCCCAACCAAAATAATGGTGCAAAGAGGAACAGAGACTGAGGTGCTAAGCCCTCTTTGAATTGATTATTTTGCTTTATATAGGCATTTTGCATCCCAGACTCTGATTGAAGAAAAAAATTAAGGGATGTATAAAATCCACTCAGTTGATCTACTTTGGGAATGAATGAGATCAACACACTTTTGAAGAGACTGACCTGCTGTACCTATTTCTTAACTTGCAAACATCCATCAGACATCTTCTTTATTGCTATTTTACTACACAAAATAGATGTGTGAATGTGCATGCAATTTTAGTATGTTGTGAAATAGATATTAAAGATTGTGAGTAGAGGTCCTGAACTATATACAGTATAAGTGAGGGATCTCTACTCCATTCTCCAACTTCCTCTCCTTGCCTATTCTTGCTCTAGCCTGCTCTATTTCAATCATAGATTTTATGTGATCTCCCTTCATCTACCTTTTAACTATTGATAGACCTTTCATTCATTTATGCATTATTAGCAGTAACAGTAATATTTTCAGTTTTTATATAATAATTGTATTATAATAGTTGCATTTGTCATTACCCAAAAAAACCTCCCAAACTCTTGAGAAGCATTAATGAAACATTGTTAATTTTTTATGTTACTTCTGTATTGGTTTGCAGTGGATGGAAACTGGGGTCCATGGCAGCCTTGGAGTACATGCTCAGCAACTTGTGGAGCAGGGGAAAAGATCCGATCACGGTTGTGCAGCAATCCACCTGTCTCTAACAATGGACGTCCTTGTCCTGGAGATAAAACTCAAATATCCAGGTGTAACATTCAGGCTTGTCCAGGTACCTGTGCATATCCAAGTTTATGTCTCAAATGCTAGAGGGAAGGTGAAGCATTTTATGTTATGGGTAACTCACAACTCGTATTGGTGTTACTTTCCAAACAAGAAGAAAGCATATTCCGAATCCTAATCTACTTTAATGAATCTTTACTCTTGGATTTAAACAGCATGAGGTAGAGAGGTTAATGATTACTGGAATTGCAGCAGCTTTAAAAGGAAATGTAAAAGTTTCTCCTAAGGCAATAACTTAAGATGCAAGATACTATTGTCCAATTTGTGTCTTTTATTCTAATGAATGCTGATCCTGTCTATTCACTGAATGATTTTAACACTATTATAATGGTATAATGATACATGTTGACATTTGTAATGTAAATCCTTTGCTCTTTAGGTCTTTAAGAGTTGAACTAGATTCTAAATAATGCAGAGCTGGTGCAACTGCATTGTTTATTTCCATTATCTTTCTTGTAATGTTTTCTAAACCCACCACCCCCCACCAAAAAAACCATCTTGCACATTAATACAGATTGGAAAACACTTAGTGTGTTCCTCTTTTAGATGCGGAGGGAAGAAAGAATACAGCATCAGCCATACTTACTGTATCTTGAATTTGATGTTCAAATGAGAACATAAAAAGGGAATGAGAATAGCTAAGAAAAGTCCACAGCTAGTGACCATAGCTAAGAAAAGCACACAGCTAGCATCCTTTATCTGAAGACAAATAGGGTAGAAAGTATTAAGTTTTGTCAAAGCTGCCAAAATGTTGAACCATTGACATCTTAAGAATTCTGAAAAATAGAAAGATAAAGATTCATATAAGGCTGCCATAGTGGGCAAAGCCAACAACGGAAAGAGTTTTGCAGATAATGTATTTTATATATAAAATCTGATGCCCCAAACACAAACTTTCAATGCACATTTGAGTCTCACTTCTCACATATATTCTACAAAATTGCCACAAACACCGAATTAGCAAATCATGTGTGATTGCTCCTGGAGATTACAAATAAATTTTAGCGAGGAGGTGAATTCACAAACATGGAATCTGTGAATAATGAGGACCAAGTGTATGTTTTTTCTTGTTCAGGATCAGTAAATCCCCTCCCTCTCACACACATTTCCAGAAAATATGATTGACTCATCCCCCCTCCATTTTTCTTTAGATTATTTTAGATTATTTCTCCTCTATGTAATATATCTCATTCTGGCTTGCTCTTTTTCTCTCTCCAAATGAATTCCACATACAAATAGTTTCTATCTTTCTTAACATCTTTACTGGCTCCAATTCTTTCCTCTTTTTTTCTTCAGTTTTCAGCTTGCACCAAAGCATGCTGAAGAGGCAAGGAAAGCGAGGTTGTTGGAGGCCCAAATTCTGAGGCTTTCTTTTAATTTGGCTAACTATGGTTACTTGATAACCAGCAGCAAATGCAAGTAGTCCTTATTTAGCTACTGTATCATTTAGCAACCATTTAAAAGTAATTTTGTGACCAATATACACATTCATGACCTTTTCGTTTTGATTTTCAATTAAGTTGCTAGTCCTGATTGTGGTTATTAAATGAGGGCTTCCTGCGTTATATTGCTGACTCAGATAGATTTACTCAGGATATTTATTATGCTTCTGAACAGAAGGTCAATAGAGCACTTGACTTCTGATACTGCAGCAAATCCTTGATATTTTCTGGTATTATAACCATTTGTACTATTTGCAGCAGCATTACAGCAGAGACAGCAGAAATATAGTGAATCTTATATTTCACTGCAGATTTGCTATCTTTTGCTTCACTAAAAGACCAATTTTTGAGGTTAATATGTTCAGCTAAACTCAAAGAAGAATTTGGAAAGTATTCAAGGTTCCTGGCAAAATGTTGCAAATTAATCTAAAAGTTATTTATTATTTCTTTTTTATTAGAGCCATACAGAAAGTTTCTTAAGTGTTAGAAAGTGATTAAAATGCTGTGTAATCCAAGTGAAGTTGCTTGTTGATCCCCCTGAAACTTGTAAATTTGTAAACATAAATTTACAAAAATCTGATGAGGTTTGAAAAAACAGAGATGTCTCTTTTGTGGCCAATACTTGGAATGTTTTTTCCTCAGATGCAACAGAAGAACACAAAGTGGTTTCACTTGTCAGAATGATTAATATACTCTGGTGGTTTGGCTAATTTCCTACTCAAATAATGGCATAAACCCTGTCTGAATTCCTTTAGGAGCTTACTCTACTTTCCTTCCTGCCACATTTTGTTATGTTGGAACTAGCAAGCAGTGTTAAACAAGAATAATTTTTCACCTACAGGACTTTGCACCTCATAAAATGATATCCCTCTCTGGGCACCCGATCGGGTAAAATGTTTAAGTCTGATAGATGTGCAATTTGATTTTATGGTTCTCTAACAAAGAAAGGACTGTGGGCTCAAACCAGCACTTGACACCCAAACCCATATATGATTTTATTTAAAAAAAATATTCTATTTCAGTATGAGTTTTCCCAGACAGGCATATTATCAAACACAAGGAGACATACAGTTTAAAAACTGTATGGTTCTCTTATCCAGCATTTGTGATATGTATGGGAAATCCATAAATGGACTAATACAGTGTTTCTCAACCTCAAGCTGGCTGGGGAATTCTGGGACTTGAAGTCCACATATCTTAAAGTTGCCAAGTTTGGGAAACACTGCACTAACATCAAGCCACTGAGATGCGTATGCTTCTTGCCGTTATTTTCTTAACCAATGATAGCAGTTTCTCTCCGTGAATTTGTCTAGTTGCTGTTTTGTTTTACCATCATCAGTATGAATTCTAGAATTTAGTTGTATATTTTGGAGAAAACTGCTTTCTTTGCTTTCCTTTCCTTTCCCCCACAGGTGGACCCTCACATGCAAGAGGAAGTGTCATTGGACATATTAATGATGTTGAATTCGGAATCGCTTTCCTGAATGCTACCGTAATAGATGGTCCAGATGAGGATATTACAAGCGTAGAAGCCAAAATTACAAATATCCCTTGGAATCTTGGTACAGCTGTTCCTTTTATGCATTAATTATTTTATTTAACGTAGCAGATATACACCATTTGTTTTAGTTGTAATATTATAAATCAACATGAAAGGTTTATGTTTATCATGGCTACAACACTAGATATCATCAAGGTTTCATAAGTACAGAGCACATCTTATTTTTTCCAGGAGCATAGAAGCATTTAAGAAAATGGCATAGCACAAGACTAGTTCAGACCCTTGAGGGCCTATGTAGGTTTCAAACGGCATTCTGTCTATGCAGAAGGCCATCAGGACATTCGATAGCAGTGTGGGAAAATCAGAAAGCAGGCAAACACATTGAGATCCTTGTGCTTATATTCTTTATAATGGTGACTTATTCTATCCTTTTTCATAAATTATTTATGGCAGTCAAGAACAAAGAAAAAATATCCATGATCTTCAGGTTTTGTCAGCTAAATGTGAGAGGCAATTGCTTCTAGGATGTGATTAAGAAAAATGTTTCCCCAAAATTACAAATATCAAAAAGATGCTATGCTCCTAAACATCTAAAAATATGTTTTTCCTCCTAAAGGTCCTGTAATGAGAGTGCTGGTTTCTATTCTGAGTCCTATTTATTGGATAACAGCCAAGGAAATTGGAGCAGCTGTGAATGGCTTTTCGCTCACCAGTGCAGTTTTCAAGCGGGAAACACAAGTAGAATTTGCTACTGGTTAGTAAAACTAGGATACAGGTATTTCTTTTGCATAAGATCCAAAACATTTTCTTTTAGAAGTGTTTGTAATTAATTTGTATGAGTCCATGGAAGAAGTGAACTTACAGAATGAACCCAATGGCAGCAACACCTTGATAGCCCAATGTTGCTTTGTACTTTCCAAACAAAAATCTGTACACTAAGAGAAACTATGTTTTAAGATATGCATATTAAAATGTACAATAAAATGTGTGCAGCTTTTAATTCATGGTTTTAAAAAAGAATCCACAAACTAGTATGAAAAGTATGAAACAATTACAATAAAGTGGAAATTGTTAGATTTGTGCAAATTGTCAAGAGGCAGAAAGACATTAATAGCTGCCTCTCATTTGTTTAATGTTTTAATAAATATGATTGTGGTAGTTTTGGGTAGAAGCCATTCTGTAATCATTAGCAAATACGTATTTAAAGAAATTCATTTTTACAGACATTTAGTTCTAGACTAAATAGTTCATGTCAATTCATTTCACACTTAAGGTGTCTTATGAAAATATACCCCATGCTCACATCATTCACTCATCAGTACTATTGTTGAAATTCATAGGGGAGCTAGTACGAATGAATCATGTTGCCCGTGGTTTGGATTCAGATGGTTCTTTACTCTTGGATGTTGTCATCAGTGGCCATATACCACAGCTACAGTCAACAGATGATGTTAATGTAAAAGTAAGTCAAGACATCACTGCAATCATAAGTATAAATTAAGATTCTTTGCTATATATAGTATTCAGCCATATTCAACCATCACACACACACACACACCACACACACACACATTCAGATAATTGTCTAAAATGTCTTAGAATCACTGTCCAAAAACTGATCAGGCAACAAAATATTGTGTTTAGAAATGCCAAATCATGCATTTAATGAATATTATTTAATGAATATAATGCATAATAAACATTCTTTTATATGGTGGATTGCTTCCATTCTAAAGATATGCCTTCATTGGTGCTTCTATTTATCAGTTGCTTTATCTAGCAGCCATTGAGTCTCTCTCATCCTATAAAGTCTATTTGTTTCTTATTTACTGATGAAGTTTACTTCTAGAGAAAAAGATGTTTCAGAGGTTATGCATGAATGGATTTTGGTGCACATAACTTTTATTTTAGATATTATTCTAAAATAGGTACTGTATTAAAACTCTGAACCTGCAGAGTAGTGGGTTCAAAACTTCTTCTCCCAGAATCCCTCTGGGTCTTCATACTGGGCCCCTCTGGGCCCCACCTTTTCCTTTGAATAGCAAACTTGATAATTCCTTCTGTTACCACCAATCCTTTTGGGGGATGGGACGTCTCACTTGGCATCCCTTCCCTAATTCTGGTGTGTATGAGAGATACAGTAGTCATTCCTAGGGCTGCTTTTTTGGCAATTAAAAAAAAAACAACAACTGAAAAATTGGACCTAGTTTCCATGGTGACACCTTCAGTATTGCATTATTGTGGCTTGAGGATTCAGAATTGTTTTTAATTTCAAATATTAAAACCCAAACATTGAGTGTTGAAGAAATAAATTATCTAGTTCTGTACATCACAATGATACAACACATAACTTATTTAAAAAGAAAACATTCAAGAAATTGTAATGAAAAACATTGATGTATGCATTCTAAAAATCATGAACACAGCCTGAAGTACACTTCTGTAATTTGCACGGGTAAATAAGAACATGAGTGTAAGTGCTAAAGTCTCAAAAATCAGAAATGAAATCTAGTTAGGGTGAAGGTTCATTCTCCAAGCTTATGGATTTCTAGTACATCTAGTACACTAGTACAATATTTCTCTCTGAACATTATGCCTATTTCTATAGAAATAGTAACCTCCTGAATCAAATGTTCATCTACTTCAATTATATGGCTCTTTTTAGCCTTGAAGAGAGCCTGCATTAATCAGAAGTTTTGTGGATGTTGTGTGGATGATAAAAGCCCTTTGCCATTCTCTTTCCTTAGGTTTCTTCCAACTTCTGTTCTTAATTTTTTAAAATTACCTATACTTCTTTATTTCCAGCAGAGGGAGGTGCTGAAGTATCTGACTCCTCATGTGACCAAGAACATTTCTGCCTTCTGGGGATGTGGTTTAATAGTCTAGCACAGGGTAGTCAAGCTTTTTATACCTACCGCCCACTTTTGTATCTGTTAGTAGTAAAATTTTCTCTAACCGCCCACCGGTTCCACGGTAATGGTGATTTATAAAGCAGGGGACAAAACCCCTTCCGCCCACCATGAAAGCTGGAACGCCCACTAGTGGATGGTAGGGACCAGGTTGACTACCACTGGTCTAGCACAAAGAACTGGTTACTGTCCAAACAAGAACCAACCAGTGGGAATAAATAAATCACTGGTGTCATATTATGTTGCTGGAACACTGGCTCCTGTGAAAGGATAAATAAATCTTCGAGAATTGTTTTGGGGCTTGGGTGTCAAAGCACCAGATAGTGTTCTTTCTTCTTTTTAAAGAAAATATTCATGTTCCTTATTGTAGGTCATCTTCTGCTTATTGATTTCCCTCAAGGTAGTGCTGATTCTTTTTCCTTATTTTTTTGTCAATGTTCCATTGCAGGACAATAAGAGCAAAGAATCTGGGTATTTTCAAATGTAAAGACAAATTCGGTGACTATCTGGACTAATCCCTGCTTTCTTGGCAAGTTATTCCCCCCCCCACCCCCCACCCCGCCCCAGAAGTGGTTTTGCCCTTGCCTGCTTCCTCAGAAGGCAAGAATGTGACTGGCCCAAAGTCACCCAGCTGGCTTTGTGTGTAAGAAAGGGCTAAAACCCACAGCCTCCCAATTTTTAGCCTGGTGCCTTAAAGTGCATTTCTAGTTTATTCCAAAAGCCAGAAGTAAACACGGAACTTTGGCTTTTGCCGTTAATTCCTGCACTAAGCATAAAGCACTGATGTCATTCCTTTGGAAAACAAGTAACTGGTATCAAGACCAATTTCACCAATTTATTAAACCATATATCTACATAAGTATCATTTGAAATTTTAGATAGCAATTCTTCTTTAACTGTAAATGATTGTGAATTTTTGCATGCTGAACAAGGAGAATTCTGTTTGCAGTTTCTTCAGTTTAAAGCTGTGATGTTCATTCCAGGATTATATAGAAGATTACATTCAAACAGGCCCTGGTCAGCTGTATGCTTACTCCACTCGGCTCTTTAGCATAGATGGCGTCAGTTTACCATACACTTGGAACCATACTATTACTTACGATCAAAATCTTGGGAAAATGCCTTTCTTGGTTGAAACACTTCAAGCCTCTTCTGTTAAAACAGAATACAACACACACGAAGAAGCTCTGACTTTTAAAATAGCTGCCTCCATTATAAAAGGTATGAATTTTGAGGAAGGTAGTTACATACTTTATATTTATTTTTAAAAAATATGTTTTGTCCTTTTCCTTCTTTATAATTTAGGTCAGATCACACGTGAAAAACTGTCAGTAAAATGAGGGCATCTATATGCTAAAGTTTAATATAATTATATTTATCTAAATAAGGACCAAGTCAAATAAAAAAACCTTTGTAATGGTTGCACACAGACTTAGAAATGTTTGTCAGTAATCATGCACTCATAAAAGTTTTATTATCTTACCTTTTGCTTATTTTGTAAATAATTTTTTTTCAAGATAGAACCATCCTTTGAGAAGTTATGACCTAATCCATCCTGGCAATTTTGGTTACATCTGAGCAATTGAGTACCAACATGATGTGATGGGGTGATGTTCTTTTCTTATAGTCACCTTGAATACAAATGTTATTTTGGACTTATTTTTTAAAGTGTGATTCATAGAGATACATCATGTACTTTTTGGGTAAATATTTTAGTTCTGAATAGAAACTTTTTGAACTAAGATGCACAGCAAGTCTATTAAGGGCTGCCATAATAGAAAAAAAAAATATGAAATTCCACTAGCCCAACTGACTTCTCAACAGAGAATTTACAACATGAATTTGGTAACCTTGATAGTCAGCAGTTTAGCCTCTAATGAAATACCTCTAGTAAAGAAGAACCTGTCATTGTCAAGAACTGTTTTGTCATTATGATTACAGTAGTTAAAATCTGTTTCCAAGCCATTTCATCCATTCAGTTCTATTTCTAACCCCAGGAGTAATAAAAAAAGTGCTTTCCATCTTTGAAGTGGCTGTCTTCTGAAAGATAAGAGTAATAACTTATATCAATCTGATTAGCCATTCCCTTCTTCCACAGGAGATCACAGCAACCAGTGCCCTAATGGGTTTAGTTTGGATTCTTCTGGTCCCTACTGTTCAGGTGAGAGAACCCACGAATCTGACCATTGCCAAAATTGCAGTACACCATATATTCTCCTTCCTCTTTCATGGACTGTTTTCCCCCCTTTTGGTTATCAAAACAAAAAGATAGTAAAGTACTGTTTGGTATAAATGTCCTTCCAGGTGTTTATTTACTTTTTTTTTAAGGGTTATTTTCAGTGGTGGAAAAATCCAAAATTGCCTGAGGAAATAAACTGGCAGATATACCTGAAATTCTGAAACTAGCTTTTACAATGTGCTTTAGAATAACATGTTCTTTTAAAAAAAACTGAATTTAAGGTTTTTGTCTTTTCTGCTTGATAATGGGTGAATTCAAACAACATATAATGGTTCCTGGTTTCTTTTCCTTACTATTATTGTAAGGGTGCTAGCATTGTGGGGATTTCTTCTTGTGGGGAATAGAATCTGGGGATGTGAAAGATAAAGCCTTTAGCAGACTCCATGCAGCTGTTGGGCTACAGATTGTACTCTTAAGTACTTAGCTATCTGTTAATTATTCTGTTTTTCCCTATTAGATGAAGATGAGTGTACAACTCAGAAACCATGTTCCCATATATGTCACAATGTTGTAGGAACCTATTACTGCTCCTGTCCCAAGGGTCTTACTATATCAGCAGATGGAAGAGCATGTCAAGGTAAGCATCGTTTTCTGAAAATCTCTTGGAGGGCAATCAGTGTCCCTGAAATCTCTCCCTAGGAGAGACCAAGGAGGGTGAGACCATAACTTCACTAGTCCAGTTCTACCTCATGAGCAATTATTTGTGGCTGGCGGTTGTTCTTAATTAGGGAATTGGGGACTCAGAAACAACAATGAAGATTAAAGGAGCCATAGATTGAAAAAGAATAAAATGGTTTATCTCTAAGACCAGAGGGTAGCACAATAGCTGATAAGCTGCAATATATTTTTTGGATTATGCCCTTTTAGGCTTCTTCTGTATACTATCTTTTCCTGAGAAAATGAATGCTGCTTCTTCCATGATGATATATTGAAATATGTCTATTCTTCAACCGAGCCTGTATTGCCATTTGAACTATATTATACTTTTGTATTGCTATTTAATGCAGATATTGATGAGTGTACCTTAGGGAGGCATTCATGCTTGGCTGGCCAAGATTGTGAGAACATTATTGGCTCATATCACTGTGTGGTTCAATGTGGGATTGGTTTTAGAAGAACACCAGATGGATTGAGTTGCCAAGGTATGGAAATGACTATATACACCAAGCACTTTCATTAAAGTGTAATGCTTCATTAAAGTGTAATGCTTCATTAAATAATACTTTCATGGGGATAAATTGTTCCCTAGAATAGTAAGGTATTTTTTTATAATTTCCAAGTAACCAATATTATTAATAGTCTTCCATTCAGATGAGCTAGGGATAATATATGCTAGTAAATTTCAATCACGCGTCTTCAACTTGGGCCTTATTAACTGCATTGAACTGATCTTTCAGCAATCATTACATTACATAGCATCATTCCCATGGGACATTTCTGGCCTTCAATTTCAAAGCATTTGCTGTTGGGGCTGCCATCTATGAATAAGCTACTACTTAGGAAAAGTTTTAGGCTAATGATTATGTCCCTGAGGCACAAGCATGATTCAGTAATTGAATTTTATACTATTCATAGCATTGTCTCATTTCCAACTCACAGCTGAGGGGGTTTAAGGTTGTTTTTAGAAAAATAGTACTTTTTCTCTTTTTCCACTAAAAGTTTGGCTATGGACATCATCTAGCATATTCCAACAATAATGTGGTTGCTGATGAGGCCAGGGAACAGGATCTGCCCAGCTTCTGTTGGCCACTTTAGACGAGAGGTGGTATTCAGCAGGTCTGGAGAACTGGTAGCGGAAATTTTGAGTAGTTTAGAAAACCGGCAAATGCCACCTCTGACTGGAGATTTTACAGTATCCTTCCCCTGCCACACCCACCAAGTCACACCCACAGAACCGGTAGTAAAAAGAAATTGAATCCCACCACTGCTTTAGACTGTTGTGAGTCTGCCCTCTACCCTCCATTCAGAGATGGATTTTGGCCTGGGCCAGAGGACAGACTAGACATCTAATGTCTTCTATGGCCTAACTAGCACTGTTTGAAGTGGATTACTACTTCCATCCCCAGATTTAATGCATGAGTGCGCTAATCCTATTAATTAGGAGAAGAAGCAGAGCCTGGGGTTGGAGTCAAGAGAGGAATCAGACTGAAGTCATTATGTTTCCACAAGTGATCCCAGTCCAGTCTCCCCCTTGAATTTTATTGATTATAATCTAGCACCCATTTAATGCAGATCATCAGTTGACTAGATCTTGTCTATAACTTTAAGGAATAAATCTTATTAACTGCAACTTAGCATATAGTCCTGATTCTTCTTACCTGACAATTAACCTGAGAAGAAAGTTTTGCCACCTTCAAATTGGTTTGCTTTGGTTACCAAAGATCATATATCAGTCCCCTCCCCTTCTTCTAACATATAATGTATTATATAACAGGTATGGGCCAAGCATTGATGACTTTGATGGTGTTTTCATTATTCAAAGTTGACTTTAATAATTTTCTTATTCTTTATATTCATTTTTACTAATAACATTTTAACTTATCCATGCTTGACCATTATAAGACCATTATAAGAAAGGTAGGATATAGTCAATTAAAAGATAAAAGGTATATCAAAATCTAAAACAATGATAATTTTTAGAAAGCTAAAAAATAAAATACAAAGGATATATAACAAAAGTCTAAAAAATCTAATAGGAGGAGTAGGAGCATTAAAGAGATGTAGAAGAGTATAAAGTTGTATGTGACAGATTATATCTATCAAATTACAGAACACTCTAGTGCAGTGGTGTCAAACTCAAGGCCTGTGGGCTGGTTGTGGACTGTGGGTGCTTAAATCTGGCCCATGGGGCCAGCTGGGAAATAGCAAAGAACTGGCCCACAGTGCCTCTCACAGCCAATAGGGGTGGTATGTGTCCCCCACATGGCCGGTTTTTGGCCTTGAGGGCCTCCTGCAGCTTTTTGCCAGCCAAAACAAAGCCAGCAAAGTGTTGCAGGAGTCTGCTTAGACCAAAAATAGGGTGAGGGGGGCACACGTCCTCTCCCATACCTTGTTTTAGCCAGAAGGGTGCTGTAGGAGATATCCATTCTGTCTTCGTGGAGGAGAACTACAATTCTGATCCAACCCCTGAAGAAATCCAGTTTGACACTCCTGTTGTAGTGTGATGAACTTCTTGTTTACGGCCCGGGCCATTTTCTGATGGGTTTTAAGAGCTGCTTCACAGAGCCTGGCAATATGACATGTTCTAGAGGGGTTTGGAATCTGAAAGTAGGAGGGAGGCGTAGAATTTGGAAACCTGGATATTTGTGCAATAATGATAAGCTGGGGATTATACATATCTGTCTGTAATACAGGCACTGGAGAAGCAGATGCTCGGTTGCTTTTGTGTGTCCAGAGACACGGGGTCATTGACTCCTTGGATAAGGAGTTTTCCTGCAATATACATAGAGGAGTAAAAAAAATGGCAAACCTGTGCAACCACAAAGAACTACAAAGATATATACTTTTTATGATGTAATAAACCTAGAGGCAGAGTAGAAGTAATCTTTCCTTCCTTCTGGGTTTTACTTTTGCTTGGCAGCAAAAGTGCCAAGTAGTTTTCTAGCATTATAAAGTTTGATGCAAAGAAACAGGTCAAAATGTTTTTATTATTATTCAACAGATGTAAATGAATGCCAAGAGTCTCACCGTTGTCATCAGCATTGCTTCAACACCATTGGAAGCTTCCACTGTGGATGTGATCCAGGCTATCAGCTGAAAGGCAGAAAATGCATGGGTACAAATTTTACATAATCCAAAGTGGGACTGGAATGGCTTTTCACTTGTGCGTGAATACTTTACCCAACATAACCAAATATACTTGTATACAGTGGATTCTGAGCAATTTATTTCCATGCTTTTTGAAGTGTAGTTTTTCAGTGTGTTGATATAGTCATTATTCCTGAGCTTGCACTCTGCATGTCTTAAATAAAACAAGTATTTTGGAAAATTCATGACGTACATATACCTATTTCCTTTTCTCTTCAAGATCAGTTTACCTATAAAACAGTAGATGTGATTCAGTGATGAATGGGTCATTTTAGACATAGAAGCCCTGAGAGATGTCCTACTAGCAGCCTTGAACTTTCCAGTTATTCTGCTCCATTCAGATATTGAGAATGTCAGCTGATGTGATTCTGCATTCCCTTTTCCCCAATAGGGGGAAAAATCTCTATTCTCCTAATGTGGCTCATTCCAATAGCATTGTCCACTGCTTGCAAATTAGATGCTATCTCTCTCTCCTGTTTTGGAGGAGATGGAAAGATTGTCCTTTGAACAAATGGGGCAACAGTGAAATTTAATTATTTAATTTCATCTTGCTTTTCTGTTTTTGTTTTAAAAAGATGTGAATGAATGCAGACAAAATGTATGCAGACCTGACCAATTATGCAAGAATACACGAGGTGGCTATAAATGCATTGATTTGTGTCCAAGTGGAATGACCAAAACAGAAAATGGAACATGTATAGGTTTGTACATTTATTTATCATATTATTTTTAGAGTATAACAGAGAACAAGCTATTTCGATTATCTCTCCCTCTTTCTCTCAAATTTGTGAATGATAGTCATGGATCATTGATATTACCAAATATAATCATGAATATTACATGAACCTGTAATGGTCACAAAAAAATCTAGATTCTCTAATACCTTTTTCAACTAACACATTTAATTGAAAGACCTTAGCCTTCATGAGTTGCAGCTTACTTCATCATATCACTATAGCCACTCTATATATATCTGATGAAGTGATCTGCAGCTCACAAAAATCAAAACCTTTAAATAAAATGTGTTAACAGGAAAAAAAATCAGTTTTCTGACTTTTAGCTGTCATAGGCTCTCTTCCATGTTATTCCTCATTTCCTGCTGGTGAAAAATATTCTGACATTACTTTTTAAGAATATAGGCAGTGAAAACGAGCAGATTCAAGATAATTCACACTTTCCTTAGAAGGCATCTGGTACTAATTTGACTAACATATAAAGTCCCTTTCCATGAAATGGGGAGCCATATAAATGTGATTAATACATAAATATTTTTAACTAACACGTAAATATTTCAAAACTGAAGTATGATGAAAAAAGCAGTCAAGGAAGGTTTACAACCCTATAGGTATTTATTCTTATCAAGAAAAGGACACGTTTTCTTTTTCCTAATGCAAGATGTTGTCTTCCTCATCAGATGTTGATGAATGCAGAGATGGTACTCACCAATGCCGATACAACCAGATATGTGAAAACTCAAAAGGAAGTTATCGGTGTGTGTGCCCAAGAGGCTACCGATACCAGGGAGTTGGAAGACCCTGTGTGGGTAAGTCAGAATCTGGAATTGTATAAACTTTAAGGCTATCTATAGATAAGAATTTGAATGGCAAATCATGATTTGGAGCATGTGAACCTGGGAAAGCCTTTAATAAGTTCATATGATGTGTGTTGTCCTCTTGTGCTCCAGATTACATTATTTATTTATTGATTGATTGATTGATTGAATTTATATTGCCGCCTATTTACACATGGCGACTCAAGGTGCCTTGCAGACTATAAAACCACATTTAAAACAATAAAAACTAACAAAAGAATCAAATAAATTAATATAGTACAGTATAACAAAATCAGCCCCCACCTCCCACCCCCTGCCCCAGTGACAGGAGATCACATGAGCCATTTAATGGGCTCCATCCTGCTCCACGGAGAAGGCCCTTCTTCTGGGTCCCACCAGGTGTATCTCCCTCGGGGATGGGACCTGCAACATTCTCTGCTGCCCCACTCTGAGGGTCGGGTAGATGTGACCGGCAAGAGATGGTCCTTCAGATAACCTATTCAAATTATGCTATTTGAATTTGGATTATTTTCAGAGCCCTAATAAATATGAATAATATTCTTTTGCATATCATCTGCTATTGGTAGCTGCCTATGAAGCTCAAGGTGCTATTCTTCTTGAAATTAATACCATAGTTTCCAGAGGATTGGGTTTTTAAGACGTTTACTGTGGGAAAAAAACCCATCAACGTCTAATTTCATGCATGGTTGCAGAAAAATCCAAGGAAATGTAACTATTCACATTTACCTGGGTCATATTCCTCCCCACAAATGGGCATAATGGAGCGGCAATGGGACTCTCTGTCCCATAAATGGTCCCTACTTCTAACAGGCATTCATATTTCCTGTCTGTATAGGAAAAAGCTGACTTTAATACTCCCTTTAAAGTTCATGTGCTTTAAACATTGTCAGTGACCTATATTGCAATCTTAGTAAGAAAATAAACAAAAAATAATTTAAGCATGAGACATCTTTAACAGAAAAGTGAAATGCTTTCTTTAAAGTTCTCTACAGATTCAAGTGTAGTACACTTATATATTTCAATTCATTGTCATTCAAAAGATTCTATATTTTAGAATGTAAATTGGTCCAAATTTCCTTCAATGTTGTGCCCAGGTAAATTTAGACAGGATCATAATCCTTGTCTTGCATGAGAGAACACTTGAATATCATTGCAGGAGCCTTGCAACTATTTAAAGATTAAGATAATACTGAAAAATTCAAGTTCAAGAAAAAGCAAGGCCTCTATTTTGTTCATTGTATGCAGAGATCACTTAATTTGCCATAAAAGTGTGCATGTTTAGCTAGGGTGATCACATGGCTTTCATCAAACGTTGCACAAGAAGATTAATGCATGTACTGTCTATGTTTAGTGGTTTTAGAATCACATTTGTAATTTCAGCATTTTCCTCAGACTGATGAGTTTTTATGTTTTGTTTTTGTTTATGTGTGTTTTTCTCCTTCCCCTTGTCACATGGTGTGTTGCTTTGGAATCATGTCCCATGAGCAGACATTAATGAATGTGAACAAGTGCCTAAACCTTGTGCGTATCAGTGTGCCAACATCCCCGGCAGCTTCAAGTGTATCTGTCCTCCTGGACAACATTTATTAGGCGATGGCAAATCTTGCGCTGGATTGGAGAGGTTCCCAAATTATGGCACCTATTACAATAGCTATAATTATGTTCAGTTCTCCCCCATGAGAGACAACTATCGACCTCAACAATATATCAGGCACTCCTCCAATCTCTACAGCTCCTACTCAGAGTATAGGAACAGCAGAATTCCCATCGCCAGGAGTAGAAGAAATGTTAGAGTGCCTTGCCCTGAAGGCTATGAGGCAAGAAATAACAAATGTATAGGTAAATGTCACACCTGTATATGTGTGTATATGTATGTACTGTATATGTCTGTACATATGATGCATATTCTTTCTTTTTTGCTGCTCATTCCACCAACAAAGGCAGGTTGTTTGTCATTGTTAGAGTTCATCTTTAAAGCCTTAAAGGCCTGTCTAGATGAATGAATGTATTTCTTCATTTATTCCTGCCCAATTAGAAAGATACTTTCAAAGGTTCTTCATTGGATGCAGTGGCCAAAAATGAATACAATAAGAAGCTGATTATTTTCTCCAAACTGTGCAATGCTGTTGATAGCAAGATACATCCAGGATCTTCATTGCTTAAAATTATACCCAAAACTAAGAGCTTCTTCTTTCAAAATACTATTATTGGAGAATTTTAAAATGTATATGTTAGCTTAAGAAAGTACAAGTAATCTCTTAACTACAGCTGGGTTCTGGAAACTCTTAAGGTAAGCAACATGGTTGCTAGGTGAAACATCATATCACCACAATGACTTAGGACGTCACTTCTTCTGCTGTGGTCATTAAAGAAGTCAAACATGGTCATTAAGTGAAATGTCACATGACCATGACTTGCAATTTCATTCTTGGCTTCTCCCTTGATTCTACTAATTAGAATCCAGCTATGAAGTGTGTGAGAATAATGATCACATGACCACAGGGCATTGAGATGGTTGTAAACACTTGCCAGTTGTGAAGCACTTGAATGTCAGTCATGTGACCACAGGGTTGCCATGTTAAGTGTGAGGACTGCTCACAAAGTTACTTTTCTAGTGCGTTGTAACTTTGAACAGCTGCTAAACAGTACAATTGTTAGGTGAAATCTGCATGGTTTTGCTCTGTTAGTTTTATATCTATAACTGATTCTGAAGACTCTTTACTATAGTGAGAATAAAAAAAGAAGGAGGAAATGGAAGGAGGAGTTGCTTAAAAAAAGCAAATGCACCAAAAGGTTCAAACATGGGATTTGTTCATTTTCAATGCAGCCATTAAGAACAATAATTTTAACATGTGGTACAATTGCCACAAACAAATGTAAAAATTAGGCTGATAACTCTTTCTTCCATCTCATTAAGAGTTTTTAAAACATGTCAAATTAACATTTTATGATCAAATTAAAGGATATTTTAAGATATTCCTAGCAGTTGCATCTTTTCCCCCTTATTCAAAGGAAGATGAAGGGATCCATTTCCGCTCAACATGACAGGATATATTTTTTTTGGTTCACTGGATTGGAACCCATGCAGTGCTTAAAAGAAGTTTAAAAAACACTAAGGGCATGAGCTGATTGGTACTTTTTCATGTGAGTAAAAGCACATTTGCCCAATATTTAAAATGTGTAGGTGCCAGAGCACCCATATCCTAGACTATTGGATCTTAACCTGTGATCCACGGATCCCTGGGAGAAGGTGCAATGTTGTCACAATCTTGAAGAAATGTTATGATTTAAATTTTGAGTTAAGTCTTGGTTATGGTTATGGTCCATTTGGCCACAAAAGGCTCTTAAAGGAGGTCCTTGCTGAAGAAATGGTTGTGAACCACTGTCCTTCATGAAAGACTAAATAAAAAAGTGGATTACCCTGATGCTTCAGGTCATATTCTTCTGTTTTATAGCAGTTTTGTTTCTTCCCCAAAGTTCCCAAATCTATGATGAATAGTGTTGTCTGATTTTCTGAGTGAAAGATGCTAAGCTTATTGAGACTGTGAAGGAGGCCTTTTTACTCAGTGAGGGATTTCCCCTAGGGAGTTATATTTTACACTCCTGGCTCCTAAAAGACAGAAGTAAGTTGGGTGGTAATGATTCTGTCCTCCTGTGCCAGCCTTCAGATTGGTGTTGACTGAATCTCAGGCTTTGAGTCTTCTCACTTCTTCAGACATACTATGGTGCTGACAGACATTTTTACAACTAGCAGTTATCAACTTTACATTCTCTTTACTTTCTGTTTTGAAGGACTGGACAAGAGGCTCCTTGTCTAATAGTTGAAAGGACTTCGAAAATAGCTTTATATGTCAACCTCAAAAACTTTAATTGTGGCAGGATTCTTCAGACTTGCTAAACTGCATTTTCTAAGAAAAAAATAGTCTAAATACAGCAATAATCTAGTTGTATATGTCTGTGTCTGTGTGTTGGAATTTAACATTTGGAATCCTGCCTTAAGTGAGCTTTCCTCTCTTAGCCTGTCACTTTACATAAAATCTTCATGTTTGGGCTTTTTTCTTTAACATTTTTGCAGACATTGATGAATGTGAGAACAGAGGTGTATGTCAGCATGAATGCAGGAATACCTTAGGGAGTTACCAGTGTTTTTGCCCATCGGGTTACCGAATCATGCCCAATGGAAAAACATGTCAAGGTAAGAAAATGTTTTGACAGAGGGGAAGAATTAAAGCATAAGAATTAAAATTCATCAATATAGTTCATCAGTGCCTTAGAAATATGTTTCACTTGATATTATGATAGATAGCAAATATCTTAATGCATTAATTGTTTCAGTAATGGCCTTCATTCATGTGAGAGTTTACCAAGAGTTGTCTTTAATGTAGGGCAGGGCTCTTATCTGCTCATACTGAAGAGTACTAAGCTAATTAGTCACTAAGAATATAGATGTAGGGGGCACGATGGGTCAGTAGTTAAAGATGCTGAGCTTATCAACTCGAAAGTTGGCAGCCTGGATTCTGAGACCCGAGCCCTGCCTGACAGAGTGAGCTCCTGTTACTTGCCTCAGCTCCTGCCCACCTAGCATTCGAAAGCAGGCAAATGCTAGTAGATAAATAGGTACCACTTTGGTGAGAAGGTCACAACATTCTGTGTACATCGGTATATCATGCTAGCCACATGATCATAGAAATGTTTTCAGACAATGCTGGCTAAGAGACAGAAATGAGCACTGCTCCCTAGTGTCGGGCACAACTGGGCAAGGGAAAGCTTTATCTTTATCTTTAAGAATATAGTTAATAAGGAAAGGGAACAACTCCTTATAGGAGCATGAATAAGATGACTGCAATGAATCGCAATTTTGGGACAAGGTATTTTCATTTTTTAAAAAATTTAAAACTTTGGGATCTCCAGTAGAGTCTGTTACAAAATCATAGCAAGACATGGGGAAAAGGAAATGAGTGTCCACTTGGAATTAAAATTTGTAACAGTTAGCTTTCTCTCTCTCTCTTTTTTTTTAATCTTATGTTTTAATATATTTGGTGGAAAGCAAATCGCTCCAATGGAAAGAAGATATTTATTTTATTTTATTTATTCATATGCATATTTTATAAAATATTCCTTAGCATGCATGACAATGATGGTTCTGTGTTATTCCCTGTTGGTGCTATTTATCTGGGATGCAAAGTAAAAAAAGAAATTGAAATCAATGAATGGTCTATCTGAAATTGCTATCCCTTTTGAATCATATCAGATGTAGATGAATGCCTTGAACAGAACATCTACTGTGGACCAAACCGCATGTGTTTTAACATGAAAGGAAGCTATCAGTGTATAGAAACTCCTTGCCCTCCAAACTACCAACGAGATCGTCTTTCTGGGTATGCTTTATCTTCATCTCTCTGTTTTTCCCAGGTGTTCTTTGCATTTGGTAATTCAGTAGAGCATCACACACACACACACAAACACACACACAGAGTTACATACTGTCCTCATCTATCATGCACAATTGGAACCAACAAGTCGATCTTTAAACAAAGTGGTCAATAAGGGATACTGCAACAGTGCTTATGTTCAGCTTGCCATTGCTTTACAGACCTGAAAAGATCACAAATGCAAGGATTTACAAGTTACTTTTTTAAAAAATCACTGTTGTTACTGTGAAGGGTTGGTTAAAGAAGTAACAACTAAGCAAGGGATACTGGTAACCTTGAAATGCCAACTGTATTAAGTACTGTTTAATGTTAATTTAACAATCTACTTAAAAAGTCTCTCAGTTTGGGTAAGCTGAATGTGATGACTTAAAATATACATTTATTTTAATTTACATATATACATTCCTATCACATTGTTCCATTTCCAGATAAACATGTAGTGCAAAATGGAATAAGAAAGAGTAAACTGAGTACAACATAAGAATGCTTCTTCCAAAATGTTCTCACTTCAATTTCATCACAAATCAGACTTACTAGAGACAATGTATCTCCATCGCTTTTCCACATGTATATTTGCATACATTTTTATTTAAGCCATGTTTTGAAACAGGCAAAACTGTTTAAAGCTGATACTTACTTGCCAACATTCTTGTTCATTTATTTCTATATAAATAATCAACAGAATCACCTAACTATATTATGGATCCAATCAATCCAGGGATGATCTGAATTTTACAACTGTGGATAAGATTTGATGAAGTAAGGTAAAGAATAGTAGAAATTGATTAGATTACTTCTACACTAATACACACAACTATTTCTTTTCAGATCGTGCCTCAAGAACTGTCCAGCCAATGACTTGGAATGTGCTTTGAGCCCTTATGCCTTGGAATACAAACTTGTCTCTCTCCCATTTGGGATTGCTGCCAATCAGGATCTAATCCGATTAGTTGCCTACACTGAAGATGGAGTCATGCACCCAAGGACCAGTTTCCTTATGGTGAATGAGGACACGAGCATCCCCTTTTCACTCAGAGATGAGAACTTGAAAGGGGTGGTGTATACCACGAGGCCTCTGCGAGAGCCAGAGACATATCGGATGAGAGTCAGAGCTCTTTCTTACAGAAGTGATGGAGCCATTGAATATCAGACCACTTTTATAGTCTATATAGCTGTGTCTGCTTATCCTTACTAGGAGAAGCATTGCCCAAAATAATCAAAGTATGTTAACCACTTACATACATCCCACTGGGTGTCCAGAATGACTGCCTCATGAATAAAAAATTGTAGACTGTGCAACTTAGGAGAAAATGGTGCTAGGTTTCTTAATTCTGACTGCCAATCTTGTTGCAATAATGCCATCTTGACAAAAATACCTGTAGTCTATGATTATCATTGGAATCTTTACACATGCTTTATTTATTACACTGGAGCAATCACCTCCCAAAGATTGTTCTGCTGACTCTTTGGAACTAGTTAGCGATAGTAATTAGGCAATAATTTAGTGCTAAAAGAATGACATGTAAGGATGTTTTTATTTCTTCCCCAAACATGAAAACAAAATAATGTCCATGATACAGTATGAAAATAAATATGGTGTAGTTGTTGTTGTTTTTACAAAATTACAAATGTTTGCATAATCACAATAGTTTTTATTTAACACTTGGTGGAGTAACTTTCCTGAACATGACACAATGACAAGATAGTAATTGGTAATAATTGAAATATAATTTTAAGAAAGGCAAGACAGGTTGTGAGAAACCCAGACAGTTGGCTGGACATAATACACAGCAGCAATAACAGAATAACAGAATTGGAAAGGACCGTAAAGGTCTTCTAGTTCCTGCTCATGCTATACCATTTCTATACAATTGGCCATCCAGTCTCTTCTTAAACACCTCCATCCAGTGATGGGGCACCTACAACTTCTGAAGGCAAGTCGTTCCACTGGTTGATTGCCCAAGCTGGCAAGTCTCCTTAGTGCAAACAAATAGTAGCCAATTTGTCCTCCAGAGGTGATACATCTATCACATGATTAAAAAATAAAGTTGCAATAAATCCCTAATGCAGGAAACATATTTGCCCTTGCAGTTTATTGGTACTTTATATGGTGTACAAGCTAGGAACAACAGCTAGCTTTTGCAGTGGTTATTTAGAATGGGAAATCTGGTGAAGTGTGCAAAGAAGGGAATTCAACTTTCTTCTTCAAGTGTTGATTAAAGAACTTAAAATTATATTAAAACTTGCTTACCCCAAATATCAAGTTTGGTTTAAAAGTGTTTAGATGTCAAAACACTGTATAAGGTGGTAATAAACTCTGGAAGTGATTTTTGCAAAGATGTATTCTATTTTTATGAAAGTATATGTGTATATAAGTTTACTTGTATGTGTTCTCTATACAATGTAAAGGCCTTTTTTTCTCCTCAAAAAAGAAAAGAAAACAAGTGTTTTACCAAAGAATTTTGTTTACGCAGTGGTGCTAACCAAACAAAACTTCACTTTCTCTTTTTTACTATTAAATATAGCAAGGTTGTTATAAATTGTTTATTATCCAATGTTTCCTAAGTCTGTTTCATTTTCTAGATTAGTGCTACCAAAAAATGGTTACCAAATTGTGATTTTTTTTCTTGTGCAAGATATTGCACTAACGATATCATTATAAACTTATATATTTGTAATAATATTGAGTTATTATAATTATTACATTGAATTAAAATTAAACTATATATTAAGATATAATACAAATAAAATCCAGTCAAAATTAGGTTTTGGAGTAATGCCACTACTCCTCTGAGGAGCATGTGCTCTGCAACAACACTCATATTTCATGTCATGTGAACTGAACTTACTGAATTTACTCAGTATTCCAGTTTCTAATGACTCTGAGCAACCTACATTTGCAAATCAGGTTAAAAACAGAATGTCTAAAAGATCAAAATATCTCTGAATCAGGATTATCAATTAATTTACCAAAACTCAAACTCACCCATAGGGAGCAATACAACCCTCAAGGCTTATTGCAATTGCCGTATTTAAGTTTTCTGAAAACCAATAAGGTCGAAGTCACTTAAATTTTTGAAGGAATGCATTTCTACAGAAGGAGAATAGCAATGGAAAACACTTACATTCCCTCACTGAAGGGACATAGAGGAAGACCACATTACCAGTTCTAACTAGATCAACAGTTAGTTGATCTACTGTGAAACACTGCCTGCTTCTACCAGAGCTGCTACATTCTAGGTTATCTGTAACTTTCACATGTTCTTCACTGGCAATCTCATGTAGAATGGTTTGCACTTAGTTTACTAAGGCGAGTATGACTAATGAGAACTATTCCAGGAGAGATTGTAACTAGTGCACAAGATGGAACTGTGCAAAGAACTTCTAATCACAACTGCTTATTCACTGAGCAATAGCTTTGAGTTTAAGATGACTCTTAAACTAGTTCTGTCTGTAATAATTAAACTATACTTAAGGTAAAGATAAAGGTTCCCCTCGCACATACCTGCTAATCATTTCTGGCTCTAGGGGGCAGTGCTCATCTCTGTTACAAAGTTGAAGAGCCAGCACTGTCCAAAGACATCTCTGTGGTCATGTGGCTGGCATGACTAAATGCCGAAGGTACACAGAATGCTGTTACTTTCCCACTAAAGTGGTCCCTATTTTTCTACTTTCATTTTTACATGCTTTCTAACTACTAGTGTTAAGTTCGAAGAATAAGGAGACCAGATATCTGACCAGTGACTTCAACTCTTTAATAATAACAGGAATAGGAATAGAACAGAGCAACTCTATGGGCAGCAGTAACCCTTTTATAGGGTTGGCTGCTACCCTATTAACCAATAACCTTTGTGATAAGTTCAAATAATAACCAATAAGGAGTGGCCTCATCCTGACCAATCCCTGTTCGTTGTTTGAGGACCAATCAGGTGTGTAGGCCTTCAAACCCTACTTTGCATTTTATGCTAGTTACTTTTATTGATTCATAACACCCCTCCCCCTTGGGCTCCGTTTGAGGGGAGCTGTAACAAAATCCTCAAGGTAGACAGGCCGTTTGGTCTGTCTAGATGATTTCCGTGGCTCCACCGGGTTTTGCCCAAAGTCTGGTTCCGGTGGAGCGTTTGGATAGTCTCTATTTTGTTCCGTTTCGCTGCACGGTGCTTCCGTGCTGCTTTCGTTGAGGTTGTTTCTACTAACTAATGGTTCTTCGGGGTTTTGCAGTTCGGATTCCCCCAAGTTCAAGTCCTCTGGAGAAATCAACTCCCTCCCCATTTCATTTGCCGGTCCTTCCCTGGGCCGAAAGGTATCCGTTGGTCTGCAATCCGTCATATCGAAGTCAATTTCCTCGATATTTCCTCCCCCCTCAGTTTGGGAACCCGGGGATCCATGGCCGCTGGGTGGCAATCTCGAACGAAGCTGGTCTATGTGGCGTTTCCACACCCTCCCATCTTCTGTTAGTAGGCGGTAAGATCTGGGCCCTGTGAGGTGGGTGACGGTTGCGGGTATCCACAAAGAGTCGCCGGAAAAGTTTTTTGCAAAGGTTAAATCGCCTACCTTAAATTCCCGGCATTTGCTGCTGGAGCCGAAAGGCTTTTCGGGTGCGTATGCGGGGTGGAGCCGGTCAAGGTGCGATCATAGTTTCCGCCCCATGAGAAGTTCGGCGGGCATTTTGTTGGTGACGCTGTGGGGCGTAATATGCTGCAACAATAAAATTCGATTGATTTTTTCATCGATGTCACCGAATTCCATTTTGTGGAAGGTCTTTTTTACAAACTGTACCATGCGTTCTGCACGTCCGTTTGCCGCAGGGTGCGCAGGCGAGGTCAGCGCATGGCGGATGCCCCGATCAGCAAGATACTGTTCAAAGTGTAATGCAGTGAACTGTGGGCCGTTGTCCGAGACCAAAACGTCCGGGAACCCATGTGTGGCAAATAGTCTATTTAATCTGCTGATAATTGAGTCCGTTGTAGTTGTATTCATCCGATGGATCTCGAGCCAATTCGAGTAGGCGTCGACTGTAATAAGGAAGGTGTGTCCCCTTGTAGGCCCCGCAAAGTCAATGTGAATATGGGACCACGGTCCCCTTGGGGTTTCCCATTCGGTTGGGCTTGCTTTAGGTGGGGCATTACTGACGTCTTGGCAACGTTGACAAGTAGCGACCCAGGCCTCGATTTTCTTGTCGATTCCCGGCCACCAGGCATAGCTTCGTGCGAGTGCTTTCATCCGCACTATGCCCGGATGTCCGTCGTGTAATACCGCTAACACAGTTCATTGCAGTTTGTTTGGAATTATAACTCTATCTCCCCACAAGATGCAGCCCTTTTGGGAAAATAGTTCAGTTTGGCGGGCTTTAAAGGGCGCCCATTCTGGTGATACTTGTTCTGTTGGCCACCCACGCTCAACCTAGCGTAGGATGTGTTGCAAAACCGGATCTCGTTTTGTTTCGAGGGCAATGTCCCTCGCAGTCAATGGCGCGTGCAGGGCCTCAATTTGTAGCGTTGTAATGGTCGGTGCTGGATCTTCAACCGATTCTGGGAGTGGTGCTCTGCTTAATGCATCAGCGTGGAGAATTGCTTTTCCTGGGCGGTGTTGCAAGGTGTAGTTGTACGCCGCCAAGAATTCAGACCAACGAGTCATTCTGGGGAACAATATATACGGGGTTGGTTTATTTCCCGCAATAATCCCCAATAGTGGTTTATGATCAGTAATTATTGTAAATGCACGCCCATACACATATTCATGGAATCTTTTAACTGCAGCCACAATAGCTAAAGCTTCTTTATCCAGCTGACTATAATTCCTTTCAGCTTTAGCTAGAGTTCGTGAGAAAAATGCGACGGGAGCTTCTGCTCCGTTTGGCAATACGTGGGCCAGGATTGCTCCAATGCCAAACGGCGAGGCGTCGCAAGTAATAGTCAATGGCAGAGTTTCGTTGTACTGCATAAGTACAGAATCAGAAGTTAGCAGTTTTTTAACTTGCTGGAAGGCGTTTTGTTCCCGTTGCCCCCAAACCCACGTTGCTTTTTTGTCTAAAAGTCTATGCAGTGGTTCAGCTACCGTTACTTTATTTGGTAGAAATACGTTATAGAAATTGATAAGTCCAAGGAACGCCTGAAGATCTGCCTTGTTCCTGGGAGTGGGGGCCCTCTTAATTGCCTTCAATTTGTCCTCAGTGGGATGGATCCCTTGGCTGTCCAGGAGGTATCCCAGAAACTCTACCCTTTCTGTGCATAAGTGGCATTTATTTCTTTTGACCTTGAGGCCGGCGTCTTGGAACCTTTGTAAGACCATTCGGAGTCGTTTTTCTAGAATGTCTCTGTTAGGGGTGGCGATGAATACATCGTCGAAATACGGTACGACCCCTCTTATTCCTTGCAACAGTCTCTCCATTAAGCTTTGAAAGATCCCGGGAGCAACGGTCACCCCGAACTGGAGTCGGTTGCATTTAAACGCACCCCTATGGGTGACGATAGTTTGCGCTTCGGCGGTGGCAGGGTCTACAGGCAATTGCTGATATGCCTGCGCTAGATCTAATTTAGTGAAAATTTTTCCGCCCCCCAAGGAATGGAGCAAGTGCTGCACTACTGGCACTGGATATGCACTTTGTTGAAGTGCGTGGTTAAGGGTGGCCCGATAGTCTCCGCAAATTCTCAGTGACCCATCAGGCTTGATAGGCGTAACTATTGGAGTTTCCCACCGGGCATGGTCGGTGGGTTCCAGCACGCCCTGTGCTATTAGTTTATCGAGTTGTTCGTCGATTTTAGGTTTCAGGGCGAACGGAACCCGCCACGCGGCTTAAGGCGGATGGGTGCTACCTCAGGATTCAAATTAAATGATATCGGGGTCCCCTTGTACTTGCCTAGTCCGCTCGCGAAGCGTCTCGGAATTCTTGCACGAGGGCCTCCTCCCAATCATTGCTCTCGGCCGGTGAACTCCGGCTACGGTGATCCCGAGCGGCTTGAACCATTGTAGGCCTAAAAGGCTAGGCCGGTCACGGTCAACAACAGTCAGTGGCTGCGACGGTGCGGTCCTTGAAAGAGACCTGGAATTGGCGGGACCCAACGACGGGAATTCGATTACCCTGGTAATCTTTGAGTATAACCCTTTGAGGATTGAGGTCTTGGCGGCGAATTGTTGGAATAAGCTGCTGGAGCGTCTTCCAAGATACCATCGAGAGGGATGATCCTGAGTCTACCTCCATCACACAAGGTTTGTTTTCGATCGCGACCTTCACCCGGATTTTTCCGGCGTCTAAGGATGTAGCGTGGCCTATGGTGATTGTTTGGTGGGTTTCTTCCCGTCTGGTTTTTTTGCGCCTGGGGTTAGTGGTGGACGGGTTGTTTCTGTAGGAGTGGTTTCCCCATTGGTGGTTCAGTTTGTCTCGGTGTGTACCGAGGAATCCTAAAGATTGGCATTCAGCCTGTCGGGGTTTGGAGTTGGAGGCTTGTTTACTTCTGCAAACCTTTGCGATGTGACCTCTTTTTCCGCAAACGCGGCAGAGTGCGTCAAGGAATTTGCAGCTGGATCGTGGGTGACTCGCTCCACATCCTGCGCAAGGTCGATTTGAGCGTTGTGTGAACTGGTCTCGTTCAGTTCGGAGTCGGTTGACCTCTTCCTCGTCACTTTCTGATGGGGATTCTAGGTCTTCGTGGTGAGTCGATACCGGGTGTCTCTCAGGGCGAGGCGAGGTATCATCGGCGAGTTGGCGTAGCGGTGCGCTGGTACGGCGCATTCGTGCTGCCGACTTCTTAGTTGCTTCCGCTGCCGAGGCTTCTTTAAGGGCATCGGTAAGGCTGATGTCCCCCTTAGCCATGATTTTGCTCTGGATTGTGCAATCCTCTAAACCCAGAACTAGGCGGTCCCGGAGGGCTTCTTCTAAGTTGGAGAACTCGCAGAGGCCTCCAAGGTTTCGAAGGTCTGCGACGTAGTTGGCAAGGCTTTCGCCCTTCCGCTGGCCTCTCTGGTAAAATTCGTGCCTTCTGACTAATGTTGGCACGGTGGGCGCATAGTGGGCCCGTAGCAAAGGCTCGAGGACATCCCAGTCCATTGCTTTTACTTCGGCTGGCTTGGCAAGTGACTTCGCCATTTTAAACACAGTAGGCCCACAGTGGGTTAGAAAAACAGCTCTTTTTTTGCTGGCCGTTGCATCTTTCAAGTTGTTGGTCTCCAAAAACATCTGGAACCTATCCATGTATGACTCCCAGTCTTCGGTTTCTGGGTTGAATGGAGCGGGTGGTACGGCACCGCTGGCCATGATTGCCGTTGATAGTGCGTGTTCGACCACGTGCTCTGTTGGTTGCTCTGTAGATCAGTCAGCTCTTCGGTCTCCGCATCCCATCCTTGTCGCCAGTGTTAAGTTCGAAGAATAAGGAGACCAGACATCTGACCAGTGACTTCAACTCTTTAATAATAACAGGAATAGGAATAGAACAGAGCAACTCTATGGGCAGCAGTAACCCTTTTATAGGGTTGGCTGCTACCCTATTAACCAATAACCTTTGTGATAAGTTCAAATAATAACCAATAAGGAGTGGCCTCATCCTGACCAATCCCTGTTCGTTGTTTGAGGACCAATCAGGTGTGTAGGCCTTCAAACCCTACTTTGCATTTTATGCTAGTTACTTTTATTGATTCATAACAACTAGGTTGGCAGAAGCTGGGTCAAGTAATGGGAGCTCACTCCGTAATGCAGTGCTAGGGATTCGAATTGCCAAACTGCTGACCTTTCTGATCAACAAGCTCAGCGTCTTAGCCACTGAGCCACTGCATTAAATGACTTCTGTGCTGAATGTTGTACTGTGATACTGATGAGGGCTCCAATGAAACAATGTTAATAGATTTCATTATTGGTGGATGGGTTGCTGATCTTCAGGACAGAGAGGCAGCTAGATGCTCTGAGTTTGTGAAAAAATTTCAACTTGTGAACTGCAATAGGACTTTTGGAACTGAAACAACCTTGTTTCTGTCTACAGCAGGGCTGTCAAACTCCCGGCCCACAGGCTGGATGCACCATGTGCTGGCCACACCCATGCCTGGTTTAGTGAAGGGGGGGAAGTCCCAATACATCACGTGACACCACCGTGATAATGTGAATTTGACACCCTTAATCTACAGCATACTTGAGAGTGAAGCAATTTTTACATAGGTCCCAAAGCTCAAAATTAAAACTTATAACTCTGCTCTTGAAACATCTCATAGCTCAGAATTGTACACATATGTGTGCCTGCATACATGTCAGTACCTATTAAGAGTTCGCTTTTCTGCCATATAGCATTTCCCAAAATGTGCACTAGGGCACGCTAGTATGCCATCAGAAAAGTGTTTGCATGTCACGGGAAAAGAAACTCTTAGCTAAAAAAACCCAGCCATGAAAGCCATGATTTACTGTATGTGAATCCTACATTTCTTCTAAGAAACCTGAGTGAGCTCACCTAGGTTTTTCAATCTGCATCTCCCCTTCTTATTTTCTCTTCTATCATATCCCTTTCTTGGAGGGTGAGAATGAACATTTCCATGACCAATGATATTAGCTTGTCTGAGACACTGGACAAAAAGAATGCTTTCTTCATCCATTGGTTTTCATGCACAGAAACAAAACAGACTCATGATTGCATTTGACTTCAGTATTAGTGATGGGACAAATTTCTCATCCAACTAAAGAGGAGGTTGGGGAGATTTTGGAGGAATGGGGACTGTTAGAGAACGTTGATTTTCTCGTTTGAAAGGTTATCTTCAATTCCAATCCTACATATGAATTATGACACAACACTCTTGGATCTTGCCCTGTTAGATTCTAGTGTGAGTATCTACTTCTGCCATATCTATATATTGGGTGCAGTTAGGTCACTGAGTACTCCTGGTGAAAAATACTCAGCAAAATAAACATGTGATGATCTTATTTTGCTGAGGGTACCTACTTTTGAACTAAAAAGCCCTTGTCTTCATCACTGAATACAAATCTCAGTTCCTCATATTTTCTTATGGCCTTTGTTATAGCATTCTTGTTTAGATATTAGGCAAAACACTTTGCTGACTGTATTGAATTTATTTTAATCCTTCTGTTTTTTGTTTTAAGATCCATTCTCTTTAACTTTCCAGATTGTACAATGCCATAATTTATTGTGTAGAATATGTTGGATTGCTTTATAGATTTTTATTTGATTTCTGTTCTGTAGATGTTAGTTTGTGTTTTAATAGTGTATTATGAACTATTGGGTGTCTATTGAAATGCAGGGGGTATACATGCAATAAATCATTTGTGATGCCCAGGACTAATAGATAGCTACACCCACTTTTTCTTTTTTAAGGATGAGGGAAGGAGGAATAATTGCTTTTATTAGATATTAGATAACATTCAGAGGTGGGATTCAGCAGGTTCTGAGCAGTTCTGGAAAACCGGTAGCAGAAATTTTGAGTAGTTTGGAGAACCAGCAAATACCATCTCTGACTGGAGATTTTACAGTATCCTTCCCCTGTCACGCCCACCAAACCATGCCCACAGAACCAGTAGTAAAAAAAAATTAATCCCACCACTCGGTAACATATTTGGCTGAAAAAATCTATACTACTCCTAAATGGTAGCAAAGGATTATTATCAAACCATGCATATTTTTATAGCACAGCTACGGCATTGGTAACAAAATAGTCTCCAGAGAAGCTCCTATGTTGCTTTTCCGAATCTTGAATTCAGGCTGAATTACAGAAACTCTAAACCTTTTAATTTTTCTCTTGTAGATGTTTTCAGGGGCTGGAAATGGGCATCCTGAGAAATTAGAAAAAAAGTTGTTGGAAATGATTTTTCAATTTGTCTTTTGGGAAATTGATATTTTGAGGTTGATCTGATGGTCTATCATAGCTATTTTGTGAAAGTTCTCTCAAAATTCCACAGTGCCACCTGGAAATTTTATAAGATACATTTTGAATAAATCCTACAAAAGTGTATTACTTTATTTTTCTTTGTTTCTCCAGCTGTTGATGTATATATTTTAAAACATATTGTCTACATTAAATGGGAAAGATTGTACAGCTCTCTGCTATTCACTTTATGTTGTCTTGAATAGAAGTTAGCATAGGGCATTTTTGTAAGTCCAAAATGGATTTTATTGCCAAAATATAGTGCTCTAAGCACTAGGACTGAGAAGGTGGTAGGCAATAAGTAAATAGCCCAATCTGAAGAGGAAAATGTGAGGTTATTCTTAAATAACCATCCTGGCTTTAGATGAAAAAGAAAAACATTGTGATGAAAACATTAGCTCAGGTTGAACTCTACTTCCTTCAATGACACTCTTATTTACTTCAATAAATTGCCCAGCTACTTTTAATTTGGCACAATATTTTCGTAGTGGTCAAAAGTGTTGTATTGGTCTAGACGGACACACCAGGCAGACACAGGAGCTGAAGAATAACGTTTCTTTATTTGAAGCAGTAACAGATTAACATGGCTGCCCAGCTGGGCTGGCAGCCGGCTGGCTGGAGCCGGAGCCCCAACTGCCCCAGCTGATGCCGTTTGACAGCTCCTTATATAGTCTGCTGTCAAACGGCACCAACCAATGGGAACAGTAAGATGGTCCCGCTCAAAATGCGGACCAGGTTGAAGACTTAGCTAGTCAGGGACACAACACCCCTTTCCCTAGCTAAGGACATGCGCTGCCCAGCCTTTTGGAAACACAATGGTATAACCAGGAAATTGAACTAGTGAGGAAATTGAACTAGTGGCCAGGGACGAGCACCTGGCCTGGGAAGGAGACCCTGACAACGTGGCAAGCAACCCTGCCCAGGTGACCTCCCGCCTGTGGCGGAGTAGGGGCCCCACATCCCAAGGGTTGTGGGTCAAATACTGACAGCTGCCTGCCTTGGAACCAACGCTGTAGAGGCGGCAGGTCTAGCTGTGGCTTGCACAAAAAATGGCACCCCACCTGTCACAAGGCAGGAGCCTAAGAAGGGGAACCAGGTAAGATGGTGAATAAACCTGTCTGGTGACTGCCTGCATGGGGTAGGGCAGAGGTGCCTGAACCCTAAGGCTGGAGGCTCGTTGTGCTCTCCTGGCCCCCCTTGGGACAAGAACATCCAACCTCCCACCTACCTAGCTTTCCCCCTGGGGGTGTAGTGCTAATGACAAGGGAGACAAGCCAAGGTGGGAGAGACCCTGGAGGTGGGTGCATGGAACTTCCTTGTTCAACGCCTGACACCCCCTCCCCTAAATACCGGATCCATCCCCCAGAGCCATTGGAAGGGGGGGCAGAGAGAATTTTATTATCTGCATCTCTGCAGAGCCAATGGCTGCACCCATGTCCACAATGGTGAAAAGCCTGAAATGGAGAAAGGCCTGGAGCTGAACGCAGCAGGCCCACGAAGAGCTGCACCCGCAGTAGGCCCATCGCTCGGCAGCCGGTGGAAGTCGAGGAGGCGCTCGGGCTGTCGGCGGCCACGGCGGAGGCGGCAGCGGCGGCGATGGCCGGGATCGGTGGGGGTGGAAGTGTAGTCTCGCCGGCCTTCACGGCCTTGAGGCGAAATCTGGACCTCTGCTAGAGGCTGTAGGCTTTGCGCTCTTGTAGCGCCCACGGGGTGGGGTTTTTCGCCAGCCTTCACGGGCCTTGAGGCGACGTCTGTTCCTCGACTGGGGAGGCTTTTCAGACTTCTGCGCTTTTGGTAGCGCCAACGGGGTTTCGCCAGCCTTCACGGGCCTTGAGGCGACGTCTGTTCCTCGACTGGGGAGGCTTTTCAGACTTCTGCGCTTTTGGTAGCGCTAACAGGGGTGCCTTTCGCACGGGAGGCTAGAGTGCCTGTCAGGCAGTAACTTTCTCCTCAGCTCAGGAGACTTTCTCCTCAGCTCAGGAGACTTCCTTTTCCTCAGCTCAGAGAGACTTTTCCTCAGCTCAGAGAAACTTTTTCTCAGCTCAGAGAGACTTTTCCTCAGCTCAGAGAGACTTTTTCTCCTCAGCTCAGGGAGACTTCTTTTCCTCAGCTCAGGAGGCTCTTTAAATTTGGCGCGCGCAGAGACTGTCTGCGGCTCCAGACATTCTGTGGCTTCAGCTCTTTCTTCAGTGACTTAGCTTCTTGCCTGGGTGTCTCTTCTGACATCCCACCCTGCGTCGCCAGTGTTGTATTGGTCTAGACGGACACACCAGGCAGACACAGGAGCTGAAGAATAACGCTTTCTTTATTTGAAGCAGTAACAGATTAACATGGCTGCCCAGCTGGGCTGGCAGCCGGCTGGCTGGAGCCGGAGCCCCAACTGCCCCCAGCTGATGCCGTTTGACAGCTCCTTATATAGTCTGCTGTCAAACGGCACCAACCAATGGGAACAGTAAGATGGTCCCGCTCAAAATGCGGACCAGGTTGAAGACTTAGCTAGTCAGGGACACAACAAAAAGTGTTTTCTTGGAGATCTTATTACATTATCACAATATGCCTGATTGCCCAACATTCCTTTCAGTTGATCAGTGCTCAAGCTGCAAGTGCAACGCATTAAGGTTAATTACTCCATAAATTTATTGAGTAATTCCAAGGTAGTTCCAAGCATAATAATTATTTTTAGTAATACTCACACAGACACCATGCTTCCTTTATTTGTGGATATAAAGAGCAGCTAAGCACAGACCCACACTTTCTTTTGGTCCATCACCAGGATGGCCATTTTCTGCTTCCTGAGGGGAAAAATGAATTACATCATCCTTCTCTAACTTGCAGCTCATTGCAAATGCACCTGTGTCCAAATTTTCCAGCTTTGATTCAAATTTCTAAGCCCTTCACTGCCAAGAGCTTCAACCTGTTTTAGTGGCAGCTCCAACTTTGCTTGGTTGTATTGTCAGGCATGGGATTCAACCGGTGTTAATACCGGTTCAGTGAGAGTGCGTTTTGCGCGCACACAAAACACTTCCCAAAAAAATCAGCTGTGCCACCCAGACAGCTGTGCATGGATGCACAGCATTTGAAAATCCTCTTCTTTCCTTCTTGTTCAACCCCAGCTGTGCTGCATAAAGCAGCTGAGGTTGAAAAAGCAGGTAATAAAGGATAGCCAAGAGCCCGAGCAGGCAGGTGGGCCAAACAGTCGACCAGAAGGTCGTCCCAGCAAACCTGTTCAGAGTCAGCTGCTCTTCAGAGCTACTGGTTCTATAGAACCAGGCCGAACTGGGTAGCATCCAACCCCTGCATATTCCCTTCCTTCCAGGATCTGGTTACTGTCCAGGGGCAGCCATTTTGTCCTGAGGGTTCTACAATTTATTGGTGAAGTAATTAAAATTAAACTATAAATTAAGATATAATACAAATAAAATCCAGTCAAAATTAGGTTTTGGAGTAATGCCACTACTCCTCCTCTAGATGACTAAATCTGGGCTTCCGGTTTTGCGCAGCTTCGGTAGCGGCAGGAATTTGCGCCTCTGCGATCCCTGCCGCGTTCGCTGCCAAGGTGCCCCCGATCTAAATAGGTCTGGGGGCTATGGCTGCCTTGTAGAGGCAGCCAAAGAGAGAGGGGATCCAGACAGAGGTTTGGGAGTAACGCAGACCCCCTTTCCAGCCGGAATAACCCCTTTTTCCTGAGGTGGATGAGCGGCGGTCAGTAATGGCCGCCTCAAAGAAGCCAGCAGCCGGGTAAGATTTGTGCTGGAGGAAGAGGGAAGAGCTGTGGAAGTTGCTTCTGACTGGGATAAAGTTAAGAGAGAGAGTTCCTGTAACCTCGAAGGCTGCTAAGGATACTTTGTTTCTAGAAAGAGATACAAGCGGCGAACATTTCAAAAGAGTAAGTTTTTTTTTTCTTGCCTTTCACTACTAACGTGACAGCAGTGGAACCATAAGAGAAATCCGGGAATCTGTTCTGGAGGTAAATGAATATTGAAGGAGCAAGGATTTCTGAATATTCAAAGGAGGAAAAAAAGAAGAAGATTTTTTTTTTTTGGCTGTGAGTGGGAAGGGAGAGGAAAAAAAAAAATTGGAGCAACCTGAAAATAAGGAGAAGACTGCCTAAAACTTTAAAGAGCTAATTTTAAAGAGCTATTAAACAGCAATAAGATTTCCTAAAGATATATTTTAAAGAGAACTTTGTGATCAAACTTTATCCCAAAAAGAGAAAGTGGAAAAAGAGAAAGTATTAAAAAGAATCAGCTGATTGGACTGTTTGATGACTTTGGATTTTATGAGAATTATCTCAGACTAAAAGCACTTGGGTGGTTGTTTTGAAAAAAATTTCTCTGTACAATGGCATCAGTTGTGGATGAACTAGAACTTATACATCAAAAATATGAAAGAGAAAAGCAAGAAGGGAAAGATGTCTTTGGCACTCTTTTTCAGTTTATAGAAATGGCGGTCTGTGCTTATGTAAAATCGTATGAGCAGGATAAAGAAGAAGCCATTTTTGAAGAACATGTGACTTTGGTTGGAGAAGAAAAGAAGGAGGAGAAAAAGGAGAAGAAGACTTTAAGACCTGGGAAAACAATCCAAAAGAGAAGAATAAGGTGAAAAGAGGATATCGTGTTAGGAAACAACAGAAAGAGGGAAAACAGGATAAAAGGGAGCTGGAGAGACAAGGGGTAAAGAGGATAAGGAGAAGAAGAAGCAAGGGAGAAAGGAAGGGATGAGAAGCTTTAATGGTGGGGAGCAAAATGCAAAAAACAAAAGTTTTTAGAGATAATGGATAGATTTTATTGGAAAAGGGATTCTAGAAAGGTACATAAGATTGCATTTTTATATTTGTATTTAGAAATAATTATAGAAGATTGGAAATAATATGTAATTTAAAATGTGATAAATATTTAGTATAATTTAGTGAAATTTTTATTAAGAGAGGGAGTACTTTAATGAAATAATGATTTAAGATTGGTGATGTGGGGGGAATAATTTTGGAAAGTATAAGAAGTGTTCCCATAAAGGTATGATAATTAATTGAAATGTGTAAAATGTCTAAAGATATAAATGATTGTTAACACCAATGATTAGGCTATGTTATAATAGTGAAACTATTCATGAAATGAGAGGTTTGAAGAAGGAGAGGGGAACATGTAATGTAATAATGATTTATAATATGTGATGTGGGGGATGGAATTAATATGGCAAATAGGTGCTCCCATAGAAATATGTGATCTAATTGATAAGAAATGTGCTAGATGTTTAAGATATGAATAAATATTAATATTAATGAATAGATTTGTATTGGTTTTGATGATATTGTATAATGTTAGAATGTACCAGACAGAATCCCAACGTAAGTTATGTACTTTAAATCAAGTATTATAAATATAGGGGAAAGAGACATAGGCGTCACACTCCAATCAGTGTACAGGAGAAGGTTTTTCTTTTTTTTTCTTTTAAGAAGAAAGATAAATGGATAGTTGGAAATAGAACAGACAAAGAATAAATATTATGATTTGAATTGAGAGGAGATAAATAAAATAAAATTGAGAAAATTTAAAAGAAAGGAGAAGCTATATAGAAAAATGAAAATGTAATAAGATATGGAATGGTATGTAAAATGAATATGAATTTGAATGTGTGTCTGTACCAAGAGTTTTGACCCGGGATTAAGCAACTTTCAGAAAAGAGATTTTTTATGTTTTTATGTCTTGAATTTTTGTATGTTTTGTATGTCTTTAAAAGTTAATAAAAATTTGTTCAAAAAAAAAAAAGATGACTAAATCTATGTATGTATGTATGTATGTATGTATGTATGTATGTATGTATATCCTGCCTTTATTCTTTTTTTTAAACAAACAATCCAAGGCAGTGAATATGTCCAAAACATCTCCCTCCTCCTATTTTTTCCCTCAACAACAACCCTATGAGGTGGGTTGGTCTGAGAGAGAGTGACTGGCTCAGAGCTGGCTTTCGTGGCTAAGGCAGGACTTAAACGCACAGTTTCCTGCGTGGTGCCTTAACCAAGTAGAATTCCTTTGATCCTGTAACATAGCTTTTCATGGTGCATCATTTTTGGAGGTAGAAGCCTCCAAGCATATATATTCTGACATTTGAAAGTCTATGAAGTGTGGATGCATCCATGCTGCCTGCATATGGATACCAACTGAGGAAGAATCAGAAGGACTGAAAAAATAAATTTGTCTGCTATTCTTAGAAAAAAAAATGCATGACCATCTTCCTTCTGTATTTATATTCAGAAGAGATTCATCCATGTACTTCTCTTCAAATTTGCTTTGCCATATATATTTTTTCATTAGTCACAAAAATTGATTACACATTCATCAGAAAGACTTTTGTGGATGAAATTGGCGTGTTTAGTTAAGCAGCTCACTCACTGATTGGTGCTGAATAAGAAGGGTTTTTTTTAAAAAAAAAAAAGTACTCAAAATATAATTTCCATTTTAAAGGGCTTAAAACCATTGGTCATGAGGACATTCAAGGACATCTGTAAATGCACTCAACTTCTTTTCACTCTAGAAGTAATTTTGAACAACTTCCTGGATAATGAATGACTCTTGCACAGTGTTTTGATATTAATATCTACACAGGCATCATAAAACATGTACATACCAGGAAATTTACAAAGATATATGCTTTTCAAAAGATAGCAGTATACAAGTACTTTTGAGAATACGTGTCTCTATTAGAGGTTACATACATCTTTTAAAAATCAGGTTCATGTATACGGATAAACAATGAAAAATAAGTGTCCCCATACAATCAAAGCTTGCTATGTTTTACAATGTGGCAATGTGAAGCTATTTCAGATTGAAAGAGATGATAATAATGACGGTGACAGTCATAGTAGGGGTGATGGTGATATTTAATCATTCTTAAAATTATATACAGAAGGGGCACTTTTACAATGTCCAATAATTAGTCCTTATTTTAGGCTTTGAATTGAATGTAACATTGAAGCATTGGTATTTTTTTAAAAATAATAATAATATTCTTATGAGTTTCCATCATAAAAAAAAAGTTTGTCTCAATATATGGGTATGAATATGTCTGTTTTTCTGCCTATTCCAAGATGTTTAGACCTGTGTAGGCTGATTTAAATAAAATGGGTTGATCTAATCTGGGTTGGTCACCAGGACCAGAGGTTTTGTTTTCCGAGCTTTTGGACTCATGCTGGAGCCCATCCTTGGAGACATAACTCTGCCAGAGAGAAATTCCCTGAGGATGGGAAACATATATTTGCCTCCATTCATGAAAATTGGTCGAATTTGTGTAGCAGAAGATCATTTCTGATAGAGTTTTTACTGTACTGTGAAATTTGTCTATTGGACAATTTAAAAAAGTGTAAAAAAGAAACAAACACTTGTATTTCTGTATTTTTGCCACAGAAAGAGAAAACATCGTGGGATGAGAGTCAAAGAAATGATTCTTGAGGAGAGTGGCTTCCTTATTTTATAGTGAAGTTGCGTCATTAAGATTCTCCATTCAAAGTGCCAAACTGATTTTTGTCTGATGTGGAATTTGGGAAGAAAGCTGGGAAATGACAGGATTTGGGGCGGTTTTCTGATGTGTATGGTACTCATGTTGTAGTGGATGGAAATAAATTATGGGCCAATCTATTTACAATGAGGTAATGTCTCTTAAGCAAGTCAGCAGTCAACCTTATTTCATGAAAGTCCAGCAAATATATAAATGCCCTAATGACCAAATATGTATTTCCCTTTTTCTCTCACATTTTTTCCATCTCTAATTAGAGTAAAACAATTGAATGAAGCAACATAAGCAATCTTATCTCCACAGAATCTTCAAAAACTGAAATACGGTTATTGTAGCTAAACAAAAGATGCAGATTATTACATTATATGTGAAATGGAGCTTCCAAGCAATAAAGATTTAGAAGCTAAAACATAATTTCAAATTGACTTCTATTATCTGGTTTACATGGAATGCGTTTGATCATCTGACTGTGGTATTTGACTCAAATGCATTCTGATTTCATGCAGGACTGTAAATATTTCTTTTTTCAGGAAAGTTATGAATCAATGTTTCTGTCTGTGAACCTCTCCCTTTATCAAAGTAAATGTTGGGTCTAAGTTGGGCAGCTCTTTCCTTATGCTAGACTTTAAAAAAATTCAAGTATTTCAAAAGTGAGACAGGTTTCTAAATAAATAATTATTCTAGCATTTATTTTACTTGCTGTCTGCAACCTGAGACTCACTCTAAATAATGAATATAAGGAACAAAAAAGAGAGAAAAAAGAAAAAACCATAATCTTCTTGAAATGTTTCCGCAAAATAAAAATGATACAGTTTTCTTAGCAATTTTTTATACTTTATCACATCTTAGGCAATAATGTACAAAGTCAGTTTGGTGTAGAGATTAAGGCAAACCATAGGCTATAAAGCACTAGAAGGCAAGCGCCTGTGAATTCTAGTCCTGCCTCAGAGATGAAGCCACCAGGGTTACCTTGAGCCAGCCACTCACTAGGAAAGAGGCAATGGCAAACCACTTCTGAAATCTTGACAAGAAAAATGGAGTAACTTGTCTCCTCACAATCACTAGGAGTTAACACATACTCAAAAGCATGACGGGGATGGCTATCAATGTAAAATATTTATTTATCTATATTCATACTGTATATCTTCTCTATACTGTATGAAAGCCAGACATATTCCCAGTATAGATCTGATTTTGTAAGTAATTCTTCATCCCAAGGAATTCTTGTAAGATCTATGAAAGGGGTTATCAACCACTAAAAGGCCAAATTTGTACAACATTCTAGACTAAAAAGGGGTTGGGTAGGTTGCCATGCTGTAAGAATCAAACTTTTGTCTTGATATACTCTCTGAGCCAAATAATTATAATTATTGTCATTTGTTATTTTTCCACTAGTGACTTAAAGCATCTTCTGGAATTGTCCAGCCATTATGTATTGTGAGTAATGGCCAAGTATTGCTATGAAGTGGTTAGGTCACTGGTGGAGAAATTATCTGTTCTCCAGATGAGCTGTTCAGAGCATCCAGACATGGAGGTGCTTCCTTCTCTTGTCCGATAGGCTGAGCTGATTTCTGTGGACACTTCTCCTTGAGGCTCCTCCGTAGTGTCCCTAATTTTTGCTCAGCCTTCATACAAGACGGGCATACTTCTCATGGCTGGATTCTCTGAAAGCGAACAGAAAATCAGTAAGAAATCAGATCGCAGCTTCTGGCTTAAAACAAGGGGAGTCAAGTTTCATAAAAGCTAGATAACTAGCAGCGCTGCTCTTATCACCAGCTGGGTGTCGCAGTCATCAAGCCCACAGTGAGGGCTTCAACGGCAAGCAAAGCATGCTCAGCCAGCACAATACAAATTTCCCTCAGAACACCATTAAAGCCACAGAAGTGGCTGAAGCAATAAAGATCAGCTGGCCAGCAGAACTTTAAAAAGCTCTGATTCAGGCTTCAGGTGGCTGTACGCCCAGTTGGCAATGAGGAAATACCTCCAGGATGTTTCTTTTTGTCAAACTGCTGGCTGCTGAACTGATTAGAGACTGTTAAGGCGCGAGGAGCACAGGCTCCTCTCGCGCCAAAAAGATAACAGCCAGAGGCTTATTCCCTGCAAAAAGTACACCTAGCTTCAAAAGCCAGGGGTTAGCACTGATTTCAGTGCCTGACCTCTACCCGACGCAGTTTGGAGCCTGCCTGTAAAAATCAAATTCATCTGTTTTTAATTAATTGCAGAGCTCCGGTTGGGGGTCTTCTTTACTGCTGACTAAATTTACTGCATGCCAAAAATAACGGCTGGCATCATTTTGTTACACAAAAACTTCAAAGTGCATTGAATATTTATACTTGCCTAATTAATTAGAAAATTGTGAGGTGGTAATTCCTAAAGGGGCCATCACAGCACAGCCATACAGGACCTTCAGCAACAACACAAAAAGACCAAGTGTGGCTGAAGGATTTTTAAGTTGGCAATACCTCACGTTCATCTATAGTCATTAGAACAGCAGCTAGCACCTAGACCTGAGCCCACCTGTACCTTAAAGCTGCTGGCCCAGTAGTATCAAGATTAAATCTAATCTGGGCAACCACAGGTGTATCTTGAATTGGCATTAATTGAAATAAATTGAAATTCATTGATATTATTTAAAATTAATTATTTCACAAGTTAATTAATTAATTAACTTATAACATTCATTGAAAAAAATAATAATAAAAAAGGAGATCAAATTAATTGCATTGAGGGATCTTTGCCCATATTGGAGCAGGTCGCTAGGTGAGCCAACCACCAGTAAAATCAAGGCTCACATTCCCACAACTCCTGTACTCAGGGGTTGCTATGGAAAGTGGAAGTTCCATTAGCTCCACTGTTTCAGGCTGTAGAGCGGCAGCCAGAAATGCCATGGCCAAAACCAAGAGTAAATTATCTGGTTCAAAAAAGCCTTCAAAGGACGCTGAGAAGGATGCCAAGGAGGAGCCTCAAGGAGGAGTGTCCTCAGAAATCAGCTCAGCCTATCAGACGACAGAAGGAAGCACCTCCATGTCTGGATGCTCTTCACAGCTCACAGAGAATGGGTGTATCAGGTAAACACCAATGCCCCATTTATTTCCTTGAGTATAGTGTATTACTTGAACCAAGCAGGATTGTTATCTTGTTGAATGAATCCAGAAATGGGTCAACATATAGGCTTTAGTATTAACTGAGGGAAATAATAATACAATAGACGAAACCTTACAAATTAAACTGATGAATTAGGTGCATTCATTCCCAAGGTTCAGTTTCTTTTTGTTTTAACTCTGTTCAGTGTGCTTGTAACTTTTATCCCATTGTCATTCTGAATTGTGTATTCTTTAAATTTAGTAAATAAATAACTTTAAGCACTAATTACAGTGCTTTTGTTTTCCAACTGAAATTTTCCAATTTAACTAAAAAAGTCATCTGAGGAGATTTTTGAATATAAGGCATTATTAACAATGCAGAGCATTGAATAAAATATCATATTGTATTTATTTGCTGTGTGCTGCTCAGAAATGCAGAATGTAGCCATTTCTGATGTGATTCCTTTCATATGTATGACAAATCAGTTATTTACATGATGGAAAACTTACATTCCTTATGTAATTGAAAATAATAAGAAGAAAGAACAACAACACTACATCCCATTTATATGCCTGTCACCACCTTAGTCTCACCCAAACCTGAAGGAAGGGTGTTATTTTGGGGAAATGTTTACTCATCTCAGTCAGAAAGGTTATGCGATGAAACACGGATCAACATGAAGTAAAAAACAACATACGAACTCATCTTTCCTTGGGGATTTTTTAAAGAAAAAAAATAAAAACTGCATGATGTTTTCCTTCTTTTGAGTGCAAGGGGCCTTCCGGGTAATTCAGATAAATATTTATTCATGTTCTTTGTTCTATTCAGAACATCTGATTGAGTTATGAGGCAGCAATGGGAGAAGTAGCATAGCGTCTCTTTTCAGCCTATTAAAAACAATTCATTGGGTGACATTGCATTAAAAATAAATAGATAAAAAGACTGGACAACTTTCTAGATTGGTGGTCTCTGCCTGGGTGCCTTCCAAATGTGCTGAATTAAATTTTCTACTCCCTGAACAATTGCTCAGAACTACAGGAGTTGTAGTTTAATGCCTTTAGAGGGCATCAGGTGAAAGAAGAAATTATTTATTTATTTGTTTGTTTGTTTGTTTATTTATTTGGTTTGTCAATTGCTTACAAGATAATAGGTATAAGTAAAAACATAGTTATGAATACATGGATAGATATAAGAAAAATAAAAAGAAACAATAGGACAGGGACGGTAGGCACTTTGGTGCGCTTATGCACGCCCCCTACAGACCTCTTAGGAAAGGGGTGAGGTCAATAGTAGACAGTCTAAGGTTAAAGTTTTTGGGGTTTGGGGAAAAAAAACCACAGAGTCAGGTAGAGTATTCCAGGCATTGACCACTCTGTTGCTGAAGTCGTACTTCCTGCAATTAAGTTTGGTGCGATTAACCTTGAGTTTGTATCTATTGTTTGCTCTTGTATTGTTATGGCTGAAGCTGAAATATTCGTTTGCAGGTAGGACATTGCAATGTATGATTTTATATACTATACTTAGATTGGACTGAAGGTGGTATAGTTCTAGGTTTTCTAGGTCTACAATTTCAAGTCTGGTGGCATAAAGTATTCTGCAACGAGTAGAGGAGAGTTTCACAACTCTTCTTGTGAAATATTTCTGGACTTTCTCAACTGTGTTAATATCAGATACGTAATGTGGGTTCCAGACTGATGAGCTGTATTCGAGTATTGGTCTAGCAAATGTTTTGTATGCTGTAGTTAGTAGTGTAATATTACCAGAGAAAAAGCTACATAAGATTAGATTAACAACTCTTAATGCCTTTTTGGCTATGTAGTTACAGTGGGCTCTAGTTGCCATTTGTTTGACCATTCTGATACATAGTCAAGATCTGTTTGGAGGGTAGCAGTATTGTCTGTGGTATTGAATAGCTTTACATCATCAGCGAAGAGAATGCAGTTGCTCTTAATATGATCACAGAGGTCTTTTATGTAGAGTATGAAAAGATTTGTTCCTAGAACACTGCCCTGTTTCCTTGTTTCCTGTTTATTTTTTTCTGTTCCTTCCCTTTTGAGCTACAAAGCACCTGAAGTGCAACTTGCTGTGGCACTGATGATAATGATGGTGATGATTTAGAGTTTCTCTGTTCCACTCCTCTCTATAGGTGGAATAAAATGCCAAATTCAGTTTAAGCATCTGGCTCAGAGGTGGTATTGAGCAGGTTCTGACCAGTTCTAGAGAACCAGTAGTGGAAATTTTGAGTAGTTCAGAGAACCGGCAAATATCAGCTCTGACTGGAGATTTTACAGTATCCTTTCCCTGCCACACCCACCAAACCACGCCCACCAAACCATGCCCACAGAACCAGTAGTAAAAATTTTTGAATCCCACCACTGATCTGGCTGCCCATGTGACCAACTATAATACTATGGAGAAATACAATCCAATTAGCCAGGACACCTCTAGGCAGAGATTGCAAGAAGACCATGAGTGTCAGATATACTTGTACGAGTTAAAATTCAAAGCCTTGGACCATGAGAACATACCATTAATATGAGAAATAACTTTAGTGTATTTCACTTATGAGTATATCATAATGAGGAGCTATGTAAAGAAATAATAGATCCTGTGAAAAATCTATTATTTCTCCATTCAAGTGGAGAAAAATCCCCAGAGTTTCAAAGAAGAAATGATCCAAGTCATAGGTTTAAAATTGCTATCAAGAGAACAAGAAAAGTCAATGGATGAAAGCTTTGGATAAAAAAGCTATGATGACTTGAATGCTGACTTTTAACACGATGCAAGAAATGACAAGGAAAGATATATCAGTCAAGATGGAGTAACAAGAAAACGAAACATGAAATTTTAAGTTGATTTTAAGTTGGAAAAATACAGGAAAAAGTGTAGCTAAAATCAGACTTGTCAAAAGAGTTCTAAGAGAGAGAGAGAAATCAATTGAAGGAAAATGCACTAAAACCCATCACAAACAGAATTTGAGAATTACAGAATGTTTGTTGAAATAAAATATACAGTGATCCAGAACTGGCTCTTCTAGGAGATAATAAAACCAGGTGCCAATGAAATAACCCCAACTCTACTTGAAATTGTAGAAGTAGCAATTATGTACCAACAAATAGGTGGGAAAGCAAAGAGGTCCAGTAATTGAACCAAATTAGTGTATACACCTATAACAAGGAAAAACGATGGAAGAGAATGTTGAAATTAGTAAGATTCTATAGTTTGGTCTATGACTACATGTGTCAATCAACTAAACTAAACAAGTCTGTGTAGTGCTTCAGATTTCAAGAAAGATATTGTGGTTCAGAGCATTTGTGGGTAGGTGTGTAGCACCTATCTGGAATGCTTTAGGGTCACTTTTCCTAGGTTTCTGTGGCAGATGCAGAGGGAAGGTATGGGAGACTCAGAAAGACATAGTTGCATGCTAACATATCTCTGAGGTCAACCAGTCAGTCATACCCACTGCTGCTGGTGGTTAATGGTAGCTTCTGGCAGATATCTCTGAACTTTCAGGACAGTTTGTTCACTTAACTAAAATATTAGAAAGTGTGTTGACTAATAAGTCTACATTTTTAATAGTCTTTTTTCTTGATGGGTGTGTTTTCCAGATGTTGCTGTCTAGTCTTCTGGGATGACTTCCAAGAGAGGTGGAAAATTTGCTGTCATAAACTGTCACAGTTGGTTTTGTCTAATGTGCTGCCTAATTAGTTCATCCCAATGAATTTTACCAATATATATAAGGAACTAGAGAGTCACTGCTGAAAGAATTGGCCATTGAACGGTAAGTAGAATAATCCCAATTTCTGTAATTAGACCTTGGTTTAAAGGATTTGCTAAATTTTCAGATGACACCCAGAAATAAAATTATTTTTTAATAGCATTTGGACTTGAACGTTTTAAAATAGAGTGCACATGTATTTTTGATTAGGATATTTATAAAAATTAATTTAAGAAATCTCTTTTTTAGTCAATTTTATTTATTTTTTTCAAGGAGAAAGGGAGCAGAATTTATGAGTTTTATATATAATCCATTTTATCTATTATCTATTTCATATAGTGAAAGATAAATGTGTCCATAAAATACTTGTTGTCTAGTAATTCTTTTGAGCAAAATTTTAATATTTGTCATCTTGACTATCTTTCTTAAATGTATTGTTCATGCTTAGTTAATATGAAAAAAGTCTAATATATAATTTAGTTGGTAAGAATGTCAAATTAATGGTATAATATTAAATTTATATTGATATGATGAATAGTATATATGTATGTGTTTCTGTTTGTGTGTATATATAAATGCGTGTAAATATAAATGTGTGTGTATTTGTGTGTGCATGTATGTTGATATAAATACATACATACACACACATAATGGTATACACACACACACACACACCATTATAGTTTAAAGAAAGTGTTCTTTAACACAATGAAATATGCATGACTTTGTGCATAAAAGTAAAGTCCTGAAGTGCTTTGGTCATTACAAATGCATTATTTATATTATAATAAATTATATTTTATTATTTAAAGGAAACAAGTGCACATTAAAAGTTACCATGGCATGGAATATGTACCAGATCACCCTACTTTTATTTTCACTGTCCTTAATGCAGCAAGTTTCTTCACAAGGTACTGTAAAATGTCAAGCAAAAACAAGCATTTGAAAATGGCTTGAGAATGGCAGCTCAAATGCTTAAATGGAATTGTATAGTTTGAGAGGAAAAAAGGAAAACAAATATATAGGAGGGAAAGCACACACAGGATGGTACTTGTATTTATGTTACCCAGAGAGATGTCATTTAAAGGATTTTTCCCCCTCAGTAATTAATTTTTCTTCTCCTAAAAAGATAGGAAGGACTCACCATATAGATTTTAAGGTTTGATAATCTGCCAATCTGGATTACTCATTGCTTCATTTCCCCCCCCATCCTTTTGGCATTCTCATTTGAGAGATTTTCTTTTTAAAAAACCTAAACTGTGTATGCTGTGCATACTTCTCCAGACATTCTCACACTTGTTTGCATTTTTTGCCTGATGTGCTCAATTTTTACAAAGTTACTGTAATAACGTTATGCATTTATGCATACAAATGTTTGCCTTATATACTTTTAACAATAGGTATACTTTAATAACTGTGCATTATATTATACAATTTAAGGAAGAGAAAGTTTTGAAGGTTTTCCAGGTTTTGTCTCACTTATTGGTTCAAAACTGTAAAATAAGATAAGTTTTAAAACGCATTTCTCGCACTGGTTTTTGTTCAAAATCTTTGATGCCTGTCCTGGACAAAGTTTTCTATTATATGGTCTATTTTCTTTAACATATTAATGTCATGTTAAAGGGAGGTACTAGAAAGGAGGTTGGAAAGAGAAGATTGTCCTCAATTCTATGTAATGGTCTTTAGAGAACTTCAAAGAGGATAAGCTGCCATACATACTACAGAGACAAAGCTCAGTTCTAATTAGAGTTGCAATGTAATTTATACAACAACAGTGCTGAAAAGATCCAAAAGATAGCTAGAGTGCTGTTAGAGGAAAAGTAAGAAAAATTCAACTGGACATGGGTCAGAGCCACCGTTAAGGACTACCTCGTGGCAATAAGAATGGCAAAGCATCATTATTGGGTGAAATTGAGGGTCACCCAATGGCCCTTTTGAAGATCACCCAGTCCTCTGTAGGAAAAAGACTTGGACAATCATTTACAGGGCCATGCAGAGTAATTTGTCAAACACCTGATGGAGAAAATTGCTCAAATCCAGTCTTCATTTGAGGCCAAGCATGGAGCAGGGTCCAGTGGAGATGGCCAGGGAATGGTCTTGTTCAATTATCTGGGAGCGTTTTGAACTTGTTGGACTTGAGGAAGTTGACAGGGTCCTTGGGGGTATCAACACAACTACTTGCTTATTAGATCCTTGCCCCACCTGGTTGGTGAAAGCCTCCAGGACAGTGACCTGTAGGTGGGCCCAGGCAGTGGTATTGGCCATACATTACTGCAGGAAAGGATGTTTCTGGCACCATTTAAGGACGCCTTTGTTCACAACCTCCTCAAGAAATCATCATTGAGCCCAACCTGCTTGGACAATTTTCATTCAGCTTCCCACCACCCCTTTTCTAGGGGAGGTTGTGGAAAAATGGTTGTGTTGCAGCTCCTAGATGACATGGATTAATCTGGACTCCTTTCATTCAGATTTCATGGATTATGAGAGAGAAATGGTATTGGTCATACTTGTGAGTGATCTCTTGCAAGACAGGGATGGGGGTAGTATATCATCCTTGGTCTCCTTGACCTCTCAGTGGCTTTCAATACCATCAACCATCATTTAGGCCAGCTGCAAAGTTTAGGGCTGGTTCATGAAGTATTGTACTTATTTGGCTTCTTTTTCCAAGGCTGGTCCCAATCAGTGCTGATAGAAGTGAGAGATTCAGCCCACACCCACTTGGGATTCAGTCTCCAATCCTTTTCAACATCTACATAAAACTGTTGACTAAAATCATCTGATGCCATGGGATGAGATATCATAAATATGCTGATGACGTGCAGCTTTACTACTCTGTCCCCAGTGATCCACATGCCTGTTCTTGGTCTTCCTTGTGGACATATCTGGACTAACCTTTTGTGCAAATATAAGATCAATCTACTACTTTTGCCATGAGAGACATAAAGTGGATGTAAAAAAAGCAGACCAATACATATTATAATATCACAGTGTAACTTCAATGTATCTCTAGGATTATATTATTTGGTAATAGAAGTAAATATATTTTATTAAGTAAAAAATGTCACAGAGCAAATTCTGAATATGTTTAATTCTTCAAGAGCTGATAGCTAAAGGCAATTCTGGTTTTCAGTTATGGAAAAAGTTGCCCCTATACATTTTAAGGCCATCAGGCTGGGACAAGACTATTTTATAGGATATCAATATACAGAAAACTGTTGTTATGCTGTTTCACTTCTGCGATTGTTTACATAGAAAAAACTATTAGTAAGAACTAAAAAAAAAACCACCTTATTTACTTGGAAAACATTTCTATTTGTAACATAAGTGAATTTAAGACATGTTGCTTGTGTTCCGATGGAATCAAGATTTGTGTTTCTAGAGGAATACAAATTCTTTGCTGTCTCCTGATGCTTTACCATTCATTCTCTCCTAACCTACCAATCTGGTGTGGCAATTCTGTGTGCTTTTAGGTGTATCAAGCTGTGCAGGGAGATGTACAGAAGGGTATTCTAGGACTCCTGGCTGCCAATGTGACAGTAACTGCCAACAATTTCAGGAGTGCTGTCCTGATTATGAACAAGTCTGCCTGGCAGGTAGGTCTGCACTCAGCCTGTTTAACGTTCTGTTCCACTAAAATAATGTTTTCCTCAGAGTGATAGAACATAACTAACTGTTATATGTAGCTGTGACTGGGGATTAATTGGATGTAATTGTTAATTGGATATTTATCTCATTTATTTTATACCAGGTTTCATTCAGCCCATCCCTTGCCATGTTTTAAGAATGGGAATGTTTGCAATCTCTAAACTGCTTTTTCTAGCACAAAAAAAATAATTCCTCTGGGAATAATGACTATTTCATATCATGTGAATAACTCCTATATAAAATGTATAAGAATCATATGTAGATATATACATATACAGAAATGTATATGCTTCTGTACAGGAATCTTCAGGGAAACAAAACATATCACCTAGGAGCAAATATCATGCAGACAAGATATAGTTCACATACAGCATTCTCACCATAATGGAAATTGTCCACTTATATAGTGAAATGAGTGCATACAGGGAGACATATTTGAGAGTAGTGTTTGAATAATACACACACAGCACACAGATACACTGTACAGTAAATGTAGGTTTTTACTTCCAGAAAGGTTTAAGCAAAGTTCAAAACAAGCAGTCCAAAGTCATTCACAGGTTAAATCAGTCAGTTTTCAGTCCAGGGATAATCCAATAACAAAGTCCAGTGTCAAAAACAGTTCAGTATCAGACTTACATCAAATCCATGAATTAGAAGGAACGGCAAAACTCTCCAACAGAAGGAAACAGAGAGACTCACTGAGACTTCTTATGAGACTAAGACTAAGACTAAACAACCCAGGTTTCTGGCTCCATCTTATGGCCGTTTGAGAAACCACATCCAATTACAGGTGGTTTTTTTTTTGGCATTCCCTTAAAGAGACAGTATTAAAATGTCTATCTTGGTTTATATATTGTGCAACTCAAATAGCTGTTAGGTGACTTACATTCCTAACAAACCGGGTGTTAAGTTTACATCTGGTTTGCTGAACTGGTAGTTGAACTGACTGGCTGGCCCTGCCTACCCCTCCCCTCCCCTCCCCGGAGTCTCCAAGTAGCCCATTTTGGATGTAGGTAAGTGCAGGGTCGATGCAGAGGCTCTGGGAGGGTGAAAAACAGCCCTCTTGGAAGTTCTGGAAGTCTGGAAATGGGCCTGTTTCTGGCTTCCAGAGGGCCTATGGAGCCTGGGGGGAGGCTATTTTCACCCTCCCAGAGGCCTGAGGGAAGCCTCCGGACTCTGGGGAAGGTGAAAAATGACCCTCTTGGAAGTTCTGGTAGACCACACCCACCATGGCCACACCCACTATGGTAGATGACAGGTTGTTGGAATCTTTTTTTTAATTAAAAGATTTTTATTTATTTTTATTTTTACACATCTCTTCACGTGAGCAACATGATTCCGGATTATAACACTTGTACATAGTCATACTTTCATTCCCATTAATCTTATATAATATCATCTCATATCATTATCCATTTCATTCATCTTTAAATAAATTTCATATTTCAATTCATTAGTTCAATATCAATATCATTTCATCCACACATAGGTTTTCAATTCTTTATCCCCTATTATTTCCATTTTCAGCCTACCACCTATTTTATTTTACATTACACATCATTATTATCCTTAATTTTCTCTAAGCCGATATATAATAAACAATCTAAAAAAAGTAAAAGTAAAATAAAGCCAATGTATTTAGGATCCACATGGTGTTTTCCATTCCCCTACTTTAATCATAATAAAATACTCTCATTATACACTTCTAATATCCATTAAATAATCAATTGTATATTTTAAAATGTATATATTTTAAGATAGAGATGATTCTGTCTGTAAGACAGACACTATACAGAAGCCTGATGATGGCAGATGAGATTCTGCTGAAATGTTGCTACAACTTTAAAAGCACAATTACAATGACGTGGGAAAATACCTGAACAAAGCTGAATGCCATACATGTAAGTACCCCTTAATATATATATAAAACTTAAGAATATATATATATATATATATATATATATATATATATATATATATATATATATGCTGTTCATCTTCAGCAACTGATCATCTCCCACCATGAAGATGCAGCACTGCAGTGGGTGACTTGACCACTGTTCTGACGAAGCCAAACAGCAAGATCACAGCTCACCAGCTCAAATCCCCAGCAACTAAGACTAACCTGAGCACATCCAAGCCCCCACCTGAACAGAACACACCTCCAGCCAATCAGAACACGGCCAACCCCAACCAATCAGAACACAGCCAAACCCCCAACCAATGAGAACACACCCCCACCCAATCAGAACACAGCCAAGCCCCCACCCAATCAAGTCACACCCCACTAGCAGTTAAAAGGAAGAAGCAGCTGCAAGTTCACATCACTCTGAGAAGCACAGAGCTGAAGACACAAGCCTGAAGATGATGAATGAGACTTCATCGAAACGTTGCCTAGATACTTCCAATCTTACGCGGGAGAAAACCCGAATAACCAAAGATCCAGTCCTAAAATATTTCCCAGCAAATATACAGTCCTAAAATATTTCCCAGCAAGTTTTAAACTAAGTACCAATATACATTCCCATGTGGTATCCCCCTTATAAAATCCCTAACCCTTATCTCTAAATTTCTCGGCTTTGTTATTTCTTTTAATTTTAGCCAGCTTTCCCTTTTCTAAGTTTCCCCAGTCTTTCTTCTTTTTTCCTTCTAGTATTATTTTTATTCCCCTCTGCCTATCAGCCATGTTTTCCCCCACTCTTTTTTCAATGCTCTTTTTTAGGGTTTCTTCTTATATAATTCTTTCTTCTTCTTCTTAGTCTTGGGAGCCTTATCTCTTTTATTTGTTGTCTCTGTTGTCAGTGTCTCTATTTTAAATCCTTCTATATCCTTTGGCAATGGTTCTTGTTCTCCAAATTTTTCTAGGCTGTTGTTTTCCTCTAATCATTTCACTAATCATTGTATCCAGCAATCTCATTCTTTCTTTTAACATACCTCTCACAGTTTGCAGCTCTGACTTAAATTCTTTGCTTATTTCTTCCATTTCTTTATTAAAGATCAAATTTTTCTATTATAGTCTTTGCCAAAAAGTCTCCGTTTCTCTCACTTTCTCTTTCTTCTGTTTTTTTGTCACAGTCAACCTCCAGCAGTCCCAAAATATTGCATTCCTTTATATTTTACTGTAGTCCCCCGTTTTTAAAAATCTTCCGGGGTTCTTGATGTATTAATAATTTTTTATTCCATTTCTTCTTTCTTTTAAATATTTATTTGACCAGTAATTTCCCATAAATGCATAAAAGAGGAAAATCTTTAACCATTAGGTGGTGCTCTATATCACTTTCTTTTCAAAGTTTTTAAATTTTTAATTCTCTTTTCCGTAGTATTAATGTTAAATTTTATCCATTCCAAATAAATCCAGCATTTTACCCAATGTCTAATTAATGTCCAATTCTGTATATTAGTTCAAATTTAATCTCTGTTTTCAGATAATTCTTTTATTTCCGGTTTTTCCTTTACCTTATATTCCCCGTTCGCCGCTACCATTCTTCTAAACAAGGACTCTTTCTTTCCACTTTTTGGGGTTATAAAAAATGTATTCAAAGTCTTTTATCCAATTACATGCCACTCATCACTTCCACTTTCCAGCACAAACTTAAGTCCCGGCAGCTTCTTGTCTTCAGGGCAGCCATTAAACTGCCGCTTCTCCCTGCCTTCTAGGGGAGTAGATACCAAACCAGGGAGGGGAGATGTGGCTCCCCTCAACCCAGCTGGCAGTATTCCCCTCTTCCCCCCACCCCTACAAGGTGGGTCAGATGGTTTGGTCCCTCAGGGACCCCTCCAACAGGGCAAGCACGGATCAAGGCCATGCATGATCGTGGTCTCTGGTCCATCTTCGACGGAAACGCCACTGGAAGTCCTGGAATTTTTGAATCTCACTCCTGATCTCAGTATTACTAGACAGACTATCAATTCCAAATGAACTAATTTAGATCAATACAAGCATCTTCTCCAGTCCTCCCTCATTCTTATTGACCACATTACATAGGGAAGAATCCGTGTGGGTGTTCTCCTATCATTGTTCATTCATTTTGTAACTGGGGACTTTATAGATGATTTGGTTTAGAAACAGTAGCTTTATCACAATATCTTGGTGATACCCTGTTTCTCCAACAATATGGCCTCCCCCAATAGGAAGTCCCAGCATGTTTTATAGGCATGAAATGAAATTAAGCCCCTCCTCCCAAATTAAGGCCTATATTAAAACATGCGAAATGGGGGGAATGGTGGGGGGGCTTGCCGTTAGGAAGTACTTTTGTTGCACACCCGGATATGGTGCTGCCTGCGTTGACCCTGGTACAAAGTGCCCCACCAACGCCGAGGTCAACATCCAAGCCATCGCTGCCCACCCGCCCGAAGATGCAAGGGGGGAAAAATTAAGTCACCCCTGAAAAGACGGCCTAGCCATTTTTTCGGGGCTCAAAAAAAAATAAGACCCAGCCTTATTATATGAGAAACACGGTAGATTCTACAACTGCTTGATATTCAAATTGGGAAAAAAAAATGGATTTAGTGAGAAAGACATATGCTATGTTGTATTTGATAATTATCTGCAACTTTCATCATAAAATCTAAAGGGTATAAACAAGTTTACTTTGCAATATTTACAACTTTACAATTACAAAACAGAAAACAAATATGCTCCCCAAACATGTAATTATATTATCTAAATAATATGTTTTAGTGATTATGTTCTGAGGTCATGAATTAGTATAATGTTTAGGGCTTTTTTACAACTACTTGGCAACAATGAATGAGTGGGTTTTCAGGGACTAGTGTGTGGATTCACAATCATGTTTCCACTGTTAAAAATAATCTATTCTTCTATATAAATGTTAATTTTCACCATTGAAACTTGATAGTAGTAATATAATGAAGATATAATTGCAATTCTGAAGACAAGAATGCTATTTTTCCTACATTACCTCATGTAGAACTCTCCTGTAAAGGACACTGTACTGACCAATATGTCCGGGGCAGACTGTGTGATTGTGATCGAGATTGTCACAAATTTGGCAAGTGCTGTCCAGACTTTAAAGAGGCTTGTCCAGGTAAGTCTTAGAATCTTTTGATTCTTTTCCAACACCTAGCTTGTAATAGACACTGAAGTTTACTTTTGGATTTATTCCTAATGCAATTCAGGTCAGCCCTTGCACTTGAAAATGTTGCATGAACATTAACTTGACACATCAGTTTTCTATGTTGAAAAGGAAATTTGGAGGAATATTCAACCTTATGAATGTTCACAAGGATGAACATAGTTTTCTCACCTCTGTAGACCAGGAGAGAGTCAATTTGGTAAAGTGGTTAAGGCATCAGGTTAAAAACTGGGAGACTGTGAGTTCTAGTCCCACCATGGGCCAGTAACTTTCTCTCAGCCCTAGGAAGGAGGCAATGCAAACCATTTCAGAAAATCTCATCAAGGAAAGTGCAGGGAGTTGTCCATTAAATTTCTGAGAATCAGATACAATTGAACAAAAGGGGGGAAAATAGATCAGTCATATGTTTATACCTTCAATAAAAATAACGTGCCTTTATATGGCTTGTTCCAGATTTTGTTACAAGAACATCTAACAAATAGATAAGATAAATTATTGAAGTTATAGGTCTGCCTCTTGAATCATGAAGGTTTTAACCACAGGTACACCATAGGTTCTTCTTTTGCAAATATTACTGCTTCAAGACATCAGTGGTCCTTTACTTTAACAGGATTCAACATTTTAACTCCACAGTGGTATTGTAGTTTCCTAATAACATGCTTGTTATGTTCTGAGCATGGGCGCAAGGAACGGAGACGAGGCAGTGAACGGTGAACTTCAACTCTTTATTAACTATCAGGAACAGAGCAAAAGCCTTGGACAGCAGCAGCTCTTTTATAGAGCTGGCTGCTGTCCCATTAACCAATGAATTGCGTTGGAGCGTTTAAACTGTGCCCAATGGGAGACGACCCGCTATTAGCCAATCAGATTGCCCAGAAGAGACCAATCATGATTCGCTATTTATGGGCCAATCAGAAGTGCAGGATTATGAGCCTGCTTTTCTAGTAAGGTTGTCAAGCTTTATTAAATGCATTTACTTAGTTCATAACACCCCTCCCCCCCAGGTTTCGTTTGAGGTGACGTTTGTGGTGACGTAATCACATAGATACGCAGGCCGTTTCACCTGCCTGTTCGATTTGCGCTGTTCCACCGGTTTCTGTCTGCAGTCCGGTTCCGGTGGAACGTTTTCTGAGTTGTCTGGCATGAACGGTTCCGTTTCTCCGAGGAAAGACTCGGCGCGGTTATTCCTGTTTTCGCTATTGTTGTCATCCGGGTCTCTTGGGATTGTTTCCGGGTTCCGTGGGCTTGCCTCCATCGTGGTATTTCTCCGCGGCAAGGCAAACCCCTTCCTGATTCTTCTTCAGTCGGCGCGTTTGGCAGTTGTTTTTCCCTGATTATGTCATCAGCTATTTCGTTTTCAGCTCCCTCGATATCCCCTCCCCCCCCAGTTTGAGAATCAGGGGAGTCGCGGGAAATGGGTTGCAATCTGGATCGAAGCTGATCTATATGGCGTTTCCATACTTTGCCATCCGTGGTTTGTAGGCGGTAGGATCTGGGGCCGGTGAGTTGGGTTATGGTTGCTGGGACCCACAACGGTTCACCGGAAAAGTTTTTAGCAAACACCAAGTCGCCTACCTTGAACTCGCGACACTTTCCGCTAGATCCGAAAGGTTTCTCTGGTGAGTAGGAAGGGTGTAAGCGGTCGAGGTGGGAGCGAAGTCTCCATCCCATCAACAGTTCAGCTGGAGTCTTATTCGTGACGCTGTGTGGGGTGATGTGTTGGAGTAGAAGTATTCTGTTTAGCTTGTCGTCAATGTCCCCCTGCTCCATCTTGTGTAGAGTCTTTTTGACGAATTGGACCATCCGCTCAGCCCTTCCGTTGGCCGCAGGGTGCGCCGGCGAAGTAAGCGCATGGCGGATGCCCCGGTCCGCTAGGTACTGTTCAAATGCCAGGGCAGTGAACTGGGGACCGTTATCAGAAACTAAAACGTCTGGTAACCCATGCGTTGCGAATAGTTTATTTAGTTTGTTAATGACTGAGTCAGTTGTAGTAGTCTTCATTTTTTGGATTTCGAGCCAGTTGGAATAGGCATCCACTGTAAGGAGAAAAGTGTGTCCTTTGGTGGGTCCCACAAAATCAATGTGGATGCGGGACCACGAACCCCGAGGGGTTTCCAACTCGGTTGGCGTTGCTCTTGGTGGGGCACTGCTGACTTCTTGGCACTTTCGACAAGTAGTTACCCAGGCTTCAATCTGCTTATCGATGCCCGGCCACCACGCGTAGCTTCGTGCGAGTGCCTTCATGCGCACGATGCCTGGATGTCCCTTGTGCAATACTTTTAATACTGCCTGTTGTAGCCTCTCTGGGACAACGACTCTGTCTCCCCATAGAATGCAGCCCTTCTGAGAAAAAAGTTCAGTCTGCCGGCTTTTGAACGGCACGAAGTTGTCATGGGGTTCGTTGACTGGCCACCCTCGATCGACCCAGCTGAGAACTCATGCCAGGACAGGATCTCGTTTCGTTTCGATGGCGATGTCTCTCGCCGTTAGCGGCGGCGAGTGCAGCGTTTCAATTTGGAGTGTCTTGATGGTTGGAGCTGGGTCGTCGACGGCTTCCGGAAGTGGGGAATGGCTTAAAGCATCAGCGTGGGGAATGGCTTTCCCCGGGCGATGTTGCAGTAGATAATTGTAGGCAGCTAGGAACTCTGACCAGCGAGTCATTCTTGGTGACAATATATAGGGGGTTGGCTTGTCTCCCGCTATAATACCGAGCAACGGCTTGTGATCCATAATTATAGTAAATGCTCGTCCATATACGTATTCATGAAAACGCTTTACAGCCGATACAACAGCAAGAGCCTCTTTATCGAGTTGGCTATAGTTCCTTTCAGCCCTTGATAATGTTCTTGAAAAAAACGCAATAGGTGCCTCATTTCCGTTTGGTAACACATGACTTAAAATGGCTCCTACTCCAAACGGTGATGCGTCGCATGTAATGGTTAAAGGCAATGTCTCGTTATACTGCATTAATACAGCGTCGGAGGTCAATAAGTCTTTCACTTGTCGGAATGCGTGTTCCTCTCGGTGTCCCCAGACCCAGGTAGCTCTTTTATCGAGAAGTCTATGTAGGGGCTCAGCTACGGTCGCCTTCTGGGGCAAGAAGATGTTGTAAAAGTTAATGAGTCCCAGGAAGGCTTGGAGGTCCGTCTTATTCTTAGGTCTTGGGGCATTTTTGATTGCTTTTAGCTTGTTATCTGTGGGGTGGATTCCTTGTCTATCGAGAAGTTATCCAAGGAATTCTACTCTCAGTACACAGTTGACATTTATTTTTTTAACCTTCAGGCCGGCTTCTTTGAATTTTTGGAGAACCATTCTGAGATGCCTTTCTAATACTTCTTTGTTAGGGGCAGCAATTAAAACGTCATCAAAATACGGCATGACCCCTTTTATGCCCTGTAAAAGTCTCTCCATCAGACTTTGGAAAATCCCGGGCTACGCTCACTCCGAATTGGAGTCTATTGCACTTAAAGGCACCTCTGTGCGTGGCGATAGTTTGTGCTTCCGCGGTTTTAGAATCTACGGGTAATTGTTGATACGCCTGCGCTAAATCCAGTTTTGCAAATATTTTCCCCCATCCAGGGAGTGGAGAAGGTGTTGAACCACCGGCACCGGGTAAGCGCTCTGTTGAAGTGCGTGGTTCAGGGTGGCCCGGTAATCCCAGCAAATTCTTAACGATCCATCCGGTTTGATACGTGTTACTATTGGGGTTTCCCAACAGGCGTGGTCAGTTGGTTCTAAAACACCCTGGGCTATTAATTTATTGAGCTGTTCGTCGATCTTTGGCTTGAGTGCGAAAGGCAGCCGACGAGGCTTAAGGCGAATGGGGGCTACTTCAGGGTTGAGGTTAAACGATATCGGGGTCCCCTTGTACTTGCCTAGCTTCTCTGTAAAAACGTCCTGGAATTCCTGGACGAGTGCCTCCTCCCAGTCGTCACTCCCGGCTTGGTGAATGCCGGCTACTTCGATCCCGAGTGGGGCGAACCATTGAAGGCCTAACAAGCTAGGTCGGTCACGATCGACGACGGTCAGTGGTAATGATGCGGTACGATTTTTGAATGATACTTGGACTAGGCTGGAACCGACGACTGGGATTCTGTTTCCCTGGTAATCTTTGAGTATAATTTTTTGGGCGCTGAGGTTCTGACGACGGATGGACGGGATTAGCTGTTTGAGGGTCTTCCAGGAAACCATCGAGAGAGACGACCCCGAGTCGACTTCCATCACGCAAGGTTGGTTCTCCATGGCGACCCTTACTCGGATCTTTCTTGCATCTAAGGATGAAGTGTGGCCGATGGTAATGGTTTGGTGTGCCTCTTCTCGTCTCGTTGAAGTGGCAGGTGCTTTATTTCTGTAGGAGTGGTTGTTCCATTGGTGGTTCAGGTGATCCCGACTCACAGGAAGATTTCCTGTGGTCTGGCGGTAGTTATTCTTCCTCTGGATTGGACTGGGTCCTCGCTTGCTTCTACAGACCTTTGCGATGTGGCCTCTCTTTCCACAGGAACGGCAGAGCGCATCGAGGAATTTGCAATCTGATTGCGGGTGGTTTGCCCCGCAACCAGCGCATTGGCGCGGGAATCTTTGGTTTCGTTGTTCTCGTTGGTCGCGTTCGGACCGGAGCCGGTTGACCTCTTCCTCTTCACTATCTGATGGGGATTCGAGGTCCTCATGGTGTGCCGTCATTGAGTGCCTCTCTGGACGAGGCGAGGTATCATTTGCGAGTTTATGGAGCGGTGCGTTGGTGCGGCGCATTCGAGCGGCCGACTTCCTGGTTGCTTCTGCTGCAGTAGTGTCTGCGATGGCATCGGCAAGATCGATGTCCCCTTTGGCCATGATCTTGCTCTGCGCCGTGTCGTCATCTAATCCCAGAACTATGCGGTCTCGCATGGCTTCCTCGATGTTTGAAAACCCACAGAGGCCACCCAGGTTCCGGAGGTCAGCGATGAAATCTGCAACGCTCTCGCCTTTTCGTTGGTCCCTCTGGTAAAACTCGTGTCTTCGGACAAGTGTTGGCACTGCGGGTGCATAGTGGGCCCGTAGAATGGGCACGAGGGTGTCCCAATCCATGGATTTCACCTCAGCCGGTTTTGCAAGTGCTTTTGCCATCTTAAAAACGGCATGCCCACAATGGGTTAGAAATACTGCTCGCTTCTTGCCAGTCGTAGCGTCCCAGTCTTCATGTGCCGGGTCAAATGGAGCGGGTGGTATGGCGCCGCTGGCCATGTTGCCATTGTAGATGCGCCTTCAGCCACGTGCTCTGTTTGGTGCTCCGTAAGTGTTCAGTCAGCTCTGATGTCTCCGCATCCCACCCTCGTCGCCAGTGTTATGTTCTGAGCATGGGCACAAGGAACGGAGATGAGGCAGTGAACGGTGAACTTCAACTCTTTATTAACTATCAGGAACAGAGCAAAAGCCTTGGACAGCAGCAGCTCTTTTATAGAGCTGGCTGCTGTCCCATTAACCAATGAATTGCGTTGGAGCGTTTAAACTGTGCCCAATGGGAGACGACCTGCTATTAGCCAATCAGATTGCCCAGAAGAGACCAATCATGATTCGCTATTTATGGGCCAATCAGAAGTGCAGGATTATGAGCCTGCTTTTCTAGTAAGGTTGTCAAGCTTTATTAAATGCATTTACTTAGTTCATAACAATGCTTGTTTCTCAGAGGCTGTGAACTTGTGGATTAGGCTGTATAGAATTTCTCATTTCATGGAGTATGGCAAGCCAGCTGATTTATCCTTTCCTTGAGTGAATTCCAGGAGCCTGGTTGCCACCGACAGAATATCTATTACTTGTTTACCATTCTAATATTAACCACAGAAGTCCAAAATCTTGGGTTCTTTTTATATGTCATTTGTTGGACTACAAAATATTATAATAGATTTTTATTATGCAGTATTATTTTAAGTTATACTGTAAGTTGGTCATTGATCACAGCAAATTTATCTAATTTTGGGTATACAGCAATTAAATTTAAACCTGTTTCTATTCTTAGACAAAACTACTCCTACTACTAAGCTTTACTTTAAAAATTATTGAGGTGGTAGTGGGCAAGCAGAATTTGGTCAGAGCTGAAATATGGGGTTTTTAAAAAATGGACTTTCTTTTAACAAGCCTTTTGTCTAAAACAGTAAATAGCTAATAATTACAAACTTAAATCAGCTAAGTAAGTTATACATAAGCAATTTCAACTGAGATCTACTGTTTATGCTTGACTGTTCAGGAGCAGTGACTGTCACCACTACTAGAGCTCCCTTGACAAGCCCCAAAACAATCCTCAAAACAAGTACTCTAGCAACGACCACCACAACCAAGCCACCAGCCACAACCTCCAAACCAAAATCAACAACCAAGCGTTCACCCAAAATTAATCCAAAACCAGTGTTTTTAAAGAAGAAGAAGCATAAGACGGTGTCTCATGAAACTGTGGAAGGTAAACTTACCTGAATTTTTGTGGAGGCAATAAATGTGTTTTAGCAGTCAATGTATACACACACACACATACATACACACACTCAAATATAATTTCCTTGTCTATACCTCATGGTTCAGGAAAAAGACACAAGTTGGAATTGATAAACACTTTTTAAAATTCCGTCACAATGATCCATCCTTTCAATGGTTTCCACAGAATCTAATTTGCAATATTGATTGCTATGGTTGGCCTGTTAGCCAAATACTTATCCATCTTGTATATTTTTTTGGAACTTAAGTGTGTAATAGTTTGATGAATCTACCTACTCAACCTTCTGTTTAGGGACCTTCCTTGACCCCACCCCTTTTTTTTTTGACACGGACTGCATTTGACTTTAGCAGAAAGTGTTCCTTTGTTCTCTCACTGCCCAAGATTGTTGCAGAAGGCCTGATTCTCCAGAATAGAGAACTGAGAGTGCTATGAGCCTCAAAAAGAGAATGGTAAGAAGTTTAAAGAACAAAAGCAGTATATGAAGTGGTGATTGATAGAAAGAAATCAAGAATATTTTGCAACAGAAAAATATGAAGCATAGTGAATGATCCTAATGTAAACCAATTGTAACAATGTTTGCTTTATTTTTCCTTACTTTATGCATTTCTTATCCATGTCTACATTTTGCATAATATTGTTTAATCTAAAAGTAAATAGTGTGACAAATATGCACTCATAAATGTATATATATGTATACACACAGAGAAAACACTGTATTTCATTACAGTTGTTTTGAAGTAGGTTTTAAGATGGAAGAGAAGAGAGAAAAGCTAATGAAAATCTTAATTATGTAGATATACTTACATACCTATATTTTCATTCATCATTGGCTTTTTTCATTTTGAACCCTGCAGACCTTGAGATTTTGGTTTGTAAGTATTTTTTGGATTGGAAATTATAATAGTCCAGCAGGTATCTAAAAATGTTGACTTGGAATATCAACATTCAAAATCTGAAATATTTACAATTTATATATTTATGAAGAGTCAACTTCAGGACAAGTTTTAGGATCCTTCAGTTTCTACTCTGAAAAGATACAAAAGTCATACCATCCTGTTTTCAAATATTGTCCACATTATACATCTAATGGAGCTTAATATTTTTGATGCTAATAGAAGCTTATCAGCAGTTATGTTATTTCTACACAAAGCCTTTGAAGAAATGTATGGATTGAGAAGGAGATGTAAAGAAAGCCTGGGTGCCCTTCAGCATGGCCCAAATCAATTTAGGGATGTTTTACAGGGAGTTGTTCAAATATGATCGTAATGTAATCTACCAAATTATTATTGTTTGCCATGATAACCTTATATTACACACTATTGGTGTGATTTTGCCAAAAACTGGAAGTGCTAGTTTTTGTCAAAACCATCGTGAAATGCATTCATGTGACTGTGGGATGCTGCAAACGGCTGTACATGTGGCCATGGTTGTGGAGGTGCCACAATCATTGGAACTTTATGGATCATAAGTCTCCTTTTTCTGGTCTGTTGTAACTTCGAACAATTGCAAAGTGACTGGTCATAAATTGAGGACTATCTATAAATGGAACCACTGAATATAAAATTTAAGACAGTTGGATGATCTCTGCATGATCTTAATTATTTTAAAGTTTTTTTCTTCTTAAAAATATAGCTGTGGGATCAAATTTGGAAGCTTTGGTGGGCCATATCCCAAAATTTTTTTTGGGGGGGGGGGGTCACATGCAACCTAAAGCCTCAAATTATGTGTGCCACCTTCCCAGGGACTCCATCTGTGAACAAGAATTATAATCTCTAGAATGTTTATCTTTCTGATGACTGTAGAGCATTCTGAACAGTCTTCTGCGTCTTCAAAATCCTCATCGATTCGGAGAGAAACAGCTTCATTAGGAGAAACTGGGGATACAAGCAAGAATAATGATAAGGCAATAGAAGAACAAAAAATCAGAGGTATGCCTTCTGACCATTTTTACACATCCAGGAATAAGGATTGCATCGAAGCGACATATAAGTAATGTACATTTTTCTATCTTGAAAAAGTATTTCAAAATTTAAAAATAATGTTTGCTAATCTTTACGGGTGTATTCAGGATAAGGTAAAAAAAAAGTCAATATAATGAGCATGATGATGTGAGCAATGTTCTGTTTGTGTCTTACATGTGTTGCATATGCAATGCACATTAAAAAACAAAAACAGACAGAGCTTTGATTCCACTGTTTCAGCCACCATCTTGACTTATTTTTAACCACACCTTTGGATCTTTCTGCTAATCTTCCAGTAGAGAGTAAGTATAAATAAACCTTGAGGATTTTATTTGGAGTATTGAGTAGATGTCAATAAACCTAAAAACATGTTAGTGCAATCTGGAAAGCTACAAGCCAGAAGACAAAACATTTACTTCTCTTTTGTGTTTTCATTTAAAACAATTTCCATCACATTGTAAAAAAACTGGAAGAAGTAAAGTTGATATTAGGATGTCACAGAATTTCAAATTTGCCTAGTCTATTACTGGTGTGTTCTTTTATGACATTTGAAGCCTTGGAAAGCTTCAATTTCAGAGGCCAGTGGTTGAGGCAAAAAGAAATGAAGGTTTCTACCTCCTGCCCCCCTTTGATTTACATTAATTGCAAAACCATGTGGTAAAAGTATAAACCCATTCAAATATTTTGATAATATTCAGAAGTATTTTGAGCTTAGATTTTTTTTAATTGGATCATACAGTAAGAGAAATTGTGTCAATAAATAGCTAATCATTCCGTAACCTCTTTTTTTTCTCTTCTGAAATACAGAATTAATTTTGCTAAACATCACAAACTACTGGTTTGTTAATTGGTATTCAACTAGCATTACTTTAACAGAAATCTGTAAAATGTGTTGCTAATGCTTTTAGACCTGGTGATTCCTTTCATCATTTTAAATCTATGGGATCTGAAGCACCGTGTTGAAAAGTTGGCAGGGGAAAATTTTTTGAAATGAAAAATAGAATGTTTAATTTTCTCCCCCCTTTTTTTTTTTTTTTGCTTAAGCTCATGAAGCATCAAAATCAAGAAGAAAATCTTCAACATCCAAAGCAGTGAAAGTGATTTCAGAGGATGATGGTAGTGGGGAAGGCAATGCAGTAACAACAAAGGCTACCACAACTACTATAAATATCACTACAACAAGGCAGCCTTCTGTTACAACCACAACAAAGATTTCACCTACCACAACCACAACAAAGGTGCCATCCACCACAGCCACAACAAAGATGGCACCCACCACAGCCACAACAAAGATGGCACCCACCACAGCCACAACAAAGATGCCGTCTACCACAGCCACAACAAAGGTGCCATCCACCACAGCCACAACAAAGGTGCCATCCACCACAGCCACAACAAAGGTGCCATCCACCACAGCCACAACAAAGGTGCCATCCACCACAGCCACAATAAAGATGCCATCCACCACAGCCACAACAAAGATGCCATCCACCACAAGCACAATTCAGCCATCTACGTCATCCACAACAACAACACAGCTTCCAACCACAACCACAAGGCAGCCATCTGTTACAACTATAAAAAAAATGGCTTCTACCACAGCCACAACCACAACAAAGCTAACATCCACTACTGCTGCTATAAAGCCACTACCCACCACAATAATGACAACAAAGCTGCCATCCACCAGCACCACACTTCCATCTACTACCACCACCACCACAAAGCTGCCATCCACTACAAGTACCACCACAAAGCTGCCACCAATCACAGCAACAACAAAACTGCCACCCACAACTACCACCATCGCCACCACAAATAAGCCAACCACCACAAGTACCACAAATCCATCCTATACCACAACTACTGTGAAGCTGCCATCTACGTCTACAAAGCAGAGTACTACAGAGCCCACAACCCAAGGAAATAAAGGTATTACAACAACTCTGGGTGATTATGTTAGCTATTTCCCAAATCCCCATTCTGAGCATGTTATTTCACTCTTCAAAATTACTACCACAAAACCATTAGGTTTGCAATCTAGTGCTGCTTCTAAAACCAGTAGAATATCATTGCCTGCTGAAACTATGGTAACTATGAAGAAACATGAAAATGTTATTTCTTCAAACCCCATGCCTTCCACACTTAAAGCAATAACAAGGATGTCTAACAGAGCTACTACTACTGTAGCAATGTCAAGAGATGATAAGAACGAACCTAGTTTATATGACAAAGTTACAGCAACAATGAAAACAAATACGACAATGGATGAAACTAATACAAAAGATATAACTACTGCAAGAAAAGGGACTGTAACAACAGATATTAAACATGCAAACAGAAGAGCAGACACAACACCAACAACTTCTGATGAACATGATAAAAGAGACAATCCAGAGAAAACTACTCCAACAATGGACACCACAAATAAACAGACTAGTCAAAGTAAAAAAAGTCATAAAAATGACAGTGTAGAAAGAAATATTACAGTCAGAGAGACAACAAGGAAACCAACAAATTCAGATTACACAACTGATCCAGTTGGAATTGATAAAAATGATAATCTAGATAGAACTTCTGCAGTGACTGAAGAAACAATTACGCCAACTACTCCAAATGAAAGAACTAGTCTTGATGCAGTTGATAAAAGTGACAATCCAGACACACCTTCAGCAGTGACAGAAACAGCAATTACACAGACTGGACAAGATGAGTCCAGTCATAAAACGGACAATCTAGATACAAGCATGTCTGTCACAGAGACAACAATGTCACTAACTAATTCACATGAAACAACCAGACCTCATGTAGTTGATAAAAGTGACAATTCACATCGAACTACTGCAGTGACAAAGACCTCAATTACACAGACTGGTCCATTTGAGACAAGTAATAAAAATGACAATCTAGAAACAAACAATCCTGTCACCGAGATAGGAAGAACACCAAAAAATTCAGGACACAGAACTGGTCCTGATGGAATTGATAAAAGGAACAATCCAGACAAAATGTCAGCAGTGACAGAATCAACAATTTTCACAACTAGTATGAATGACAGGACCAATCCCAATGGAGTTGATAACAGTGACAAATCAGACCAAACTACTGCAGTGACAAGAGCAATCACAAAGTCTGGTCAAGATGAGACCAGGCACAAAACTGACAATCCAGAAACAAGCACTTTTGTCACAGACACAGGGCAGACACCAACAAATTCAGATAACACAAATAGGCTTAGCATAACTGATAAAAGTGACAATCCAGAGAGAACTTCAACTGTGACAGAAACAGCCATTACAGAGACTGGCCAAGATGAGACCAGTCGCAAGAGTGACAATCCAGAAACAAGCACAGCTGTCACAGAAGCAACAATGTCAGCAACAAATTCAGAATACACAAGTCCTGATGTAGCTGATAAAAGTGACAATCCAGAGAGAACTTCAACTGTGACAGAAACAGCCATTACAGAGACTGGCCAAGATGAGACCAGTCGCAAGAGTGTCAATCCAGAAACAAGCACAGCTGTCACAGAAGCAACAATGTCAGCAACAAATTCAGAATACACAAGTCCTGATGTAGCTGATAAAAGTGACAATCCAGAGAGAACTTCAACTGTGACAGAAACGGCCATTACACAGACTGGCCAAGATGAGACCAGTCGCAAGAGTGACAATCCAGAAACAAGCACAGCTGTCACAGAAGCAACAATGTCAGCAACAAATTCAGAATACACAAGTCCTGATGTAGCTGACAAAAGTGACAATCCAGAGAGAACTTCAGCCGTGACAGAAACAGCCATTACACAGACTGGCCAAGATGAGACCAGTCGCAAGACTGACAATCCAGAAACAAGCACAGCTGTCACAGAAGCAACAATGTCAGCAACAAATTCAGAATACACAAGTCCTGATGTAGCTGATAAAAGTGACAATCCAGAGAGAACTTCAACTGTGACAGAAACAGCCATTACAGAGACTGGCCAAGATGAGACCAGTCGCAAGAGTGTCAATCCAGAAACAAGCACAGCTGTCACAGAAGCAACAATGTCAGCAACAAATTCAGAATACACAAGTCCTGATGTAGCTGACAAAAGTGACAATCCAGAGAGAACTTCAACTGTGACAGAAACAGCCATTACACAGACTGGCCAAGATGAGACCAGTCGCAAGAGTGACAATCCAGAAACAAGCACAGCTGTCACAGAAGCAACAATGTCAGCAACAAATTCAGAATACACAAGTCCTGATGTAGCTGATAAAAGTGACAATCCAGAGAGAACTTCAACTGTGACAGAAACAGCCATTACAGAGACTGGCCAAGATGAGACCAGTCGCAAGAGTGTCAATCCAGAAACAAGCACAGCTGTCACAGAAGCAACAATGTCAGCAACAAATTCAGAATACACAAGTCCTGATGTAGCTGATAAAAGTGACAATCCAGAGAGAACTTCAACTGTGACAGAAACAGCCATTACAGAGACTGGCCAAGATGAGACCAGTCGCAAGAGTGACAATCCAGAAACAAGCACAGCTGTCACAGAAGCAACAATGTCAGCAACAAATTCAGAATACACAAGTCCTGATGTAGCTGACAAAAGTGACAATCCAGAGAGAACTTCAACTGTGACAGAAACAGCCATTACAGAGACTGGCCAAGATGAGACCAGTCGCAAGGTGACAATCCAGAAACAAGCACAGCTGTCACAGAAGCAACAATGTCAGCAACAAATTCAGAATACACAAGTCCTGATGTAGCTGATAAAAGTGACAATCCAGATAAAATTTCAGCTGTGACAGAAACAGCCATTACACAGACTGGCCAAGATGAGACCAGTCGCAAGAGTGACAATCCAGAAACAAGCACAGCTGTCACAGAAGCAACAATGTCAGCAACAAATTCAGAATACACAAGTCCTGATGTAGCTGATAAAAGTGACAATCCAGAGAGAACTTCAACTGTGACAGAAACAGCCATTACAGAGACTGGCCAAGATGAGACCAGTCGCAAGACTGACAATCCAGAAACAAGCACAGCTGTCACAGAAGCAACAATGTCAGCAACAAATTCAGAATACACAAGTCCTGATGTAGCTGATAAAAGTGACAATCCAGAGAGAACTTCAACTGTGACAGAACAACCATTACACAGACTGGCCAAGATGAGACCAGTCGCAAGAGTGACAATCCAGAAACAAGCACAGCTGTCACAGAAGCAACAATGTCAGCAACAAATTCAGAATACACAAGTCCTGATGTAGCTGATAAAAGTGACAATCCAGAGAGAACTTCAACTGTGACAGAAACAGCCATTACACAGACTGGCCAAGATGAGACCAGTCGCAAGAGTGTCAATCAGAAACAAGCACAGCTGTCACAGAAGCAACAATGTCAGCAACAAATTCAGAATACACAAGTCCTGATGTAGCTGATAAAAGTGACAATCCAGAGAGAACTTCAACTGTGATAGAAACAGCCATTACACAGACTGGCCAAGATGAGACCAGTCGCAAGAGTGACAATCCAGAAACAAGCACAGCTGTCACAGAAGCAACAATGTCAGCAACAAATTCAGAATACACAAGTCCTGATGTAGCTGATAAAAGTGACAATCCAGAGAGAACTTCAACTGTGACAGAAACAGCCATTACACAGACTGGCCAAGATGAGACCAGTCGCAAGAGTGACAATCCAGAAACAAGCACAGCTGTCACAGAAGCAACAATGTCAGCAACAAATTCAGAATACACAAGTCCTGATGTAGCTGATAAAAGTGACAATCCAGAGAGAACTTCAACTGTGACAGAAACAGCCATTACACAGACTGGCCAAGATGAGACCAGTCACAAGAGTGTCAATCCAGAAACAAGCACAGCTGTCACAGAAGCAACAATGTCAGCAACAAATTCAGAATACACAAGTCCTGATGTAGCTGATAAAAGTGACAATCCAGAGAGAACTTCAACTGTGACAGAAACAGCCATTACACAGACTGGCCAAGATGAGACCAGTCGCAAGACTGACAATCCAGAAACAAGCACAGCTGTCACAGAAGCAACAATGTCAGCAACAAATTCAGAATACACAAGTCCTGATGTAGCTGATAAAAGTGACAATCCAGAGAGAACTTCAACTGTGACAGAAACAGCCATTTCAGAGACTGGCCAAGATGAGACCAGTCGCAAGACTGACAATCCAGAAACAAGCACAGCTGTCACAGAAGCAACAATGTCAGTAACAAATTCAGAATACACAAGTCCTGATGTAGCTGATAAAAGTGACAGTCCAGAGAGAACTTCAACTGTGACAGAAACAGCCATTACAGAGACTGGCCAAGATGAGACCAGTCGCAAGAGTGACAATCCAGAAACAAGCACAGCTGTCACAGAAGCAACAATGTCAGCAACAAATTCAGAATACACAAGTCCTGATGTAGCTGATAAAAGTGACAATCCAGATAAAATTTCAACTGTGACAGAAACAGCCATTACACAGACTGGCCAAGATGAGACCAGTCATAAAAGTGACAATTTAGAAACAAGCACAGCTTTCACAGAAGCAACAATGTCAGCAACAAATTCAGAATACACAAGTCCTGATGTAGCTGATAAAAGTGACAATCCAGAGAGAACTTCAGCCGTGACAGAAACAGCCATTACACAGACTGGCCAAGATGAGACCAGTCATAAAAGTGACAATCTAGAAACAGATGACACAACCAGCACTGATGGGATTGGTAAAAGTGACAAGCCAGACAGAAGTACAGCAGTAACAGAAACAGCAATCACAAAGTCTGGTCAAGATGAATCCAGTCCTAAAAGGGACAATCCAGAAATTCTTTTTTCCATGACAGAATCAATAATTACACCCACTATTCCAAATATCAAAACAAATGCTCCTGCCATTAAGATCACAAGGACACCAACAAATTCAGATTACACAACTGGTCAGGATGAGATTTATAAAAGTGACATTACTGACCAAATCTCTGCAATTACAAAAGCTACATTTACACCTTCTAATCTGAAATATAAAACTAATCCCGATGGAATATATATAAATCAGAATCCAGAAACAGGAACTCCATTTGTAGAGATAAGTACACCAATGAATTCCGAAGATTCAACCAATCCTGATGGAATTAGTAAAAGTGACATTCCAGAATCAGCCTCTCCAGTCACAGAGACAACAATGACATCAATAAATTCAGAAGCCCCAATCAATCCTGAGAGAATTGATAAAAATGTTGATCCAGGCAGCACTATGGCAGTGATGGGAACAACAATCTCACCATCTAATTTGGATTACTCAACCAAACCTGATAGTATTGACAAACATGACAATCCTAACAATACTACTACAGTCATAACTGCAACCTTTGCACTGACTGATCACAATGGTACATCCAATCCAGATGATATCATTACAGATGTCAAACCAGATAAGACTATGCCTTTTACAGGCACAACAATTGTTACTAATCAGGAGGACAAAACTGCTCGTGGTAAAGATGATTATGGTGACAATCTAGACGGGACTACTGCAGTGACAGAAATAGCAGTTACACACACTGATCCAGATAATATAATCAATCCAGATGATATGATCAGACACGACAACCTGGATAAGATTAGTGATGCTATAGGTACAACAATTACAGTGACTAATCCAGATATAACAAACAATGACAAGTTTAATACAGTTACAAAGCCAACAATTGCAGAGATTAATCCAATGGGTACAACCAGGTCTGATAACAGAAACATCTTCCTAACTGGAACGACTGCAGTCATAAAAGCAATGACAATGGACCAAAGAAGTGACATGTCCATTCCTGAAGTTAATGTTAAAAATAAGAGACCAAAAGAAACTACAATAAACATGGATATTATAAGAAAATATATTGATATATCAGGAAAGTCACCTTCTCCCAATAGTGATGCTATCAATGGACTGGAAACAACTGCAACAGTTGCCAAGACAACAATAGCACAAACTGACACACAGACAACTTTCAGCGTCACAACAGAATCTAAACCTTTAAGTAATTCTGCTAATTTTGAGGGAGATGACAGGCCAGGCAGTAACACCACAAAAACTACAGCTATCACAACAGAATCAAATCTTAGTTTACCTAGCCCAAATGATAATGATAAAAAGAGAAGGGCAGACACCATTACCAAAATTACTCGGACATTAACTATTGAAACTACAACCTCCCCTCAAATAAATAAACCTGAACATCCAGACATAATAACTAATAAAAAAATTAATCTTGTTTCAGATAAAGGAACCACAAAAGAAAACCCAACTAACAAGAATACAGTAACACAAGTAAGTACAACTTCCAGCACCCTATCTTCTACAACAAACAAAATTACATCATATTCCTGTACTTGGTCCACTATTGTTAAACCTACAACACAAAGGCAAGTCACCTATTACTCCAGTCCAAGAGATGCTACCATTTCCACAATTATATCTCCACAGATGATTATCAACAAGACTACAACCTATGTTCAACCAGAAAAGATTGCTACACCGCTATTGTACAAAGGTATATTCAATTTTCTTATTATCTACATCGCTGCATTAGAGCCCTGTATGATAGAAATAATGTGTAATAAGCCTGAACATAACTATGTTTCTGAAAGGCATTGAGATGTATGTGTCAGTGGGGAATTGTGTGTAGGAAGATTGGGCTGTTATTTAGGGAGATTGGAAGAATAGAATAGAATAGAATAGAATAGAATAGAATAGAATAGAATAGAATAGAATAGAATAGAATAGAATAACAGAGTTGGAAGGGACCTTGGAGGTCTTTTAGTCAAACCCTCTATTTAGGCAGGAAGTCCTATACCATTTCAGACAAATTATTGTTCAATCTCTTCTTAAAAACTTCCAGTGTTGGAGAATTCACAACTTCTGGAGACAAGTTGTTCCACTGGAAATTTCTTCTTATTTTTATTGCTTCTTTCTTTGATTAGTTTCCATCCATTGCTTCGTCCTGCCTCAGGTGCCATTTCAGACAAATTATTGTCACTTCCAGTGTTGGAATTACAACTTGGAGAAGTTGTTCTAACTGTCAGGAAATTTCTTATTTTTAGGTTGCTTCTTTCTTTGATTAGTTTCCATCCATTGCTTCTTGTCCTGCCCTCAGGTGCTTTGGAGAATAGCTTGACTCCCTCTTCTTTGTGGAAACCCCTGAGATATTGGAACTGTGCTATCATGTCATCCCTAGCCCTTCTTTTCATTAAAAGAAGAAGAGATATGTTCTAGACCAAAATGATAATGATCTCAGGAGCACCAATATATTTGAATTAACCTTATAGCCTTAAAAACAAGGGTTTTTTTTTTCTTAAAATCTTGTGTATTTTCAGAAGTTTTTTTCTTTATGCCCTGCTCTATTTTTGAATTTTTAAATTTTATTCTTGGGTTCTTATTGATGGATAATTGTTTCTTTGCAATTTGGAAAGATGTTTTGTGAGGATTGTTACATAATTTGTTGAGGTGGTTTATGCCATTGTTTGAATTGTACTTTGCCTTTCTTCTATTAAGTTCAACATTGTTCCCCCACCTGTATTTTATGGTGGGGTAATTTGAAAAAATAGCAATTACCTGAATATTATCCTCAAACTTCATGACTAAATCAAGATATGAGCTTCAGGCCTCAGACATTATATTACAATTCCCATTAACTGTAGCCTTCCATGGTTGGACATGATGGAAATTGAAGATTTGGAAAGGAACATATTTGGAAAATACTGCCATGCTCCAAAAGAGATCATTGAAAGCTTTGTTGAACATCTCTTTCTTAAAGTGCTATAATTAAGCATCTAAGCATTTGGGGCTTGAGCTGTATTATTCATGTTTGTTTGGTATTTTCATGCCCCACACACATTTTGGCCCTCCTATCAGTTCTTTAAAAATTAATGTGACCCAGAGGTGAAATTCAAAATTTTTCTCTACTGGCTCTGTGGGCATGGCTTGGTGGGAGTGGCTTGGTGGGACTCAGTCTCTAAAAAGAAGAAGGTGGCCGGACGTGGATGGGAACAACCGATTCAAATCGTCCCTACCACCTCTCCTAACTGATTCAAATCATCCCTACCACCTCTTCTGAGGTAGTGTGAGAAGGTTGAATTTCACCCCGAATTGTGACCGGTCTATCATTATGATCTAATCTTAGTGAACAAACTTATTTTTTTAAATGGAATATATATTTAACGAGTTGCTTAATAAAGGCTTTAGTTGTATGTTGGTAACCCGTGACACATTTGGTCATCTTTTCAGAGATACATCGTTACCTAAACAGAGAAACATAATGACCATGGGTGGGCCAAAAAAGCAGTGAAACCAACTTCTGACTTCATGCTGGCTTCCTTGCTGAATTTCCTTGTAGGAAGCTGGCTTGGAGAAAGTCTGTGGGGAAGTTAGCAGAGATTGTAAGTCCAAGAGCAGCAAGTTGGTAAATGGCCAACTTTTTGACTAGAAAAAGCATTTAATAATTATAAACTAGGTAAAAGCTCATACACTTAGAAAACCAGTTTGATATAATAGTTAAGGTGCTAGTTTAGAATCCAGGAGATTTTAAATTCTTCACTTCCCTTATGCATGAAAGCTAGGTGGGGGTCTTAGGTCCTGATTGGAGGATTAATACTTTACCAAAATGTCATATTTCTTTAGCATTTCTAATTTATTCTCATATTAGAAAGAGTGCCGTGGAAATATTTGACAAAATAAATGGAACTTCACTATTCCCACCTAATTTCCCAATGAATTTCCACAGTTGATACAGAATGAATGACACAAGAATCAGCTATATCTTTCTAAATATAAAAAGTTGAAATGTTATAGAAAATAATATACCAAGCAGCGTTCTTTTAAATTACATAACTTATCTGGATTAAGCACATTGTTAATCATATGAGTTGCATGTTTTTTTTTTGAAAGATCACAACTATTTCAGGTAAAAATAATATATTAATCCAATGCATTATTCCTTAATTCAAAGTACTGCATTTTAGTTTTAGGAAACATTGCATTGTCTTGTCTCTGTCTGTCTGTCTGTCTGTCTGTCTGTCTGTCTCTGTTTCTGTCTCTCTCTCTCTGTCTCTCTCTCTCTCTCTCTGTGATGGAAATTTTGGGGTTCATTTTTAATCAAATCAAACATGGATTTTAAAACTAAAAAGGTTAATTATTTATTAGATGTACCAGAAGAGATGAACTTGTGTAATAAGAAGCCTGTAGATGGGATTGTCCCTCTACAAAATGGATCACTTGCAGTGTTCAGAGGTGAGTAGCACATGACAGAGCTTAAGTTTTGGACAAAATAATACAGAATTACAGAATAAAATATGCATTTTGTTATAAATATTTCAGCCCCAGATCAGGGTGAAGTTATATGGTGGTTGGTAGTTCTGATCAAGACCTTCTCTAACTTTATCAGAAGATATATTCACATAATGGTTCTTACAATGAAACTTGCACTGCTAATGTGTACTGCCACATTCAGAATGCACTCTCCAGAATTGGAGCAAGATCATTTGGGCAACTTAGAAATAAACCATTAACTTTAGTAGAAATGATTTACAACCCTCATAAACTACCCAAACTCAGCATTCCCCGTAGTGTTTAGAAACGTTTGGAACAATATTTTAGCACAAGTGCAGGCTGGTTGGGTAATGTTTGTACAGAGTTCTACAAACTAGTTACCCAGGCCATTATGGGCTATCCACCAATTCATCTGCTACAAATTTCTATGTACTGTGAAATCTGCCATGTTGTTAAGAGGCTCATAGTTGAGTATTAATATATTGTTTCTCTTTCTATAACACTGGTATTTACTTGGCTTTGCAGATCATTATTACTGGCTGCTAAATGGAACAAGTTCACCCTCCCCTCAACCTCGTAAAATCTCTGAGGGATGGCATATCCCTTCCCCCATTGACACTGTGTTCTCCAGATGTAACTGTGACGGCAAAACCTTCTTTTTCAAGGTGAGTCATATTTCTTTTCCACAATGTGAGTCTTGGTACCATAGGAGTTAAGAAATTGAAAGTGTAATTTTTTTAAAAAACTGAAATGTTACATGAAGTGACATAAAACAAGATATTATTGATCAACAGATGATGATCAGGTAAATCTCCCACACTTCATTTATAGTATAGGCAACTTGTTACAAATCAACAGATTACTTTTGAAGACATCAAAAGAAGTGGCTTTGCTGGAGAAGTCAATGGTCTAGTTGTATGCATGAACACACATGATCAAGTTCTCTGCACAAAGCATAATGAAATGAAATCATTAAAGTTCATTAACTTTCAGGCATGAAGTACACTTGGCCCCTTTAAGGTCATATGCGGGCTGCACTTCAAGAAGTAATTGGGACCAAAACAAAAACAATTTCATTTGGTATCTTTTGCATTTAAAGAAAATTAAAACTAAATTAAAACATAATTGTCCTATTAAACTTTGTGAATTTGATGACAACTTTTGGAGAGGCTCTGGAGCTGTACATTATGCACAGGGGCTTGTGTACAGGGGCATAGACAGCCCCTGAACCACAAATTGCATACCTCTGATGTACTGTCTTAACTTGGGATCCTCTAAGATGAATTGCCAGGAATTTTGAAGGCCAATTTGCCTTAAAACTGTCCTGCTCCCAAAGCCTCACAAATAAACTTAGCTTAGCAGGAACACAGGTGGTTCAGGTTAACATGTACTTGTTTATAGAAAATATTTATGCTTATAAAAAAAATTCAAGCTAATTCCTTCCATGTAACCTAAGATAATAAATGGGATGCTCTGTTTCTCTATGCTTACTTCAAATCCACTGTTAAAATATATGTTTGTAGTCCTTCTTCCTGGTGAACTATCTCTGAAGGAATAGAAGAAATGGCTCGGAATTCCTGGACTCATAGTTCCACCTGAAGATCAACAAGTTGAAGAATGCTAGTTCTAGAAACTTCAACAAACTAAGTTTACTATAGGGTAAATAATGGGATCAGTTTGTTGTAATGGTTAAGGCATCAGGCTAGAATTAGGAAGATTAGTCCCACTTTACATATAAATCCAGCCAGGTGATCCTGGACCAGTCACTCCTTCTCAGTCCTAGGAAGGAGGCAATTGCAAAGCACTTCTGAAACACTCTCTCTCTCTCTCTCTCTCTCTCTCTCTCTCTCTCTCTCTCTCTCTCTCCACACACACACACACACACACACACACACACACACACAGAGAGAGAGAGAGAGAGAGAGAGAGAGAGCTATAACTTTCTGTATTAGAAGCAAAACTGGACTGATGTTTCTTCCATGTTATATACTTCACTGTGGTTTTCAATCAGCCATCAAGACACAGTGGAAGGTATTCTTAGTGGTGGCTTGTACTCTCTGGGATTTGGTTGGTTCTGAACAGAATTCCAGATGCATACTTCAACAAGGCAATTCCGGTTTCAATAGCATTTTCTGCCACTTTTATATTGCTTTAAATTTATTTATATAGAATTGCAATTGTGCTGTTAATTTGGCATTCAGTTGTGAAAAGTGGTAATAAGGCTAATAAAAACAATAAGTAATGAGGCTAATAAAAGCATTAAGTAAATCATGCCTACATATTTTAAGAAGCCCTTAGATTTTTACGAATATTTTATTTGGCTACACATTTCCAGTGTTTTTTGTTTAAATTTTGCATGATTTTCTCGGTAGAAGAAAAATCTTTCAAGCCCCATGTTACATTTCTTCAGGAACAAATTACAAGTTGCATCAGAGTCTAATGCAACATATGCCTTAGGTGTTGGTGTAACTTCAACTAGCATTGCACTTTTCAGGGGTCCCAATACTGGCGCTTCACCAATGATGTAATGGATGCTGGCTATCCTAAGCTGATTGTAAAAGGATTTGGAGGACTGAATGGGAAAATTATCGGAGCTCTTTCAGTAGCTCACTACAGAAGCAGGCCAGAATCTGTGCATTTTTTCAAAGAAGGTAGGTCTGTTGTTTTCCCGTGTCTACCAGGTGCATTAAAGAAGTGGTAAATCCTTTTATATTTTCTATCTATGTGGTCATCTTGGTAAAAATACAGGAGTGGTGTACCACCGGTCTTCCCTTGTGTAGTCTGAATTGATGCTTTTGCCATTGTGAGTAAAGTGATCATTTGCCTCTAGCATCCATATGGCTTCTGCCCAATAAAGGTAGATGCACAGTGGGATTTTAGCTGTGCAGTGGGATGATCTTCACATATATAACACTTAACATTTGCTCCTGATGTTTTTCGCTCTTCTATCCTAGGATCACAATGGGGGCAATACAGTAGGAATCAGTGGGAAGGTGCAGTTAAAACCTGACTAATGAAGCTTATTTCTTTGAAATATATTGCATTAAGGGCTTCTTTCTCTTGCTGGTACACCTGTCATTCAGCATAATAAGAGAGTCTTTGATGCTTTAAGTCAAATAAGTGACTTAATTAAATCAGCAGGAAAGTAGTAGTTTCAAAGGGAAGCAATGGGATGATGCATAGTAGCAGTCAATTTCAAAGAAGCATTAGGCATTTCATGAATGTGGAAACATTAAAGTAGCATCCATAGCATTCTGATTTTTTTAAAAAAACAACAACTTAAAACTTAAAAAATGGTGTTGCTACTTTATTCTCACTGATAAAAAGATTTTAAATGGCTTTATCTTAACAATTTAAATATGTATTTTTAAGTCTGGTTATTGTTTAATACTATTAAGCAGGGGTAGGTTTCTACCGGTTCTGTCCACCTCCGTAGAACCGGTAGCTCTGAAGAGCAGCAGACACAGAACCGGTTCTATGTCTGCTGACGTTTTTGCTCACCCACCCACCCGGGCTGTTACCTGATCTTTATTTCCTGATTTTTCAACTTCAGCTGCCGAACGAGGCACAGCTGCAGTTAAAAAAGCAGAAAAAGAGGGCTGTTTCAAAGGCTGCTTCATGCTGATGACGATTTACAGGTGTGAGGCTCACTCACAGCGTGCAGGGAAGCACATCATAAATCACCAAACCTCGTAAATCCCGAACCGGTAGTTAACCCTGTTGTATCCCACCCCTGCTATTAAGCTCCTTCCTCTATCAAAAATATTATTTTACTTGTTGCCTAACTGCATCTACATTCATTTTATTGCATATAAACAATTAATACTGTCCCCATGTCACATTTGTTCTTGAAATCAAAGTAACTGAAGGATACTTATTTCTGTTTGATTTAATGGACCACTTTGTTCATTTAGCAGTTTGGCTGCAACAAGCTAAATTTCCATCCAGACACCTCCCTGAACACACAGAAATAAACAAATCCACTGAATGCTATGTAATTAGGATGAGGCAGTTAAAATTTTAGTTTATTTTAAATTTCCTGCAATCTGTCATTTGTGAAATATTATCAGTTGTTAGGCTAGGTCTTTAAAAACTAGGTTTCATTGTACTGTATTACTTTTGGTTTCACTGTTACTTTTCTCCTATAGGTGGCAATGTTCAACAATATATCTACAAACAAAAACCAAAGAAGTGTAAGAAGAAAGTTGTAACTGTGAATTATCCAGTTTATAAACCAAAGACTTTGGTTCTGAGGCAGAGACGCTTTGGACGTGCAGTACAATCTCGTCAGATCTTCCGTAGAATCCGGATAAGGCAGTACCCAGTCATTCGGATCACCCATCATTCGACAGGCATGGTCCTTGTTTTGCCTTGTTTAGAGGCTACGGTTAATTAGGTTGTGCAATGCTTCAGTTCCAAAAATAAGCTCCAAATGAAGCAGCCCAACTGTATGGAGGTTGATTATATCTTGCTCTTTAAATGTTTTGTCACAGGGGCTTTTGTGCCATTAAAATATCTTCTGAATGGTTTTATATCATCTTTGTAATTTCAAGAGATTGTTTTGTGTTTGCAGGAGTACTGCAGCCAGAGGTTAAAATTACATCATATTGGAGAGGATTTCCCAAAGAATTTAATTCTGCTATTTCTGTTCCTAATGAGGAAAATGGGGATGGATACGATTACTATGCATTTGCTAAAGGTATGTTGTGGCTATGACTTCAGATGCTGCCAGTTATTTGAGGCTGTTTCTCATAAGATTATCTGTACTTTTCTTGAGATCCTCAGTTTCAGAAGTTTCAGCCCCGTACCACATTTCTAGTCTCTCCTTAAAATAGTTTAAAGAGCTGGAAAAAATAGAGGTTTGAAAGGCGAGTGAAAAATGTTAATTGTGTATGAGTATTCCATTTTTAAAAATTACTTAAGCAGAAAAACAGATGCGGTTTATATGAATTTAAAATGTGAAATAATTGCTGAGTAACCATTTTTACAGCCCATTTTATTGTATGTATATATAACATACACTTGATAATGGATCTCTCTGAGTGGAATGGAACTGCATCCTTTCGTAGGATGTTAAGTACTGCACACAAAGATGATCAAGAAACCCAGTAAAAGTCCTCAAGTCTGGCAGGACTCCTGAGAATCAAATCCACGGAATTTTCTTGACAGAGTTACAGAAGTGGATTGCCATTACCTTCTTCCAGAAAGCTTTTAAAGAATTCCTAGTGTATACAACCCTAAAATTCTGAGTACTTGTAGTATTAATCTGACCTTGCTTGGCCATCTGAGAAAAATGTTGCCACCTGTTCAGGAAAGAAATTGGGTGGAAAGGTTCAGCTCTATTTGTTTAGCTTAGAACTACTGTCTTACAGTGATTTTTGGAGAAATATGCCTTTATATAACTTATCCTATTCAAAATAACAAAATAATGTTACTGTTCACTTTCTGATAGCCACTGTGTCTTAGCATGGTAAGTAAAGCAGGAATTTTAAATTGTTAGCCAAAATGTGCATGACAAATTTGAAAGAAAAACATGACTTTGTATGAGATATAAAATCAGACAACACTGGATTATACAGGATACTAAATTCAATCCTATGATCAGGCTTGCAACCGATCTTGGATATTTTGCTTTCCATAGAACCCTTTATCTCAATAGATAATAGATAGATAAATGCTAGCAGGACGATAGTTGGCTAGCATTTGTCCTTTCTGGGTAGAAAACAAAAGGTGAGGTAGGAAGAGTTTGCATTTATTTTTTACAAGTGTAAAATGGTCAAGAGGTTTTTTTCCATCCTCCTTTATTCTTTAAAAAGTCTAGCATGGTTACAACATCACTGGGCTGCTTGATACATAATGTTTCTTTCCCTGATCTTTTGGATGGAAGCCTCTATTGTCTAAAGAGCCTGTTGGCGAAAGGAAACTTTAGGCTGCCTTATAAATTCCAAAAAATAAGTACGAGCCCCTTCTCTGTCCTGGTTTGATTTGACTGAATATTTTAGGGTTTTTATCTTACTGAAAATTCAACCCATTTCCCCCAATGTAAGCAGATAAATGAGGCAAATATACCTTAGCCCATTCATCTTACAATCGCTTGAGTTGCTCAATGCTATCTGTCCCTTTGGAGGAATCTATGAAGGACACCAAGGTTTTCTCTGCAATAAAACAGGAGAAACTATCTTACGGCCGCTTTCCAAATGACTGAAATTGCATGGAAAGAAAGGCCTATCTTGAACTGAGGATTTACATGATCAATTGTTTTTCAACTGTTAATACTTGTGTAGTGTGATTTTAACAACCCTGTTCTCCCATTCCATTCCTTTTCAGATAACTACTACAACTTGGATGTGGGCAGCAGAATAGCAAGACCAGTTACAACGCAAACTGGGCAGACGGTGTCCAATGCTTGGTACAAGTGTCCTGCATAATAACTTGGAAACTCAACCAACCTGAAAGAAATGCTTTTGTGTGACAGTTTCTCTAGTTTTTATTAATAAAGACAATCAACTGTACATACAACAATCATTTTTAACATTTAAAAAAGACTGCTTTAAGCTTGGCAGCTATTATACTAATGCAGAAGAAAGGCAGACTAAACCGTATACATCAATTCCAAAATTTGTACAGCATTTAATTAATGTTGCCTCTGTTCAGGCCTCCTCTGCCACCCATTGCATGAGTTATACCTGCAAGAAAGATACAGCAGTTACATATTTTTCTTTCAATGAATGTTCCTTTGCCTTTTGATATTTTAACTATCTGCATTACAAGAATTTCTCTGCCACTATTATTACTGTAAAATAATCATTCCATATCTTATTTTGAATATCACAGCCACCACATCCACAATTTGGAATGGATAATTCTGTTCCATTACACCCATCTTAACCAAGCCTCGTTCTGGAAGCTGAATGGGGAATATCCTAAACTTCATTCAAATATTAATGGGAACAGGTTTTTGGAATTCTGGGAATTACAGCAGTATGATTAGTAAAAATGAGGTCTTAAAGTTACCATTAAGTGGAATTAACATACATACTTAAGACAAACAGCTTCAAGTCATTGAAAATATTGCTTCTAACAGGGTTTTCAATTTTAAAAAAGTTTCAGCTTAGAAATCACTATTTCTTTTTTTTTGTCCATGTAAGGTATTTTTTTTTTGTATTTACTATGAGTCATATCTCTTTACTGCACTCTGTTCTTGATCTTCTTTAAATGTTTTCATTTTCTTCGTAACTGAAACAACTAACTTAGTTGGTATATACATGTCAAGCACAAATGTGAAGGATCATTTAAGCTGATTTATCACTATGCCCAGGAATCTTCTTAATTAAGGGTCATCACCTGCATAAGTTAGATAAGGGTCAATGACATTTAAGGGGGATTAGACCTAGTTTACTTGTGGCTACGTAGGGATTCCAGGCTGATTCCTCTTTTCACTCCGCCCCCAGGTTCTGCCATTCCTTCTCTTACAACATGTAAGCTAGCAGGGGGGTCCTACATTTTTCAAAATTTCTACACTGTATGCATACTTCATTTTTTTCAAGAGTAAGTAATGCAACTTATTTAACTAAGCCCCACTGGGATTGAAATATACTCACCCCTGTGTCTATTAAACTGACGACCACGAACTCCAGCCCTTAAGGTCGGAGGCTGAAGTCTAACGCGTCGGAAGGGTTTGGGATGATTGCTGCTTGTATCTGGAAAAGAAATAATGGGGCATCGATTTTCTTAAGGTACCACCTGATTTTTGTACTGCAGGATTGTGTGGCTTTAACAAATAAAATATTTAACTAGAAAATAAGTGGCTGGTTTTTTTCTATATGCAACTTTGTAGTTTTTTCTATATGCAACTTTGTGAATGGTTGTTTTTATATGGAACTTCAATGAATGGAAATACAAGCAAACTCCTGTAAAGTTTTTTTTTTTAAGTGTTTTGTCAAACATCTGGAGGATTGATGATCAGAGTTCATGCCCAAATGGATCTTTAAGTTACAGAGAGTGATTAGTGAGAATCCTTCCTTTTCATATCCACAGACTGCAATCTTTTCTACAATAAAAGCTGAAATGGTGGAGAAATACAAAACCATCAGGGGCTCAATTATTCTTTGTTTGATGTCCCATATCAATAAAAATTCATAAGTACAGGTAGTCCTCAATTTATTATCATAACGTAGACCAGAATTTTCATCATGAGTCATGACAGTTGTTAAGTCAAGGCACTCACCTGACCACACCCAGCTTTATGTTTTTTTTTAATGGTAGTCGTTAAGTGAATGCCACAATCATTAAGTGAATCCATATATTCCCATGGGTGGGTTTTTTTGGGAAACTGGCAATCATGATCATATGACTCAAAATGTTGCAACCAGACATATAGATAAGCCTGGTGACAGGCATCTGAAATGCAGTCATGTTGACTACTGGGATTTATGCAGCCATTGGAACTCCGGGGACTGGATCCTAAGTAGATTTGGGGGCTCTGTCACAACTTCCAGTGCTTAAGTGAGGACTACCTGTACTCCAATGATGGTTCCATAGATCCAAGATTTGATGGAGTTATATATACCTGCAGATGAACTAGACGGAGGATCTTGACTGGTAGAAGGAAGATCTGATTCATCAGGAGTTTGAGATGATTCCTCCTCTTGCTGGCTATCAATGTCTAGACCTACCTCTGAAGAAATTCTAGAACAAAAGGAACAACAACAACCCAAAAAATATATACAAACACAGAACCCCAGGAGAATAGCCAGGCTTTTAAGGCCCTCTGAAATACCTTAATTTTACTCAGAAAACCACCATAACTTTGGAAGCAGCCTACACTTTATGTTCACCCACACCTAGCGATGGCACAGGAGATGACATATTCAGTGGTGAAACCTGAATTTCATCTTTATTGTTCTAGCAAAGTAACACCATATCTGTGAGAACTAGTATGGAGACTTTTATTTCCTTTTATTGGTGGAATAAGAAAAAAATGGAAGCGGAGAAGTAAATCTCTCACTGGTTTTCTCCAGCTCTGTGTTAGTTCTCTGCTAATTTTTACTACAAGTAATATGTATTGAGACTATTTCTATTACAGTTGAGCAAAATAATAATGGTGTTTTGCTCTAAGAAAATTTAGTCAGTTTAAAAAAAAAAGCTCAACTGAACACTGGGAAAACTTAGCAATGAAGTTATCAAGTCCATCTATCAAAATTACTTCAAGTGGCTCTATAGCCACATTATGATCAATAACAAAGTACATAATTATCAAGAATTAACTATACTTAGCCTTAGTCAGAGCAACAAAGTTGGATAAAAGAACAGAAAAATAACTCAGATGCATAGAAACGTCCCCAAAACATTTACTTGTGCTTCCTAATTTTATCTGCTGTTAAGTTTCAATATCCTCAATATCAGAAGAGAACTAGTTTCAACTAGAATGCTAATCGATGTTATTTTCTATTATGAGCCTAGTGAACTTGCAAATCACTCCCTGGATCCCTCTGGCAATTTTATATAGGGATTGTATTCCTGCAGAGGGATCAAAAAGGAAAAGCAACTCATAAGGACTACTACTAATAAATATTTGGCAGAATGTCACAGGTCCAGATGCAAGTCATTCTGGCCAGGAATGGATAATTGAAATTCTGCTTTCGGCAGTCCATCTGTTATGGCACAAAACCTCCTATCCAAACAGATTGGGCTTAAGAGTGCTCTCAGACCGGAAAGTAGAGTGGCTCTGCCAGAACAAAGTCCAAACAGATGTTAAGAGTATATTACTCTTGGAGAAATGGGAATATTCTGGTAGGTAAAACCACCATATTGTTTGTTTTCAAAACGCAAAAGATTCAGTGATAGGTAATGAATGATCAGAACGTCAGCATTTCAGTTAGATCAAGGGTGTCAACACACTGTCATCATGTGACATATCACAACATTTTCCTCCTTCGCTAAACCAGGGGTGGGCGTGGCCAGCGCGTCCCGCAGGCCGCGAGTTTGACATCCCTGAGTTAGATTGTACCTATCTTGTTCAGGTGCTTTTGCAGGCCAAACCTGATCGTAGCGAACCGAAAACTTCAACTTACCCTTCCGATTCTGCCTCCACAAAAACCTCGTCACCATCATCACCTGTTCCAGATTCTGAAGTGGTAGATAAGTTACCAGTGGAAGTTGTAACCATTGGAACAGATTGGGAGGCGTGCTCGGAAGCATCAGCAGAGGTGCTTTCAGTAAATACAGACACTGAAAATGGGGGAGAACGGTGTAAGCCAAATCTACCCAAGATGATGCTTTCTCTCTCCCCATTACAAAAAACGCTATAGTAAAAAAAAAAACCCACATTTGGAAAGTAGAAATGTGTGTTATTATGTATCTTTATATTGTTAAACATTCTTGCTTCTGTTACTTGCCAGTCAGAACAATTGGCATCATCAAAATATGAAATCTGCCAACTGCCTTTGTACTTCTGTAGCCCCTATTACTATTCACCTAAAGTGTAGCATCTTACCAAGTCCCTGAAAAGGTTTAACATTGCTTCAAATTAAGCCCAGCACTCTCAAATTTCATACCAACTCCAACCACGATTCCTGGACTCTCATAAAAAGTTAAAAATGAACCTAGCTTCCCAAAAATTGCTTATACAGCCCCAGCCAGAAGAATATCATGTCTGTGTATTACAAATTCAATAAAAACACCTTTACTGCTTTCAGGGCATGTGCAATTATAGAAAAATTGTAGTCTGTGCTTACAAGTTTCCGGTAGTAAAGCAATGGCCTTCTGCCTTGAGGTGACCAAGATTGAATTTTATGTTGATTTTGGGGTAGGAGAGAGAATCAATCATAATTAGGGATTTGTAGGATTTTACATGAAACACAGATATCTATTTTTGAACAGACACAGCATCAGAGGAGGTGGAGGAAACTAGAGTGTCATAAACTACACTTTTTGTTATGTGATAATAAACTTGGATCCGCTGATCTAGTGTTTCTCTGAACACTGAAAAGCATCAACATCTGTTTTCCCACCAAATAGTTCCATTTCTGTCAACAAACATTCTGCTCTAATAACACTATTAGGAATGCATGATCTGTAGAAACGGAGCTCACCAGGTGCTGCAACTTGTAGTGGAGTTGTTGGGACACTACGACCCCCTGATTCTTCTTCATGGGCAAGAAAGAGAGGTGTTTCATACATTCCTAGCCCTATCAAGAATTGGGGGAAAAAATTACTTTCATGCAGTCTCAAAGGCACAGTATTCAACCAATAAAGCATTTGATTCTATGTTACCTTAATAGAAAAGCCCAGTTTTTGTTTTTTTTAAGGAATTCAAAACTTACCTAATATCTGTACTTTGAAAAAGCAGAAACACAGCAATTTTTCTGGGAAAACTTTTGGACTGTTTTTTTAGATACTGGGTTAATGAAACAATTAAAAGTAACAATCTAAAGTTCATTTAGAAATCCCATATCCATGTTTAATGGATATGAACTATCCTACCCATTTATGTTTGATATCCATATCGTATGAATGATTTAAAGAATTTCCTCAGTGCAAATCCTAACTGAATGTAGATAAATATGTGGATGTGTGCTTTTAAAGAGGCAACAAATGATCTAAAAAGTGGTATCGGGATTTTTTTTTCATATTTGCTGCATTTGTTTGCACTTCTCTGTTAGAATGGCAGCAGAAAGTTCTCCGGTTTGAGTTCTTTTTTACTTACATTTAATGCCGCCAACTAAAAATAAAGGGAGCTAGTTTGATATAGTGTTTAAAGCATAAGTCTACAAACTAGAAGACCAAGAGCAAAGCCAGCTGGGTGACCTTGGGTTAGTCACTCTCTCTCAGACCTAAGGAAAAGGTAGTAGCAAATCACTTCTGAAATCTTGCCAAGAAAACTGCAGGGACTTGTCCAGATGGTCACCAAGAGTCAACACTGACTTGAACAGAACAAAACACTAACTAGGTATAAAAGAGAAGCACAAGTTCATATATCTATACCTCCTTGTGATGCAAGTTGACCAAGATCTGATTGGCCAGAGGTTTGTGGCATATCTTCAGGAGGTCCAAACCTGAACCGAGGAACTCCAGCAACCTGAGGAGAGCTGGAAGACAGATTACATTTCATTTTACCCATCAGTAACTACACTGCTCAAAAAAAATAAAGGGAACACAAAAATAAGACATCCTAGATCTGAATGAATGAAATATTCTTATTAAATACTTTGTTCATTACATAGTTGAATGTGCTGACAACAAACTCACACAAAAATTATCAATGGAAATCAAATTTAGCAACCCATGGAGGTCTGGATTTGGAGTTACGCTCAAAATTAAAGTGGAAAAAAACACTACAGGCTGATCCAACTTTGATGTAATGTCCTTAAAACAAGTCAAAATGAGGCTCAGTAGTGTGTGTGGCCTGTATGACCTCCCTACAACTCCTTGGGCATGCTCCTGATGAGGTGGCGGATGGTCTCCTGAGGGGTTTCCTCCCACACCTGGACTAAAGCATCCCCCAACTCCTGGACAGTCTGTGGTGCAACGTGGCGTTGGTGGATGGAGCGAGACATGTCCCAGATGTGCTCAATTGGATTCAGGTCTGGGGAACGGGTGGGCCAGTCCATAGCATCAATGCCTTCGTCTTGCAGGAACTGCTGACACACTCCAGCCACATGAGCTCTAGCACTGTCTTGCATTAGGAGGAACCTAGGGCCAACCGCACCAGCATATGGTCTCACAAGGGGTCTGAGGATCTCATCTCGGTACCTAATGGCAGTCTGGCTACCTCTGGTGAGCACATGGAGGGCTCTGCGGCCCCCTAAAGAAATGCCACCCCACACCATTACTGACCCACTGCCAAACCAGTCATGCTGGAGGATGTTGCAGGTAGCAGAACACTCTCCACAGTGTCTCCAGACCGTCATGTCTGTCACATGTGCTCAGTGTGAACCTGCTTTCATCTGTGAAGAGGACAGGGCGCCAATGGCTAATTTGCCAATCTTGGTGTTCTCTGGCAAATGCCAAACGTCCTGCATGGTGTTGGGCTGTAAGCACAACTCCCACCTGTGGATGTCGGGCCCTCATACCACCCTCATGGAGTCTGTTTCTGACTGTTTGAACAGCCACATGCACATTTGTGGCCTGCTGGAGGTCATTTTGCAGGGCTCTGGCAGTGCTCCTCCTGTCCCTCCTTGCACAAAGGCGGAGGTAGCGGTCCTGATGCTGGGTTGTTGCCCTCCTATGGCCTCCTCCACAACTCCTGATGTACTGGCCTGTCTCCTGGTAGTGCCTCCATGCTCTGGACACTACGCTGAAAGACACAGCAAACCTTCTTGCCACAGCTCGCATTGATGTGCCATCCTGGATGAGCTGCACTACCTGAGCCATTTGTGTGGGTTGCAAACTCCGTCTCATGCTACCACTAGAGTGACAGCACCGCCAGCATTCAAAAGTGACCAAACCATCAGCTAGAAAGCATAGGAACTGAGAAGTGGTCTGTGGTCACCACCTGCAGAACCACTCCTATATTGGGGATGTCTTGCTAACTGCCTATGCTTTCCACCAGTTGTCTATTCCATTTGCACAACAGCATGTGAAATTGATGCTACCTAAGTGGACATTTTGATTTCACAGAAGTGTGATTGACTTGGAGTTACATTGTGTTGTTTAAGTGTTCCCTTTATTTTTTTGAGCAGTGTAATTCTGCATCACTGTAAGAGTTAGAAAAAAATTGAAATTATAAAGGAATTACAGTATATTATTTTTGGCAACTGAAAATATATTTCTATAAGGTTTTTAACATTGGAGTCCTATGGTTTTAATAGTTTTAATTGTTTTTAAATATTTGTCATCATTATGACTTTGGTTGTGTTTTTGTTTTTCCATGAATCATGCATGTGAGATGGGTGGCTATACAAATTAAACAAACAAACAAATAGATAAATAAGAGAAAGAGAATTAATGTATAACAAGTGAAGAAATCCATACATTCTATAGCAGTGATCCCCAACCTTTTTGACGCCGCCGCCCGGTACCGGCATCAGCTGGGCGCCGCGCGCCCAGTACCGCATCAACTGGCGCCGCCATCTTTTTGACGGAAAAGTGCTCCGGTGACCTCACCGGAAGCACTTTTTCGCCAAAAAGATGGCGGCGCTAGTGCTCCGTGAGCTTTTTCGGTAGAAATGGCTTTCTACCCGGAAAGCTCACGAGCGTTGGCGCCGCCATCTTTTTGATGAAAAGTGCCCGGTGAGCTTTCTACCCGGAAAAGCTCAACGGAAGCACTTTTACCAAAAAGATGGCGGCGCCCAGCAACCAGCGGCCCGGTAAGACTTGTTCCGCTGGACGTGCGTCCGCGGACCGTGGTTGGGGACCCCTGTTCTATAACATTTAAAAGGCTTGCTGGTCTTTTGTTGGTCAAAATCCACTTACTGAATTGCTTCTGCAAATCCATCTGTACGATGTGGTACCACCAATGTTGGGGTGCTTGGAACTGTCCGGTCTTCATCATCAAAGAAATGCTGCTGCTAGAAAGAGATATTAACAGCTATTTGTACTGTTTTTCTTTAAAAGTATCATCTGTCATTCCATGTCCCACACTAAACAAGTTTTTAAAAGGCTAGATTATTTTTATAAATCTGCACAGTCTCTGCTTTGGATCACTGAACAACTTAGTTGAGTGAGTACTTTGAGGAAATTCTGGAATAACTAAAACATTTCAGTTGAAACATTTTGTACTGATTTCCCAATCATGCTGAATTCAAAGAATACAGGACTGTTACTAAGCCTTTGACCCATCTAGTTTATCAAGGATAGGAAACAAAATATAAATACAGCTGGATACAGTGCCATTCCAGTGAAAGCGGAATAGGTTATTTTAGTACTCCACTTGAGGATGGGAGTATTTGCTGCAGTATCATCACCAAACCATTTTCAATCAGAGTGGATGGGCATGTCTTTTTTACAAAAACTGTTTCATTATTTTTAATCAAATACATACTATTTTGAATTCAATCAAAATGGAACTTATTTCAAAGAACACAATAAGATCCTTTACCAGTGCAGGGAAGGAGATCATTACTTACCATGCCACCTATGCCCGGAGTTAGTTGGAGTCCACGTCCCACAGACTGCCTCCGAGTCATTTGTATCCTCTATATACCCAAGAAAATTTTTAAAAAGTTTCAGTGATTTCAGTAGAAAATGCCCATTTTAAAATAATATTAGAGTTGGGAAGATTATTCTGTTTTGAGATCAATCAGAATCTTCCATTGTGCTAAACCAAAATGTGACTTGGTTGATTTTAGCTTGAAATGCTAGATGCATCTAGCCATAGTGTTTAACAATGATTTATGGTTCAGTGTTATATTGGTTATTGCTTTTCCAAGAAATGACAGAATGCAAGTATGAAGTCAGCCATTGTCAGTTTTGCAAATGCTTATTTTTGAATTCTGCTATTACACTTGACTATGAATTCTAATGTATTTACTCAGAACACATTCTCAACATTAGCATTTAAAATATATATTTCTGCTTAAAATAAGCACGTGTAGGCATTTTAAGGATTTCTTTTCTCTGGTGAGGAGGAATGTAACATCCAGAAAGTCCTGGTGGCTTCTGGTTTGAGCTTCTTCTGCGACAGACCGAAACCTCGTCTCTGTGAGGCTTGGTTCGCAGCTAAGCCACCCCGTAGAGGTGGTGAAGAGGGGGAGACTGCCTGCAGAGTTGAGGAGAGCCACATCTCTCAGGCATGATATTCCCCTCTGAAAAAAAATCGGGGCCAGCCAAAAGAGACCCCGCGCCAGCCAAAGAAATCGCGCACACAACACCAACGCTACACACCCCTCCTTTCCAGCCGGTCATGTGTGGATCAGCTCAAGAGCTGGGGTGGGGCCAAGGCCATCGCCCGGGGAGCGCCCGCTGCTTTCCTGCGCCAGGGCCGGGCGGTGGCATGCTGCACGGAGACGGATGGTCCGTGGCTGCCCAGCTCCCATTTCCTGCCGCTCAGCGGCCTCCGCTCTCACCGCCTAGGCTCCACTCAGGCGTCCGGCTGGGGCTGTCAGGAGTTGCTACCGCCGGCGCGGCTCCAGTCCCGTGTTGCCTTGGGAAGGAAAGGCAAAACCAGGAGCTGCTGCGCCTGAGCCTCCGGTGCCGCTGTTGCTGTTGCAAAGCGCCGCCGCGGCTCTTCCTTTTTGCCTTTCCCTTCCCGAGGCAATGCGGGACTGGAGCCGCGGCGGTGGTAGCAACTCCTGACTCAGGGGCCTCCGAGGGGAGGGGAAGGAGGAGAAGGGGGAAAGGGGGTGGCGATTCCCAAAAAATCGGAATTCCGATTTTAATCAGAAGAATATCATGTCTGATCTCTCCTCCCCAGCTGGCCATTACTCCCTTTCCCGAAGGTGGTTGCAGCGGTGGTCAGAAATGGCCACCACAAAGAAGAACTCGACCGAAAAAGAATGTGCAGGAGGAAGATAAGAAGAAAAAGTTTTGGTTGACTGGGTCAAACAGCAAAAGCAACAAATAAGGTACCCTGGAATTGAAACTATTAAAAAACAATAACATTGTTCCCTAAGAAGATTTTTAAGCTGCGAAGGAGAGAGAAAAGGGAAAATATTTGGTTTTCTCCTTTTCCTATACTGACAGCTAAGAGACTTAAGCAAGAAATTGGAAAAAAATCCACTTTGACATCAATAGGCATTTAATGCCTGAAATAAAAAGTCAAAGGGATAATAAAGATTTCTGGATAATTAAAAGCTTTTGAAAACAGGAAAGGAGAGAAAAACAATAAAAGGGCAGGATCTGGAAGGGAGGAGACTGTCTGGAATTAAAAAAGAACTTACAGCAATCTCAACAAGACTTCCAAAAGATACATTCTAATTGAAACATCGCAACAAAAACCCCAGGAAGAGAAAGTCGAAAAAGAAATAAGAAGATATAACTCGGGACTATCTGGACTACTTGACGATTTCTGGATTCTTGGTTATTGTTTTGAATGAATAAAATCAATCGGGTGGTTGTTTAAAACTGTTTAAAATGGCTCCACTTTTAGAAGAACTGAAAATGGAACTTAAAAAGTACAAAGAAGATGCACAAGAAGGGAGAGGTTCTTTTGGCTTCGTATTTCAGTTTTTAGAAATGGAGATTTGGAATTATGAGAAACAACAAGAAATGCCTACAGAACAAGAAGATTGTGACAAAGAAGAAGCCATCTTTAATGAACAAGTAATCTTAGATGGGGGGGGGGGAAGGAAAGGAGGGAAAGAGAATGGAAAGTTTAAGATTGGGAAAAACAACTCCCCCCAAAAAATAGAGTGAAAAATAAGTATAAAATCAGAAAGCAACAGAAGAGGGAAGTGCAGAAGAGAGAATTAGAACTAGAGAGACAAGGGGGTAAAAAGGGAAGGGAGAAGAAGAGGGGGAGGAAAGAAAGGAAAAGAAGTTATAAAGGACAGAAACAAAATATAGAGAAATATAGAGGGCCTATTTAGAGATAATGGGTGAAAACTTAATGGAAAAAGGGATTCTGCAAAGGTACATAAGATAGTATGGTTATATTAGAAACAGAAATAATTTTAGAAAATATGAAACAATGTATGATTAAAATGTCTGATAAAATAGCTATCGTAATTCAGTGGAATGCTTGTCAATAAATAAATGTAACAAAAGGTATATTTAATGATTTATAAAACATATGTGAAGAGAAATAAGGGAAAAATTAATTATGGAGATTATATGTGTTTTTAAGGAAGTATGATATTTAATTGAAAAGAAGTGTTATTAATGATAGAACTGAACTGGAATGGAATGAGGGTTTATAATTACATATATTTACAATCTTTCTTTTTTTTAAAAAAAGAATATAGTGTGTATTATAAGAATGTACCAAGCAGAATTCAATTGGAAGTTATGTATTATGTATTATATTGAAGGTCATAACCTTAAGGTATATACTGAAGTTTAAATAAGAGTTGAATGGATGTAATTAAAAGATATAAAGGTGTCATACTCCAATTACTAACTACAGGAGAAAATTTGTTTAATGAGAAAAGATAATATAAAATTGAAACAGAACAGACAAAAGTATAAATATAATGATTTGAATTGAGATGAGATAATCAAAATAAAATTGAGAAATTAAAAGAAGGGAAAAACTATATAGAAAATGTAAAATAGTATAAGATATGGAATAGAATACAAAAAGGAGCATGAAATTGAGCTTTGTGTCTGTATAAAGAAGTTCAACCCGGGACCATGCTATTTTAAAAAAGATGTTTTACTTGTATTTTGTATGTGTGAAAACCCAAATAATACTTTATTTAAAAAAAAAAAAACATCCAGAAAATCTAAAAGCTACAACATTCAGACTCTAAACCAAAAAATCATGGTCAATTTGGTTCACTTTAAAATCTCATTCTAGAACATCCTTTCTTTAAAAATCTACCTTAATGAAATTCCTCTTGACCACTCTTCTAAATCATATAGATTAATTGCACAAAATAAAAAAATAATCTAATCCACATCATCTAATGGGGGAGTCAAGCTATTCTCCAAAGCACCTGATGGCAGGACAAGAAGCAATAGATGGAAACTAATCAAGGTGAGAAGCAACCTAAAACGAAGGAGAAATTTCCTGACAGTTACAACAATTAACCAGTGGAACAACTTGCCTCCAGAAGTTGTGAATGCTCAAACACTGGAAATTTTAAAGAAGAGATTGGATAACCATTTGTCTGAAATGGCATAGGACTTCCTGCCTAAATAGAGGTTTGGACTAGAAGACCTCCAAGGTCCCTTCCAACTCTGTTATTCTATTCTGTTTTCTATTCTAATGGGAAAGGAAGCAAGAAGAGAGGTGAGTTGTTTCTCCTTTATCCTTAAATAGTACCATTCCTTTTGGAGATGGTGATGCATTTAGGAGATATAACATTAAGGCATAGAGCAAAGAGTTTTGGATAGCCCACTGGGCTTAAGCAATTTAGAAACTTAAGAAAACTTAACCTAATATATCTGAATTGGGGAAGGGGAATAGCCAGAATAAAACTAAAACAGCAGTATGTAAGAGCAATGGTTGGGATACAACCCCAGATATCAAAGGCAATCTTTGGTTCTCCACTATTATTTTGTTTGGCTCCAGTGACCACTATTTGTGCTGAGGATAACAGTGCAAAACATTTGGAGTGCCCCAGATTGTCCATTAACGCTTGTAACAGATTGCTTACTGAATCTTATTGGACTCAATAAGATTTCCTTCTGAATAGGGCTACGTGGGATTGCATTCACAACTAGAAAACTGGAGCTCAAATCTCACATTGCTGTAAAGAATACTGAGTAACTTGATCTTCCAGCTTAATTAAAAACTCTTATCTCTTTCTCCTAACTCAAGTATCTAGCTCTTTATCTAGCTTCACTAACATAAGGGGAAAAAATCTCTACATAGCCCAACATTCATGTTGAACGTGTTTTAGAGAGTTACGAATTGCAAACATGGCAAACCATTATGTAAATTGGGCCCATTGGATAAATATGCAGAAATAATATTTGTTTATTGTTTATATTTCAGTTTGAAGGGGTTAAATTTTGAAATAGATGCCAAATACAATAATCCTGAGCATTTTTATTGCTTTTTGTGCAAATATACTGCAAAGCGTGAGGAGAAAAATAAAACTTGGCCTTACTACATCATAACTATCTAGGAGAGGATTTGTATTTTGCTGAGACAAATAAGCAATGAGCAATCTTTCAAAGCCACACGAGCAAGAACATTTCTGTGTAGTCTTCCCTCTGGTTCTCGCACCTGCACTGGAGGTCCCAGCTCCTGAGGCGGGGCAGGAATAGCATGGATAGTTAATCGTGGAGGTAAAGGATGAGGTCGAGGTGGACGGGGAACTTGTCTCTCAGAAGCAGAGGTTGGTTGCTGTTCCCTTGAGCTTTCCTGAGAGAATGTAGACTCTACGGTACCTGTGCTCCCATCGCCTGATGATATGGAAATGTATGTAATTAAATATACTTACAATATATTTGCATATATTGTATATATAATTATATATAATTATAATTACAAAGGCACATTTGTAACTCCAAATCATTTCACGCCTCCTAAATCGTACTCAATTATATTTTCTGGAACACATATTTCAATATATCACCAACAAAAAATCTTGAGCTTAACAAAACATTTTGTCAAGGCAGACAGGCCTGATTGTGAACTTTCAGAGATTTTAAAGCATCTTTGCTTAGTTGAGATAAGGAATTAGATGTTTATCCAGCAAAAAAGAATCAGAAGCAAATGAAACAAAAAAAAGAAAAAAGAAAAGAAAACATCAAGTTTTAAAATGATTTCAATGACTTAAAACTATTTATACATATTTTTCTAAAATCAAGGGCATAAAACATAGATACCGCTATTGAATAACCTTCCCAAAAGATTGTTTCCTTTAAACAAATGTGTACTACTAGAGAAAACATCCAGTTAACCATACCACAGTTCTGGGAGTCAGCTGCCCTTTGGCTATTTTCACCTCCAACAATACTCTCTTCAGTTTCTGTACTGGGATCCATTCCATCAGCACCCTGAAATAAGAATGGATATCAGGAATTAGATTTAATATCAACACGGGTGAAGAGAGAAATTTTTTTTTGACATTTCCTGCTGTGGATTCTTTCTGAACTGAAAAATTACCGCCAGTGCTTCAAGCTAAATGGCTATCCATCTTGATCAGTGATATGAGAATTCTGAGAATATTTTCTCCAAGGCGTTAAAATAGATTTGCACATAAAAGATGATTTTTAAAATCATTAATTCTATCCAGGTTAGCAACAAATAATATTCATACCTCGGCATCATCTGCTTCATATCCATCGTTACCATCTACACTGCCAGTGCTTTCATTGCTATCTTCGCCTTCATCTCCCATTCCTGTGTCTTCATCATCATCATCCTCATCATCTTCTTCTTCATCTTCGTATTCCTGAAAAATATTGTTTATTTTAAGTATACCGAACCATGGGATGAAGTAATGGTCTTTGAGAACTAAATGGATCTTTCTTTAAGAATGAAAAGATGTGATATTTCAAATAATAGAAGTGCTATTGTCACAAAAGGCAGAAAGGGTCATAAAAATGAAAATATGACTGCATTCTTGGATAAATGTCTGAAATTATTCCTAGAAGCCCTAGCTGTTGGAAATACAAACTTCAAATTCAGAATTTATGTAACTTTTAGAAATAAAATGGTAATAGATTTTTAAATTAGTAAAATACTTTCTTTTTATCTATATATATAAAAGCGAAACACCAATTACGCATCATCACAAAATCTCCAGAACCGTAAAGCCTACAAACTTGAAATTTGGCATATATGTTCCTCTTGGATTTTAGGTGCTCACTAAGAAAGGATTTTTCAAAATGACCATCAGAGCATTAGTATTTTGTATATTATTATTAACACGCTCTGATGCTAGGGAGTTCTACTCCCCCTTCCCACCTGAAAAGAAATCTGTTCCAAATGTAAAACCCAAGCAGAGGTGAGGAGTTTCAGAATACCAAGCAGCTTCCCCCCCCGCTTATTTTCCTCCCCCCAAATTAAGCCCGATCACATGGTTTCGTAGCGAACCATAGTTAACTAATAGAACCAAGCACATTTTTGTTCTTTGTATTTATCTGAAAATTAGACTGGACCTAGGCACCTTCTAACAGACTCAGGAATATTAAAAGCCAATGTATTACTTGACTATGTTTTAAGATATGTAAATAGTTGCTTCTACAGCACCTGTAAAAAAACACAACCAATAAAATAATACTCAATGGAAGCAAACAGATAGAAACTGAGCCATCATAGGAATTTGGGGGTGTTAAATAGTTGCTTCTTTACTCATAAGTCCACATCAAATAAGAAATACTTCTGCTTCGCCATCGTTTTCCTCGTCTTCATCCTCTTCATCATCACTGTCAATGACAATGACATCATCTCTCTTGCCCTGACACTCTTGGGATGAGGTTGTATTCTGCTGATCTGATTGAAGAGGTCCAAGGTCTATAGGGAGGGACTGAGAAGTTTCCTCGCTATCCTCCATAGGTGTATATTCACCCTGCGTGACACCCTTCAAACAAAGAGAAAGACAATAATGGTCAGGGGAATGAAAACAAATACTATTAACAAGCATCCTCACAACTTTTTTTTCTTCTTTCACAAAACTGGATACAAATGAAAGAAAGTTCTTCATGGAGCTAAAACCTTCACTAGTTCAGTTTTAAAGGCTGTAGCAAATAGGAAACTGGGCTTTAATCTGCCCCAAGAAAGAAGCCACATTTGGATTTTGACCAATAAATAATAAATGGGGCTCTGCATTACAAACTCTGCCCCTTTTGAATATGTGACATCACAGTGAAGGAGTAGGGCTTCCACTGCAAAACTGCTGACATCACTTGAACCCCTTCCCTTGTCCTCTTCTTCCATGGACTTTACTATGCTTCCTGGACTTTGAAGCCTATACATTAAATGAAAACTATTGTGTGAAACTTTAAGAATGAACATGGCTTGAAACGTGAAGCACCCTGGTGTCATGTGACCAACCATTTCAGAACTTCTTTCTTCAGAGGGCATGTCCCTGAATTGACATCTATTTAAGGTGAATTAACTAATGCAAAGACCTCCTAGTCCATCCTAATCACTGAGCGGAGCTATGTAACTGCTAGTTTAAGCAAGAAGGTAGGAAGAAACCAGATATGCATGCCAGGAGAATAGCAATGCAAAGAAAAGCTTCGTCAGAGGAAGAAAGGATGGAAAATAAGCTACAGGAAGTCTAAATTAGCAGGCATGACTTATACAGGTAGATGTCACTGTCCTGTTTAGCAATTATTTAGGAACAGAGTTGCCAGTCCCATTTGTGGTCTCTGAGCAAGGACTAACTATAGTAGAGTAAAAGGCTACTGACAAGTGTAGTATTATGCGCAAACGTGTCATGTATATGCTTCTTTAATTCTCTCTTCTGGTAGTACCTCCTGTCCTGCAAGAGGATTGGGGGATTTTTTTAAGTCTATGTAAAATCCTCTTATAATAAAAATTATGTGAGGATTAGAGGGTCTATGGAGACTGCTGCTGGAAAAAAACAACTGACAAGTAACCCTAATTCAAGGATGACCCAAACTTCCATCCTTCCGAGGTCAGTAAAATGAGGACCCAGATTGTTAGGGGCAAGATGCTGACTCTGTAAACCACTTAGAGAGGGCTGTAAAACACTGTGTAGTAACAGTATATACCGGTAAGTCTAAGTGCTATTGTTAATTCATTCATATGGATATTTCTGGACGTTGCTACAACATACAAATAAGATGTGGAGATTGTTCCTGCAATCAGGAACTTACTTCGCCAATGGAATCCTGTGAATCCTGATTGTAAGCCTGAGCTTCTATTTCTCCATCCGTGCTTTCTTCTGCAGTTACTTCCTCCTGAAATATGTATGACGTTAATTGGGAAATGTTAAGATCATATACACTGCACATCAAAAACACAGTATTTAGAGGCGATTACTGTAACTGTAATAAATTTGCAAATCTTAGCAATATTGTTACTGAATACAAAAATCAAAGCTTTAAGTTTGAAATAACAGCTTTCATGGGCAGTTGTTAATATTGAAACTATTTAATTATTAAAAACTGATCCAATACAGACGACTTAAATCTGCAATCACTTTATTACCTGACATTTGATATCTGACAAATGAATATATAAGACAACTTATAATAAGAAACATGGTACAGGCAGTCCCTTGACTTATGACCACAACTGAGCCCAAAATTTCTGTTGCTAAGCCGAACAGTTGTTAAGTGAGTTCTGCCCCATTTTATCACCATTCTTGCCACAGCTGTTAAGTGAATCACTGCAGTTGTTAATAGAATAGAACAGAACAGAACAGAACAGAACAGAATAGAATAGAACAGAATAGAATACTTTATTGGCCAAGTGTGATTGGACACACAAGGAATTTGTCTTGGTGTAGTTACTAACATGGTGGTTAAATGAATCTGGCTTCTCCACTGACTTTGTTTGTCATAAGGTCACAAAAGAAGATCACATGACCCTGGGACCCGGCAATTAATACAGGACGATATTCAAAATGGTTGAAAGCCAATATCTAAAATTGCATTTTTTCCCCTTGAGATGCTCATAACCCAACAGTTCCCCTTACAAACCTCTGGCCCAACTCTTTGCACAGTTCTCAGTTTCTTTGCAAGAGGCAGATCGACCATTTCCTCAGGAATCTGTTCTGAGTTTTCAACAGTATTCTCCTCTTCTTCCTCTCGTGCTCGTTTGGGAAGAGATGAACTGGGAGTAGCTGAAACTGAAAGAGAATGTTTTCCTTTAGTCAAACACATTACATTAAAGGTCTAAGAAAAAGAAAAACAAACAGTAGCTATGGAGTTCTTCTTTTGATGGACAACTTGGTTGCTTAAAATCACCACTTCTAAAACACTGAAAATACTTGCTTAATTTTAAATTACATTGTCAACATTTATATTATATCAAGGTTGACTCATCCTGCCAAGGCTGGTAAAATAAGAACCCAGGTTGTTGTGGGCAATATGCTGACTCTGTAAACTGCTTAGAGAAGGCTGTAAAAGCACTGCAAAGCGGTTTACAAGTCTAAGTGCTATTGCTATCATGCAATCTTTCCTAATCTGGGTACAGTCTAGATAGGTTTCAACTCCCAGCCAAAGTAAGGTTTTCCCCTCCCCTGGATACTTGAGAACTGAATCTAGACGACTGAAGGCAGAAAATGGATGTGGTGAATTCCAGAAACCGAACCTGTGCCAAACACTGCCGTTGAGGTAGAAGGTCTTTCCATCTGGGAGCTCTGCACCACCTCCATGATGGCCGGGGATGGTTCTTGAGCCGTCGGTTCGATTGGAGGATGACTCTGTTGGGTAGGCTGAACAAAAGCCGTGGCCTGAGTCTGCTGCTGAACTGTCAAGATGGGCTGGGAAAGAGATGTCTGCACATTGGGGCTCGTGGAACGCACGGATCCACTTGTGCTTCCAAAGACTGGAACGTGTTCAACTGGTCCTTCTGACTGCATTGCTGAAACGAAGTTAGGACACTGGTCACTTTCATGCATCATTTTAATGTTTAAGGTGAGGGCTGGAATCTTGGCTCAGAATGAGGGGGAAAAAAATCTAGAAGTTATGTCATTTCATTTCCTCAAAAAGAAAAACAACAGTGATGTCGCTAATAGGGTCAAATTAATCTACCTTTCAGTTTCTATCTCCAGGTAAGTGTTATACTGGAATATTATCTATATTAACATAGCATGACATTTAAATATTGAGACAAGCATCTCTTACAATAGTAAGATTTATGATTAAATACACAACAAAAAGGACTAGATATTTTAGCTGTTGTCACTGTGAAATGCATGCTATTTTCACCAAGAAAAAACAGAACAATCTAGAATTAACAGATATTGGTCTTTCTAATAAGTTGTTATCCTTTCCATCATTAAAATGAGTTCAGATTACAGCCCACCAACTAATGTTTTTGTCAAGTTCCATTTCTCATCTTTTCACACTTTTAAAATGGTTTTTAAGTAGATTTTTGCAACAATGCTATTTTACACAATACTATCACAGAGATCTTCAGACTTTTTAATGAGAAGATTCAGGCTGCATAAAATCCTTGAATTAGGGACATCCCGAGTATTATGATGGGGGATGTTATAACCTTTCACTCATTTGTGGCTTTTTCAATCTCAAGCTGGATATACATTTTCTTCCTTTAAGCAATTAAGGGGCTTTATATAGTGCTGTATACCAGCTATTGGGCCAACCTTTTGACTTTGATCCAGTTTTCTAGAGGTTCAAAAAACTTATAGTTTTTTAATAAACTATTAAACTATTTTTGTAAACTTTACAACTAGTAAGCATTTGTTTATTATGCCTTTACATTGGGAGCCTCAGTTTTAACACAGACTCAATCCACCAGACAGGATCTGATCTAACCCAATCTATCTGGACTCTCGGAGCCACAGATAGGAAAAATTACCTTCTTGAGTTTCTACTTGTGTTGTTGGCATAACGGTGGCCGTTGGAGTAGTTGTAGGATTGGTGACTGTAGCAGGGGTAACCATTGGACGGATGCTAGCCCTTGGGGTGGGCTTGTTCCCAGGTATGGCAGCAGCTGTCACTTTGCTTGGGGTAGACACAACAGGAGTTGGCTTGATGTTGGCTGTTGGTGGATCTGAGGTACTAGCACTAAAAATAATCCAAAATGATATGTTGGTGGATATTTTAAGCAGGTAATCATGAATACAATGTAGTTTCTCTTTAGTAAAGGAAAAATTAATCATCAATCAACCAAAAAATAAAATAAAAATCTAGACTTCATTTTTTTCTTTCTGTGTAATGTAGAAGTCTTCCCTCAAAGGGAAAATGCCCCAGCCCCTTGACAGTTCTGGGTATCTTTTTATATATCTTTCTCAGCTCAAGATCCTTATGAAGGCAAGCTGACCATAATTTTTCATGGCATAGGTGTTGTAGGGGATGGCGGGAATCAGGGAGAGGAGCAAAAAAACTCAAACTGTAGGCTTGATTGCATGGTTGATCCCTGTGGATACCCCTACTTTATGATATTTCAATTCTCATCAATTCAGATGTGTAGATTTGTCTACACGTCTTATAACTTAAAGGTTCATTATTTCTGCTATGGAATGTGCCCTTTCCAAAGGAAAAAGGTTTGGAAATATCCATTTGGTGGTCTTTATTATTTTCAGTATTATTAGAAACTTAGCAATTTTCATTCTTATGAAAGATGAAAACTAAAGAAGACAGGAGACAAAATGAGCTATGCTTTGCTTCTAAGTTAACTTTAAGACGGTTCAAAAATTGTAACAGAAAAAAAAATTAAGAACTCACATTCCTCGGTCACCTGCAGCTTGAGTTGATTTAAGAGTGATCTGTCTTTGTTGTTCTGGAGCCTAATGATAAGAATTATTAGTTTAAGCCAGAGGAGGCAATATATCCACTTAAGTTATTCATTAATATATTTGAATACTGCTACTTATTATTAAAATCTTGATGTAGCTTACAATCAATACAAATTCCAGGATAGGATGATATGAACTGCGGTGGCACAATGGTTAAAATGCAGTACTGCAGGCTACTTCTACTGACTGCCGGTTGCTTGCAATTTGGCAGTTTGAATCTCACTAGGCTCAAAGTTGACTCAGCTTTCCATCCTTCTGAGGTAGGTAAAATGAGGAGCCAGATTGTTGGGGGCAATATGTTGACTCTGTAAACCGCTTCGAGAGGGCTGCAAAAGTACTGTGAAGCGGTATAAAAGTCTAAGTGCTATTGCTATTTACCCTGAGCCTTTACTGCAACCTCATCAGGTCAGCAGTTGGTAAATGTATGGTGTTATGTCCACATATATCCTCAAGATGGATAAAGCATAGGCCCCTGCGTAACAGTTTTAGTCATCCAGGACAGAACTGATGATTTCGCCATCTTAAACTATTCTCGGTTGCCTTGGGATAGCAGTCTAGGAAAAAAGACCCCAAAGCAATCTACTAATAAAGGAGAATATCTTTAGCTCGGGGTTGAGATGAGGGGTCTTTAATGCGCTTTGAGCTTGGTTGTTTTCTTGCAGACATTTCATTACCCAAGCTAGGTAACATCATCAGTCCTAGTTTAGGCAATCTCTTTCCTTAAACTTATCAAGAGGATGAAAGGCAAAGAAAACAAAAAAACTGTCCAATCTGTTCAGCACAAAACATCTACCTTGTTAGTAGATTCTGGAGGCTCATCTCGCTGTTCGTGATGTCTCTCTTGTTGCTCTCTGAGTTCTCGCTCTAGACGACAAATTCGGCCTTCGTATTGTGATTTAAGCGCACTCATCCGAACTTCTAACTCTGTCTTTTGCTCCTCCAGTGTGCTGCTCTTTTGCTTCCATTCCTCGTTTTCTTTAGTCAGCTGATCTTTTACCCCTGAATTGAAGAAGAGAAAAACCAATCACTTCATGATGATAGTGCTTACCAAAGCATGTGTGTGTGTGTGTGTGTGCGTGTGTGTAGTACTCTTAGCCAAAATATGAACTGGACAGTTTTATAAATGTTATACAAATTTCCTTCTTGGAAGAAGGAAAGAATTATATGCCTCATTACTTGTTGTCCAAGGAATGCACAGAAGCATCCCCCAACACCATAGTGCAAATGAGTTGATTTTCCTATACTCTATAGCAGAGGTCTCCAACCTTGGCAACTTTAAGACTTGTGGACTTCAACTCCCAGAATTCTCCAGCCAGCTCTGCTGGCTGGAGAATTCTGGGAGTTGAAGTCCACAAGTCTTAAAGTTGCCAAGGTTGGAGACCTCTGCTCTATAGAACAAGCTCTATGTAGGGAAGCTTGGTTCTGTCCGGCACCCTAGTCCTCTCCTAAGCCATATGCTTGATTAAGATGTGGGGTGGGATCGGTTGTCACTGCTTTGAGGGTGCTATTTAATTGCTTGCTCTGGGATTTTCTTGCTCCAGAAAGAAAGTCCCTGATATGCTCTTTCCCTGTACCAGATAGGAACCGCTGGGCTATCATTTTGGAGAAGCACCTGGCTGCAACTTCTGCCTCTTTCCTCCTATTCCCCTGTCTCCCCCATGCTGGTACCATTTCTTTGGGTCTGAAAGGGGGAGTAGTAGTGATCCTGTTGTCCCAGCCACTGGAATTTTTTGTTTTGTTTGTTTCTCTGATTTGGAAAGGCCTTCTATTACAAGGCAAAAAGGAGGAGGAGGCCTCCTTCTTTGTGGTGGTCCAGCACTAGCTTCTAAGAATTCTGTTTCATCTTGCAGAAATTTTCTTCTTTCCTCCTTTTTTTGTAAGGACGGAGTCCAGATTCTAAAGCTGGCCATGTCTGTTTCTCTCCTCTGAGCAAACTAAGCATGAGCAATGAAGTGAGCATGCATTTCCTACCAAGGGAAAAAGGAAGTTCTTGGCCTTGTCTTATCAACAGAAAAGAGAGCTAATCTTATAGTATTGGCTCCACTCATGTGACTATTTATTATTTATTAGTTAGTTTGTTTATTGGACTTATATGGCTTCACATAATAATTCCAGGTGGCTCACAACAATCCATAAATCTCTCCTTTCTCTAGTTCTCCTTCCTTCTCTATTCTTATTAAACCTCTTCCAAGGGAATAGCAACTATGATCAATTCTAGCATTAGGAGTGACCTGATAAAGACTCTTTTGTGATAGTCCATATGCTACTTCGGTTCAACAATCATTTGAAAAGCCAACAGTAATTCCCAAAAGCTAATTTAAATCAAAATCAGATGGTGAATCTTCTACAAACTCACTTATTTAAAATGGCATTTCTACTAGCATTTAAAACACTTAAAGCTAATTCACCTGCCAGCTGTGCAATCCTCTGCTTGGCAGCCAGAAGTGTCTTTTTAGTTTTCTCCTCTTTTTCAGTAACTTGCTGTCTGAGTTGTTCTTCCTGTGCTGTTTTTTCCTGTAGATCTTGACGAAGGCGGGAAAGCTCTGATTGCAGCTGGGATACTTGCTCCTGAAGATTCTTTACTTCAGTGTCCTTCTCTCCTAGAGTCTATGGAAATCCAGGCATGGAAACATTAGGCCCCTGCAAATTTCCATAGCTGATCGATTGGTGTAATGCTAGGAATTCTTCACAGAAATATAAGAACCTTAAAGCGTCCTATAGCTTGCTGTTTGATTGGGCTTCTATTATTATTTTTTCTTACTGTATGAGATCTATGAATGGATTCTATAAAGCATTTATCTGTCATATAATTTCCTCAAAGGACTTCGGGTGTCCAGAGGGAAATTCTTATTTTATTCTCAAAACCACTATTTGTGGAGCCTTAAGCTTTAGAGGCTTAAACGTGACTCAGTTTTCGAGTGACAATACTCCACTTCTGTTTTGCTAGTAAGTGCATCAGAGCCGCACAGATACTCCCCTTGAAAGTTCTTCTTACCTTCTGTAGAATTTCAATCTGCCCTTCTAAAGCTTTTATTTTGACCTCCGCTTGGTTTAGAGCCTCTTTCATCTCCTGATGTTCTTTGTCTGAAATATGCTGTTCTGGCTGTTCCGCAAGAGCCTGTGTGGAAGTCTCAGCAACCACCTGCAATTTTAGACCACCCATAATAATGTTTGCACAACGGTATCCAGCCTTATGGCTGCTACAGCACATCATACAGAACTCCTACACCCTGGCCTGTCTTCTGAACTAAAGCTGTGGAGATGAAATTCAACGTTGCAGGCGTATGCAGAATAACAAGAAAGCTTCAACTGCATTGGAGGTTTTTATTTTATTTTGCAGCTAGAGGCTAATATTTTTAATTGCTTTGGATAGTAAGATGGGGCATATAAATTTAATAATTAAATAGCTAAATACATAGTTCTTCCCCTAATATTTGGGATGTGGGAGACAGACACATACACATAAATATACACCTACGTACATATATTTTACTCGTTTTCTGAGAAAAAAAAACATACTGATGGTTTTCAACAAAATTACAGCACCTGCTTAAAAGAGACAGTGATGGCTGCATGAAACCCATTTAGCCATTATAGAAGATCATTGAGCATTTCAGGCCCTTCATATAGACTGGTTATTTCAGAAGATGGATAAGTGTTTGTGAGTTGAGGAAAAGGAAGCTTTGTGAGGCTATAGCCTAAGGTAGCCAGCACAATCAGATCCCTGTTACAGAAAAAAATTGGGAAAGAGGAAACATGTCTAAAGCAAAAAAAGTGGCTTCTCTTAAAAATCATGAAAAGGATGTTGAGGAAATCAAAAAAGTATCATCAATGTTCAGTGTTGAACACCTCTTAAGATTTTCTCTTCCAGGGTAATTACCAGGAAGCATGAAGACTAGACAGAAGTATGACCACTGGTACTCATCAGTCTACATAAATCTGAAAACTATTTGGTGCTTCTAAGCTATGCTGGTCAATTTTCACAGACCATGAATGGCAAAAATCTTACCTTATCATGCTGTGCTTTCAGGTCTTCATACTGAGTCTTGTAGCGACGTCCAATTTTCTTGACTTGAGTTATTGTCTTGACTTTCTCTTGGATGTCTACTACTTTCATTTCCAAGTCCTTTTGAAGGGTTTCCTTTTCTGTTTTTGTTTTTGTCAGATCTTCCCGGAGGCTCTGGACCAGATTCTGATTTGTTGTCAGTGATGCATTTGTTCTTAAAATGAATTGGAAAAAAAATTACATACAAACAAACACAATATACAACTGCTGTACTTTTTAAAAAAAAAAATTGAGCAATTTAAATCAATATTTGGTTTCAAAGATCCAGTTTAAAAGTTTAAAAGAAATGTTAAACTTTCAGATAACATTTATCAGGCAGATAAAAATCTAATACCTGCAAGAAATATCATTTACCTGAAAACAAGAGCAGGTAGAATCACAAAATATAAAAAACAATATAAAGTCAAGAAGCTAAAGTGTTTTGGGACTTCAGAATTCAAACAGGGAAACACCTGCCACATAGCACCCCAGATTTTTATCGCAAGAAAGAAAAAAAAGTTAGTGGTTAATGGTTGTGACAGATGAGAAATAACTGGAGAAAATCACAAAATGAAAAGACCTATGAATAGAATTAAAACAACAATGGTAAAAGAAAGCAAACAAGGTAGGCTCCTTAGGTGCAATCCCTAAAACATCTGGAGCACCATTCAAACACCATTGGCTTTACAAAATTGCCACCAGTCAATTTTGCAAAAGGTAGCTTTACTTGGAGCAACTTACATCCTGTGAGGTTACTTTTAATACCAGCAACAACATCTGCCTACCCCAGGGCCTTGAGAAGAACTCAACAAGTGCATAAAATGCCAACCAAAGGAGCAAACTGTTTTGGTCAGAGTTTAGGAAATTTGTGATTTTGCTCAGACAGCAAAGTCCTTTTCTGGGCCTCTTCTCCTGACTCCAAACTTACTATCTTACTTCTGAAAAGTGAGTGATGAGGTAGTGGGTCAGGAAAACTATAAAGAATACAGCGACAGTTTTCAATGCAAATGCTATTTAATCTGTCAAGAAAACTCTGGATCCAAGTCTCCGTATGCCTCATCTAGGGAGCTGGGCAAAGATTTTTCTCATCCTGTCATTTGAAATAATTTAATTGGAAATGGAGGGGAGTGAAATGAGGATGTAAAGCATTTGTTCTACTACAAAGGCTTGTCAGCTACTATCATATTGTTCAGTTTTATCCACATTGCAGGAAGGAAGAAATGATCAAGCATGGAATATCTAGAAAGCAAGATGCAGTGCATTTCAGAAAAGAAAATGCAATACAAGGGTATCACTTAGGCAAGTGGAACAAGGACATCTAATTCCTTGCAAGTAAAAGTTGAACAAACATATATTGATTAAAATGTTCTGTGAACATGTTTTGAGCTCATATAAAGGAATACAATATATTAGTTTTCAGAAAAAATCTCATTGTACCCCAGTGGTTTTTTTTTAGCTCATAAGATATTTTTTTTACCAATCACCTTGCAATTTCTGCTTTAAGTCTGCCTATTTCTTCGCTAAGCTGCTGAATGCGTTTGTTGTTCACTTCCTTCTCTGAAACAAGCTTCCGATATTCTTCAACATCTGCATCTTTTTGCTGGCTCAGTAAATGCTGGAAGAGAACATTAAACAATCTTAAACTTAAGGCAGATAGTTTTAATTTAGTACTTTTGTGCATTTCAGAAAGTGAAAGAATGTAAAAGTGATGTGGATCAAAATGACCAGATGCAAAGGGTTTCTTCTAGACCAGCAGCCTCCAACCAAGGGACCGGTTCTGTAGAGAGAGATTTTTCTGCAGACTGGAGGCAGCATGGTTTCGTGTGCTGCCTGCATCCTGCGGATGGGACTTGGCTTGTTTGCGCAGACCAGTTGCTGGCATGCCGTGGACTGGTGCCGGTCCACGGACCAGGGGTGGGGGAGTCCTGTTCTAGATACTATGAACTAAAGCTATAAATAGACATTCAGAGACTCTGGGTACAAATTTGTTACGTAAGAAGGTTTATCTACCCTTCCATCCTTCTGCGGTGGGTAAAATGAGGACCAAGATTGTTGGGGCAATATGCTGACTCTGTAAACTGCTTAGAGAGGGCTGTAAAGCACTGTGAAGTGGTATATAAGTCTAAGTGCTATTACAATTGATATACATTTTGTATAAGATATGTATACTTTTTTGCTTACAGAATTAAAAGGGATTAATGTCTTCCCCAGGGAGATTTATTGTTGTATGATTTATAACAAACTCTTTGTAACAGAAAAACTAATGCATTATACAACATTTACATTTTAAAAATAGGCCATCCTCAATAAAAGATACCACTGCTTGGACAAAGGCTGCAAAGGTGCTGGAGAAAAGGACACCATTCGTATCACACACATACACACAGAACTACTTCCTCGCCACTTATAACTGATACTTTAGAAGAAAAAGTTTTATGACATCTTAAAGACTAACAATTCTTTATAGCTTTAGTTTTAGGGGAACTGTACCCATGGACATTTTTATTTTCTCAAATAATCTTCACCCATGAAACTTCTCACATTATCGACCTCATACCTTAAATTGCTTTCTTTCTTAATTTTATTCTTTTCCACATAGCATCTATGTATCATAGATATAGACTCACAACCTTCGACAGTAACTATTAACTTTCTTTTTTTACTTTTGTTCTCTTGGTCTTCCTATGTTTTCAACCATTGTAAGAAAGCAACAGTTTTTAATTGTATAGAAACATTGTGCATACTCTAGAATCGTGATAGCGAACCTATGGCATGCGTGCCGCAAGTGGCACGCAGAGCCATTTGTGCTGGCACGTGAGCCACAGGCAAACTTACTTTACTGTGCATGCGTGGGCCTCACAGCTGATTTTTTTCGGTTGGTTTGAGGCCTTTTTCAGCCTCCCAGAGCCTTGGAAAAAGCCTCTGCAAGGCTTTTCAGGCCGAATTATAGGCCCGTTTTGTCACTGGAAGTGACGAAACGGGCCTATAATTCGCCTGAAAAGCCTTGCAGAGGCTTTTTCCAAGGCTCTGGGAGGCCGAAAAGGCCTCAAACCAGCTGTGAGGTACAGGGGATGGCAGGGGGGATTGCACGCGAATGTGCAGGGGGTGTGGGGAGGGGGCATTCTGAGTGCTGGCACGCATGTGCCTGCGCACTGGCGCGTGCCATATTTTTAGCACAGGAGCCCAAAAAGGTTAGCCACCACTACTCTAGAATCTAAAACGAGCTCACTTGAGTCCGGGCTTTCCAGCGTTTGACATCCTCTTCCAGCAGCTTTTTCTCTGCTTGAAGCATCCCACTTTTCTCACTGAGCTCAGCATTGGATTCTTGCAGAGGCAAGATATCAGCTTCCAGCTTACGCACCTGAAATCACCATTGGGGAAAATTACTTGGAGCATTGTTTCCCCATACAGTCAAAATACAACATTTCTTTTTGTTTGAGGAAATAAATAGCTTGTTGCTTTATATCTTTTAATATTTCACCCATTGGCAATATACGGTTTTAACTGTAGATAGATATAAATTTTAAAGGAGTTTTTATATTTTTCAACTTTCCACAAGTCAATAATCAGATCTTGTTCATTCTGCAAAATTTAGGAGAACAAACAGTTTTTTAAAAATAACTATCAATAGTGCAATATTCTTTTGGAGTTCTGTATTGAATGAAAATCACAGATTTATAACTGTATATGCAAAGGACTGATTTAGAGAATTTGTCTTAGAGGTTTCAAGGACAAATTTAAAATTCATACTAACTTTTGCTTGCATTTGCTGAAGTTCTTGTTCCAATTTTTCTTTCTCCTCTCGTAATATCTTATTCGTTTCGATCAAAACATTCATGGTCTCTGTCTTCTTCATTAATTCTTCATGTTGAGCAATTGTTTTTGCAGTCACCTACAATACAATGCATCATTCAAATCCAAATATATACACAAATTCCTAACTTGCTTTCCATTTTTACTGTTTTTTGCCTCGAGAAATGACTACTTATAAATGCCACAAAATATTTATACCATACTGTATGTAAAATATGTAAGAACTCGCAAACTGAGGTCATACATGAAATATAATTTCAAATTTAATAATTATTCCACACATACAACAAATCATCTTCGAAGAGAACTTGGTCTCAATTATAAACCTTCTTAGACAAATCTCATGATTTTTTCAGAGAACCATTAATTTAGTTTTACATGTTTGCATATCTGGCATTCTTTTATGTACCAAAAGTAGCATTTCTCAAAACAAGTCAATGGTATTGCCTAGATCAGGGGTGTCCAACCTTGGCAACTTTAAGACTTGTGGACTTCAACTCCCAGAATTCCTCAGCCAGCAAAGCTGGCTGAGGAATTCTGGGAGTTGAAGTCCACAAGTCTTAAAGTTGCCAAGGTTGGACACCCCTGGCCTAGATATTATTAAAGCGATATTTCTTGAAAATATGTGTGGTCCCACAACAAGTTGTAATACTTGTTGGCTGGCTCAGAACCATCATTAAAAAAAAAAAAAGATAAGAAGGAATGTGTGGATACATACTTGTACTTTCTCCCTCTCTGCATTCAGACTTTGCTGCAGCTCATGCAGCTCTCTTTCTAAATGTTCCACCTGCTGGCGGTAGCGTAAGCTCTCTACTTGTGCAACCTCAAATCGAGTTTCCGCAATCTCCTTTTCTCTGCGAATAAACCTGTCATAGGAAAAAAAAAATATCCTAGTTCAGTTGAGCTCTCCAAAATAGTCTTGATGGAGGGGTTTTTTTGGTCCACAAATCTAAACATTTAGATATTTCAATTTAAAATAAAAAAATAATAAAATTTAAATATACACCTCTAAAAGGAGAACAGGTGTGTCATTCACCAAAACTGGGATTCAATTTTGGCACCATTGCACTCTAGATCTGAATATGGCATCATTATTTTGGAATGAAACATGAATGACTGAATTGTGCTCCCAGTCCTGGGCAGCTTGCATCAGTGGGTATATGAACAAGAGACACTCAAACCTCAAATAAAATATGAACTAGATTTGGAGTGGGAATTTAGATTCATCTCTCAATCACAGTTCCCTATGATCACACAGTAGTTAAATAGGGTAGAGAATGTAGAGGGTAGAAATTCAAGACAAAGAAAGTGCAGAAAATCATGGTTCAAAGATATTTTCACGTTCAATGTCCCACACATTGCGTGCAAAGTGAGCTGCAAAATATGGGTATGGTATGAATATGGTACCATGCAAGCATTAATCAAAACTGTATTAGCTAAACACATTGAACTCCACAATACCTGATAATTTCTACCATTTGCTCTTGTGATTTTTCTTCTTCACTGAGAGACACATTCAGGGCTCCTGACCCACTTTCCTTCATTGAAGCCACCATCTTGTTGCTTAGAGTTTCCAGCTGTTCATGCAATAATTGGCTTTGTTTCTCTAGGTCTTCACAGCGAGATGCAAGCTTAGAGGCTTCATCCTAGGAGAGAAGACCAAAACTGATCACCCCAGAAGCTTAAACAAATAAACCTGAATTCAAAAGCTAGGCACAGTCATAAAACCTGCCATAGATTGCTAGAATAAGGAAGGGGAAAAACAACAACCCTGTTAGTGATTGGGGATAAACCCCTAGCAGAGTATGCAGCAGCAGTCAAGCCAGGCAGCTAAATGAGAGAGGAAGGGTTTTAGAGTATACACACACTGAACACAAACACTGTTTGTAGTTTAAATAGTTTTTAATCCATATAGAGTTTAAGCATTGTCAATCAGTCCGTATGTCATCCACAATATATCCATTCAGTAAGACTCACTAACTCAGTCCAGATAATAGTCCTTACTATATCTTTATCAGCCGATAAAGATATCTTCTCCTCCTCCGATGCCTTTCTCCAGAGGATAACGCTGGATATTCAGTAGAACGATCAAACAGTAGACAGTCGCAGTAAAACAGTAGTAAACAGTTGTATCCAGCAGTAAACAGCAAACGGCAAACAGTAAAACAGTAGGCAATAGGCAGCAGTAAGTAGCAAGCTTTCTCCTGCTTCCTCTTATTGCAGTTTCTAACCGCACCCTTAATTGGCTAATTACATGCATTGTGGTGCTTAAAGCTACAAACACTTAAACTATGATACCTTAGTTTATATATTTATCCACCCAAACCTTGTTGGGTATCAATGTTATACCTAACAAACCCTTTACCTTTAATGCTCTTTCTCGCTCTTCCCATGAAGCTCTGCTCTCTCGCAATGTGGATTCTGCTTTTTGGGCTGCTTCCTCTAATTGCTGCTTTATTGTGGAATTCTTTGCAACTTGCTCCTTGACAGCTTGTAAAGCTTCAACGTCAGAAGAATGAAGCATCAGCTCCCGTTCATATTTACTTTGAGCTTCAGCAGCTATCTTTGCCTATAAGAAGCCAGAATTATCACTGTTTCAGAGTTTGTAACAAATTCAAATTCAATGATTTAGTTTCCTTATGGTTGTTTCGCTAAATAAGAGCTTTATACTTGCTAGCTAAGTGAAATACAAATATGTCTATGCAGAAAAATCAAACAAAATCACCATTAGTTATAGGTTCACCATGAATGTTCTATTTTTTTTTAAATTCTTTAACAAAGACAAACAAATAAAACCTTCTTTCTTTTGATATAAATGTTACATTAGAAGAAAATATTGAGGTTTAATATTATTTAAGAAAAGGATGCAGAGAACAAATGATACCAAAACAGAAATAATATATAGGTGGACACTCCCAGAAACTTAATATATAAGTTGCATTCCAGGGGTGGGATTCAACCAGTGTTACTACTGGTTCGGTGACATTTTGCATGTGCATGCCTGCTTTGTGCACGCACGCGCCAGACGCGCACTGAGTGTGTGTGTGTAAAGAACCTGAAGCTGTGCCGCCCAGACAGCTGAAAAGCGCTGCCTGTGGGTGTGCAGCATTTGAAAAGCCACTTTTTTCCTGCTTTTTCAACCTCAGCTGTGCCGCGCAAATCAGCTTAGGTTGAAAAAGCAGGAAATAAAGGACAGGTAAGAGCCCAGGCGGGCAGGTGGGCCAAACAGCAGCAAACAAAGAAACGGTTCGGTGTCTGCTGCTCTTCAGAGCTACCGGTTCTATAGAGCCAGGCAGAACTGGTAGCATCCCACCCCTGTTGCACTCCAATGTTCTATGCATGCATATTATTTCACTGTTGACTTATGTATATGAAAACATAATGGGTGGCCAAAAAAAACCCTCTATTGATTTATTAAAAATCTGTTGGTGGAACTAAAAGCTGATGTATTAAATCTCTTTCAGAGTTTCAAGGGGGGAAAAATCATTCCAAGTCACAGAACAGCAACAATACCAGAGCATTTAATTTTGAAGCGTCTTCTGCGAGACAGAAAAATTAGTGTTAGCATGCCTTCTTCATAATTGGTGTACACTTATTACTGACATGCAAAAGCTACTCCAATCCAATTTACCCAATTTAATTAATCCTTAATTCAACTGCAAAGGTCAGCCAAACATTTGAGAACCATACCTGCTCTTGGCAGTCCCGTTTAGCTTGTTGTTCGTTGCTGAGCGCCGTGTTTGCTCTCTGGAGAGCTTCCTGAAGTTCAGACTTCATATTGGAGAGGTTTCTCTTTAACTCAGAAAGCTACAAAGAAAGCATCAAGGATCAAAGAATTTTCATTTCTTTTAAAAAAAGGTTTACCTAAAAGAATAGTGCAGACCTAGGTTTTAAAATAACAATGATTAAAAATGTCCTGGACTTGCCTAACTTAAGGTCAAGTATTTGTAGCACTTTAGACAATGAAACTCCTTACCAAAGAAATATCCTTAATACATTTCTGCTTCCAGATATTCCCAGAAATATTTTAATGCAGTTATAGAGGAATCTAAGGACTTTTAATACACTACCTGCCTCCAAACTGTTAGGGTAGAAGTGAATCAAGATACATTTATGTTTATCACATCTTTTTTTTTTTTTTTGGGGGGTTTGTCTTAAAATGATCTTGTGCACCTTGCAGATGGAGGGGATTCAACTGAATCATAGCTTTGGGATGAGGCAGGGTCAGACAACCTAAGCTTTTCCATATCTGCAACCAACCATTTGCTATTCTTCGGCATACTTCAATTTGGTCTATCTCATACCAGATTTCTGATCTGTGAAAAATCAAACTCCAGGAGAAGCAGAGAGATGACAAATGAAATCCAATACTAGATATTCTCAGCAGACGTAGAAATACAAATTTTCCTATAAATCCTTAGACCTTTGAACACATAGTGACTGAAGCCACCACTGACTGAATCTAGATATCTAAATCTTTTTGTGCAGCCTTTCTCTGCTGCCACACATTTTAATAAGTAAATTAAAATTATATGTTTTAATTATGGATAATCTGCAAAGCAAAAGAGAGATAGAAACAGCGACTAGCTTTTAAAATTTTATTATTTTGGATGTTCTTTTACCAAGCTACTTAACCCTTAACCAGCTATATACAATGCCAGACATAATCAAACAGCCAGATGCAAAGTCTTTGATCCCCAAAGATAGAGATAGAGATACAAAGATATTCATTCTACCAAGAGAAACAGAGATAAAGAGATGGGCAGAGAAAATTTCAGAAAAAGAACATAATATGAATGAATCATATCAGATGATGCAGATGTATGAATCCGGTATTTTAACCCTGCAATTCCATGTCTACAATTCCTGTATTCAGGAATTTGCATTCTAATTGCTAATATATTTATATTCAAGTAATGCCATTCAGCTGAAGCTGAATTAAGTCTTTCTCTTCTCTCTAAATTTCCATAACTTCAAAAATTTCCCAGCTGAAATTGCACTGACAGTAAAACGGCCAAAATTTACTTCCCTCACTCTTCTGACAGAAAACTTCCCTGATTAGAGTTTCCCATCAATGAAGAGAATCAGTTGCATCTTGTGACATGCTTTTTAAAGAAATTGTTTTGGAGAAATCTTTGAAATTGTTAAAAATTTGAAAATTAGTTCAATTAGTTAAATGAGCAACATTTAACTTGATTTTCAGTTCTTCAGCAAATTCCTCAGACGATCATAATACAGGATGTGCAGGATGACAAATAAAAGCAGAGCAACTTTCCAGCATCTAAAAGAGCATGGACACAATCAACCAGCCCTTGAGCTAGCTATGTGGCAAACTTTGAAGCAAAGGGTGTTCCAAAATGTTTCAACAAGAAGAAAAAAATGACAACCCAAAACAGGCACACTTAAGAAATTCTTATATGTTGTCCCTACGCTACTTCTCTTTTCCAGTTATGTACAATAACAAGAAAGTCTGATGTAGAAAAGTATCATGTTAGTTATACCTGCTGTTCCATGTTTTCTATGGCTTTACGTTTTTCATCCTGAAGTTCCTGTTTTTCTTTCTCAGCCTCCATTAGTTTCTTCTCTAGCTGGGAATGATACTCTGAGGACTCTTTCAAGCGGGTCTCAACAGTGGCCCGCACCTCTTCAGTCACCTACACAGTTAAGATGGATTCAAGATAAGAGAATATATAAGAGACATGCATTGATGCAATTATATTTCAGGTTTCTTCAGCATGCAAAGTTTAATTTATGTTTCTTAAAGATAAGTCTATGGCTCCAAACTGACTTAGCAGGTAGTCTTCTCATAGTCCGAGGAATATTTTTCCAAATACAAAACAAGTCTGAAAAACATTCATGAATAGCATGCTTATGCTTTAAGAGTTCCAAAGACAAGCAAAATACCTATATAAATAAAACATTTGGAAAAAGGCCATGCCATCAAAACATTACCTATGTCCTCTTTTATCCCATTTTGAAAATATACTGTTTCAGATGATTCATCTGACTCAATCAACGAAAAATAGAAAGAGGAATGTAAAGGTTGGGCATATTACAGCATCTGATGAAGTCAGGAATGCCTTATGAAAGCTTATACCTTTTATTTTTGCTTAGTTGGAAAAGGTACTACCAGTCTCATGATTTCTTGCCACCATAGGTTCTCTACTATAGGTTTGCATACTATAGGTTCGCATACTATAGGTTCGCATACTATAGCGGGCATTCAGAGAGCATATGTATCTTACAAGGGATTACATCCAATGAAGCTAAATCAGTTTACAGGACATAAAGCAATTTTTGCACAAAACATTCGCTTCTTACTTGTCTGTTCATTGCTATCAAGGTGGCTTACTACATTCTGAAAAGCAATGTTGAAAAGAACCTAACAGAATAATTAACCAGTCAAAAGTTTAGAGCAAAACAATTCATTTAGTCCAGAGCCTTAAAAAGGAAGTATTCTGCTGTAGCAAAAAGATAAATACAGATCATTTTGGAAACACACTTTGAAGTCAAACTGACTATCTTTCTTTACCATCTGTTGTTTTCAAATGAAATAAGAAAGGACAAAGTTGAACAAAACGTGTCTTAATGAAAAAAAATATGTTTTTGATGTATCAATTTTTTTACAGTATGGATGGGCAAATCCAGCTTCCCCTAATGTTTGCTTTGTATTTTTCAAAGCCCTTTTGATCATTTTGACTGATACTTTAAGGTGATAAAATACATGTGAACTACAGTTCAAGACTAAAGTAGGCTTAATCCATTAAATAAAGAAACCCTATGCATCTTCAAACCAAGGGGGGGGAAACAGCTAAAAATGCCAGCCCAATCCATATGTAGGATGTTTCACCAGCTACTTTACATTAACCAACTTCTGAAAGACTTGATCATTCCCTTCTTCCTTCTGCCAAATTAAGTACAGTCCTGGTCCCCAAAGATTGGCTAGTTCTAGCTCAAAGCTCAAAGCTCCAGAAAGAACAAGCTGTCTGAATTTCATCTAAAAGCAAATGGGCATTCAGTATCACTGAAACAAAATATAGAGGATACGATCAGGAAGTCTTTCATTAGATGGCAATCTGGCTACAACATTCTGTTCAGAAATACCTTCTAAGCATATCAGAATAACTTCACAAGGATTGAACCAACCCTGGTCATAGCCATTCAACCCCAGATTTGTCGTAGATCAGATGTAGGGGAGAAAAAAGTTATTGTGGTCAGTCAGGAAAGAGGGTGAAGGGCCAAGTGATCCTTAAAAGGAATACTTTTGTCTTGCTACATGAATTTTGCTGATGAGAAAATTCTCATGTGGAATTTCATCATGAAAACAAAATTCCATAATTGAATTATATTTAGTGGATAATATTAGAAACATTACCTGCTTTTCTTTGTTAAGGGATTCTTCAAGGCTCACAACCATAGTTCGGTACTGCTCCACATTACTTGTGGCAGTCTTCAGCCTCTCCTTCAAATCATTAACTTGGTCATCAGATTGCCTCAATCGACTTACAAGATCATCCACATCCTCTCCAATACTAGACTGACCTAAAAATTTGGAAGCAATTATTAAATAGGGATTTATTATCTGAATCAATAAGCACATTTATAGTAGATTTTCTTATCGTACATACTCTTTTCTCAAGTGTTTAATAACTTTTATTCACAAAGGCTTTTTAACACAAAAGAAGAAAGACTACTATCAACAAAGAATGTTATGAAATGTAAGTGCTTGTGAAGCTGGCAAACAGATAAAATCAGCTGTAGCAGTTTCATCCATCCAGAAACTGATTTGCAGTTTGTAAACTAATATAACAATCCTTCCACAACCCAGGAAAAAGGGGAATGCAATGCCCTGCCTATTGCAATATCATTAACTTCCACAAAACGGTATACAGTTACACCCCGCCAATTATCATTTTGGGCCAATGTTAAAATAAATTAAATTTGAATTGCATCATTTAGAAGATGTACTTTAAAAGCCCTCACAAAACAGCACCATGCAAAACTTATATTCAGTTTCTTCAAAATATGTTTGGCACGTTGAATTCTACTCATCATGCTGAGGTTCCTCTTCCCTGGTTCTCACATTGGGTACAGGTTCTAGCTGGCAACACACCTCTTTTCCCCTTACCTTGGCCAGGAGCTCTCTGCAATGACTGAGAAGCTATTTGAGCTTCCATATTGTGGAGCTGCTGCTTTAATGCTGCTATCTCTTTTTGAGCATTCTTCAGCAGCTCTTTTGTGTTAGCATGAAGATTCACTTCAGCCTCACACTGTCTTTTAGCATCCAGGAGGTGAATCTGAGAAGGAATATCAAGTACTTTACTTCACATTTCAGCACCACATTTCCTTTACCCAGAAAACAGTTTAAATGCACTCTTTACCCAAATATCAAGATTGTTTTGGCTTTTTGTCTCAAAAATATACTAAAAAAAATAACATTTAAACTTACCATCTTTTCATTGCTAAATAAATATTAAAAACTATTTACTTTAAAATGTAAAGGTGTTGAGATTTTCTTAGCAATTGAAATCAATCATTCCCCATTCTGCTCACGTAGAAGGCTAATTTGTGTGATATAAAACACTGCATCCACTGATATAAAAGGAATACAAGTGTTCAAAATATCCAGAAAATATTATCTTGTCTCCCACCGGAATAGAAGAAAACCTAGGGCTAGAGAACACTGTTGTAAATCCCTGGCTTTCCTAAGGGAAGGGAACTGAAAGACAGGAGAAAAATATTATACTTCTCCAGCAGCACATGAAGGGCTGGAAATCAATAGAGATATACTAGTTCAGCTACAATGAATTCTTTTACAAGATGATCACAATATGCAACATCACAAGTACAATGCACATAATGAACCTTGGCATAATCCTGGCTACCTATGAAGTCGAATGACAAACTGAACAGAAGCAGAAGCAGGGGGGAAAAATGGCAGAGATGATCAAAATATCTACCACTTGTGGAGATCTATTAATATACTTCTATTCCCCCCCACAAAAAAAGTGGGATAATGTGAATTCCAAATGCAAATACAGTAATTTTAATTTTTTCTATTCTATAAATAGAACTCCTCCTGCTCATCCTCTCAGCAAGAGGGGATGGTGATGGAAAGAGGTTTTAAATGTGTTCACCTAAGTCTGCATCAAATTAAATTCATTGAACTAACATTTCTTTAAAATTATATTCCATTTCCATATAAGGAATCTTTTATAAGGATTTTGTTTTACCATTCTGTATAGTCTTAAGATACTAAACTGGTTCTCCAGAGCTTAAATAAATTTCCAAATAAGGATATAATATCTTGAATTACAAATGGCAAGATGTCTTCCTATTAAAAATGATTACTTAGGAAGTGTCATGTCCCTGTCGGAATCTGATTCTGAGGGGGAGGCCAAGCAGCTGACAGGGAGTGGGAGTGTGGCTCCGTTGACTGTGGAAGACACTGGGAAAGGGCAAAGTCTGGCTGGGCAGAGCAGGGGAGGTAGAGCAAGGCAGAGGGAATTTGGAGGAAGACCCAGGCCACTCCCTCTTCATCCTAGGGCACGCATGGAGGAACAGATAAGGGAGCACCGTAAGTTGCATGGCTTACGGGGGAGGAAAGGGCGCTGATTCCCTTCATTAGCTGCAGCTGGGAACACAGTGTTTAAAAAGGAAAGCTGTGTATAGCAACTTGTTGGAAGCAAATTGTGAATTATCTGTTATTGTCGAGGCTTATCTGGGTTCCTGGCATCTTCCCAACTGTGTGTGTTTTGTTGGCCTTACAAGTCTGCAATTCCTTATCCTGCCCTGTCAAATTAATTGCTGCAGTGTGGCTTGTGTGGATTTTTATTTACAGTTTGTATGTACTTTGTTTTCGGACTGAATTTCCTCCACTTAAAGACTGTTCTTGGGAGTGTTTTTTTTTTTCTCCAGCTGAAGGTAACCTGGACATTGGGGGCAAAGTTAGAGGTATTAAAGGGACTCTTCTTACTTATGTGACTGTGTTGCCTTTGTGCCATGCCCCGGGTCATCACAGAAAGTCATCTGAGCATCTAATTTCTTCAGTTTCTAATACTTACGTCCTGATTTTTGGAAAGTGTGTGTCTTTGCTCCACCTCATTTTCCAGTTTTTTCTTCTGCTGGGCTATTTCTCTTTCCAACTTCTCTATTTGATTATTGAGCCTCTGTCGAGTTTCTGTCTCTCCCTTTTCCAAAATTACCTGGTAAATAAAATACATTTTGCTATGCAGTCTTTCTGTCAAATCTTGCTCATATTTATTTACCAAATATAACCAATAACAGCATTACAGATCTGTAGCAGCTGGAACTTAATGATGCTTCAGAACGTTTTTGGTTTATATCGTTACATATTGTGGAGAAGTGTTTCCTCTATCTCAGCAACTTTAAAATGTGTGGCTTTAAACTTCTGGAGCTCTGGGATGTGAACTCCCAATGACTTAAATGTCGCCCAGGTTGAGAAACACTTTTTAAGGAGAATAAAGAGAGAAAAATCAATGCAATACAACTGAACATACCTGAATAGATTGCAGATTAGTAAGGAGCAGATTTTGTCCTCTATGTTCCGCTATTAAAGATTCTTTTTGCTGAGTCAAACGAATTTCAACCATTTTTAAAATATCTTTTTCTTTTTTCAAATTCTCTGCTCTCACCTTAGGAAGAGATATTTCAGTTTGCATTAATTAATTCAATTCACATAGTATTTTAAATCCAAATTCAATGTCAACATTTGAATACATCGTGTTAAAGTAAATTAATCAACTCATGATAAGTTTTGCTCTTTTTTTTCTAATTTTGGGGATATATGGCAAGAAGCAATTCTGTAGAAGAAAATAACACTCTGATTCTAGAATGGATATGGGCATCATATGAAATTACTATACTCCTTCCACTCAATACTTTGTCTCTTTTTTTAAAGAAACTTATCTTGTTTTCTCTCAATGTCAGACTTACAGAAACACCAGAAAGAGCTAAGTAGGAACAAACCGGGATGTATCAGCATATATCAGTATAAACAAGCTAGTATTCCAAAGAATGTCAGTTTCATGAAAGATCATGAGTTTATTTTATTATGCTAGTATACTTATCTCACATTCCTTCCAAATTCAATTTGGCTTATGTATTACCCTTACTTTTAAAACTATATATTGTTTACCCTTAAGCTATTTTGCAGAAAACCTGCAACCGTACAAATTACTTAAAATATTAAAATAGTTAGAATAATTAAAAGTGATCTGTTTTTAATGCATGTTCAAGAGTTATAAGGTTTATTTAAAGGTCTATTTAAAAGGAAAGAAAAAAGTTAAGGCTTTTGGCTCGGAAGAGTTCCCTCCACAACATTTGGGACAATTACAATGAACCCTTGAGAGTATCTGCAACAAGTACAAACAAACCTTATATGACAGCAATAAGCCTAAGCTTGTATATGTGTAAGTTGCTCGTTAAGATATCCTTAAGTCTTTTCATGGCTAAAAGATTTAGAACTGGGCCTCTTGGGCCGAATGTCTATTTATGCACTGCATCCTACTTATTGATCACAACAGCAACATCACTGCAAGCAAGCAAGCTGAGAGAGCACCAGGAATTCCACAGTTCCACCCTGAGCCACAGATATTAGTTGGATGGTTCATCCAATTAAGTCTGCTACAGAAAAACCGTATTTCAATCCTCAGAATCCTCCACAGCCAAAATAAAAAAATTCTGGAAGATCCCAAATTGGGATTAAGCTAAAAGAGGCTTATAAGAAGTCTTTGTCATTAAAAAATGAACAATACTGTAAAAAATAACCAGTAGCAATCACCTCTGCAACATTTAATTTTTCATTGGCTCCTCTTAATTCTTGAGTCATTGTGTTGATAATCTGTTCTTGCTTTTGAGTAGTTGTTGACAGCTTCTGAATTTTCTCATGTAGTGATGTGATCTCTCGCCGATATCCCTCTACGTTATCTTGCAACATCTCATAACTTCACCAGGAGGAAAACCAGAAAGGTTTTATTCCATTGAAATTGATGTAATGAAAGCAGAGAGGAAAATGAGAACAAAAAAGTCCTATTAAAATGTACAGGGAGCAAACAAGGGAAATAAAATTTTGGGAAGATTTTGAAGTAGTTATATTAGCATGAAGTGAAGAAATAAGTTACTTTGAGGTCACATGGGCAGCCTATAAATTTTATATAAGTAAATAAATAATAAATACCCCATTTTAATTATTTAAATATGTTATAATGGGGAATGTTTTCTATTCATGTTTCAACCATTCTAGTAGTAGCAGAGTACTTTTATTATTAAAATTATTAAATTATTTATAAAGTATATATAAAAGAAATAAATCCTTCTTCCATTTTTTCCCTTTCTGTAGAGGAACATCTACATGGGTTCAACCATGAACCCATTGCAGAATTTCCAGGTTCATTCAGATAACCCAAGGTTATCTTTTTTAAGTGGATAATCTGCCATGTACGCGCGCACGCGCACACACACACACAATCCCAACTTTGTTAAAATATTTTGAATGAGGGTCAATTTAATGTTTGAGAATACTTAAAGGTAGCCTGCCACTCTGAATTAAGAAATGACCTATTCAGACAGATACAAGCAATATCCTAAATTCTTGAACATTTTCCCCAGTATTAAGTAATTATTTCAGAATTATATCTGTGATATGGGAACCACCTACGGTAATTTGGTAATGTATGAAAACAAAAATCAAATAAAAGCAATTTGATAACTAAAGTGAAACAGACATTATCGAGAACTGCATTCTATTCTATAAATGAAAAATTTTCAGCTTTTCCCATTTCTACCCAAAAAGAACAAATTATTCTCTCCATGAGGGAAGACAGAAAATACACATTTATTCCCCATGAGTCTCGGCCTTTCACTCGGCACAGTGTATCCATATGTGTTAAACACAATCTCATGTTGAAAACAGTAGCTTGAAATTAATCATGATCACCAACACATAGGTTTAAGTATAGCCAAAAAGAAAATAGAGCGGGAAGGGAAAACAACAAAAACCAATCATATAGCATTCTCAGTTCCAAAATTTAGATGATGCTTTGGTGGGGCAGTGGTTAGTATTGCCCACAGCCTGGAGTTTGATTCTGATGGGGCTCATGGTTGACTCAGCCTTCCATCCTTCTGAGGTCGTCAAATTGAGGACCCAAATTGTTGGGGTCAATATGTTGACTCTGTAAGCCACTTAGAGAGCTGTAAAGCACTGTGAAGCGGTATATAAGTCTAAGTGCAACTGCTATTGCTAGTGCTATTGATGTTATGCTGACCAAATGCATAATTTTCAAACATTTTACCCAAGAAATATGCAAATTGTGACTTGAATTTTCTTATTAGTAGCGAAACATGCTAAATCAATTGTGAAGGGATTTCTTTTAAGTAGTGCTCCTGATTTTGGCTTACCGCTTAGAGGCAAATTCAAGTTGGGTAGAAATCTTTGTATTCTGTGACTTCAAGTCAGTAACCTGTTCTTGAAGCTTCTCATTTTGTTCATTCAGCAGCTTGTCATTCTCTGCTTTTTCTTTCTTATAGTTCTCAAAAAATTCCTGTAGCTGTGGAGTGTGTGGAATAAACAAAACCATATAGAGGTAAACGAAAGGTTAAACAGAAGAAAAATATATTTGATTTTGTGAGGGTGTGAAAGGCAAAACTCATACCTGTTTAAGAGCAGCTTTTGCTTCTGCTGCTTCAGTTGACTCGATCACTGGGACTGAAGTTGGAGTTGAAGCTGGGAAGGAACCTGACAGGCGCTTAGGGGTTGATGTCAGAGAGAGTTCCTCAGGCAAGATACTTGAAGCTGAATTATATCAAAAAAGAACATTTGGAATCCATGGAGATTGTACTGAGTTTAGTGTCCTGAACTCACAACATCCCACTGAAGTCAGGAAATCCTAACGCAAGGGGATCTAAAGAGATTTATAATTGGCTGAAGAACTGAACCCAAGATCCCTTGTTTTAAACTAACAATCAAACCACTTGAGTACGCTGTCATCTTCACACAAGGTTAACAGACTTCCAAAATATCAGATCACGAGCTTCCAAAATATTTTAGTTGGCAATAGGCATGCTACCATCAATTTAAAAAAAAAAGTGGTTGAGGCCAAGACAAAAAACAAACCTTGACTCATGTATTTATATCTAAATGTAATGAGAATCAAATATAATTAATGCAGTTCGTCTCTATTCATGTATTTCATAGTTTAGCCCTTCTGTCACATTTAAAATACGTTTGGTAGCAATATCTGATGAACTTGTGCCCCTCTACATAAACGTTATCTGTAGTGACATATTCACTGGCTCTGACAGTCAGAGCTAGAAACACTAAATTCAACCTGTTCCATAGTTTGATGAAATTATCACCCTTGACAATATGCAACAGAATAAAAAGGAAATGCTTCCTAGAGTTCAGCTTGACTTCTGGTGACTTGATAGACATAGTTATGTAATTTTCTTGGCAAAAACCCAGAAACAATTTGCCTTTGCCTTCTTATGGTATTTGACCTTCCAGTCTAGTTTGTTATTTCCTGGTGATTCCCATCCATGTGCTAATTAGGTTAGACCTGCTTCGTTTTCCAAGATTAGTTAGATTCTAGCACTTAGCACTGTATAACAGCTTCAACAATAAACAAATAAAAATAACATTAAACAAATAAAAAAAATACAAGACAAAGTATGTCTGCTTGTTTAAAATCAAAGCCCAAAGTCTGTTATCCATCGTTCATGTTTTCATGCAAACATGTAAAAAAAAATCCCTTATAAAAATAACGCCATAAAAACGAGGAAACAAGAATAAGTCTAAAATGTTAGATCAGCTTTTCTTCATTATCTTTTGCACTGTAGTTCTAAGAATTCTCAGAATAAGACTGGTAATGAAAGCAAATTAAAAAATAAACAATTATTTCTATTATTTTATTTCTGTAAGGGTAAACAAAAAAGATAAATGTTTCCCTGTCCAGTCATGTCTGATGCTAGGGAGTGGTGTTCTTGTCTGTTTCCTAGCTGAGCCAGCATTGTCTGAAGACACTTCCATGGTCATGTGGCCACCATGACTATATACTGAGGCACAGGAAACGTTGTTACCTTCCCACCGAACTGGTACCTATTTATCTACTTTCATTTGTATGCTTTCAAACTGCTAGTAACTGGGACAAGAATGGGAAATTACCCCATCACATAGTGGTTGGGTCTTGAATTGCCTACCTTCTGGTCGACAAGCCCAGCATCTTACTAGGCCCATGATGGCGAATCTAATCTATGGTATGTGTGCCACAGGTGCGGGCATGCGAGCCACAGCCAAACTTACATGCACTGCGCACGCACGCGCCTCCCAGCTGATTTTCAGCCCGTTTGAGGGAAACCTCTGCAGCCTTGGAAGGCCGAAAAACGGGCCTTCCGGAAATACCGGAAGTGCCCATTTTCAGCCTCTGGAGGGCCTCTGGAGCCCAGGGGAGGCCATTTTTGCCCTCCCAGGGGCTCAAGTGAAGCCTCTGCAGCCTTTGGAGGCCGAAAAACAGGCCCGGCACACCACAACAAAAAGGTTCGCCGTCACTGCACTAGCCCAATGCACCTCTATTCTGTAAGGCTAAAGATGGCGCAAACCTACATTGTGACTACTTTTAATGATGAAAAGACTGGACAGAATTTCCCCAAAACAATGATGTGTTCAAAAAAAAAATCAATAAAAGAATTCCTGCATCCTTGCCCAATTCTTACCTTGCAATGGAATTGCAACTCCAGTAGTTTGGGCCAGCAAAATCCGATACATGTCACGCTGACGAACTATGGAATCTACAAGTTGCATTTGATGGCGGCGTGCCTCGCGCAGCTTTTCAAGCTCAGTAATAGCTTCTTCAAGTTGATTCTGGAGCTCAGAAATCCTGTCATGGCAAGAAAAGATTATTTATGTTAAAATATTTATGTTAAAATATAGAAATTATGGTGCCAAAATGGAGGAATGACTAAAAAAAATAGGAATAAAATTGCACTAAAATTTAAAGCAGACATATGAACTATCTCCTCTAGTATCTTGTGATTTTTGCTTATAAAAGGAACAGAATGGTGTTTCTGAGAAAATATTCAACAAACATATTTTTATTTCTGTTCATATTTCTTTGTGAAATTTGACTAAAAGTAAAAGTTTGCAGCTATTATACAAGAAGTAATCAGTAAGTATGCATCTGAAGCTTGATCTGACAAAGCAACCAAGACTAGCCCCATTCTCCTAAAAAAAAAAAAAAGATAAAGGAAGTATAGAAGTTACTGAAAACATATAAGACTTATGATGAAGCTTCCTTTTTTACAGTGGGAGAAATCATGAAAACTTGGTTAGTCCCATGTATTCTAAATTTTACCATTATTAATTTAGGCAGCTCTTATAAAATGATTTTTTACTTGAACCCCAATGTCAATGTTAATAGAACTTTGATTCTAGACACCAACTCCTGGTGTTCCAAATTCATTGCCAAACCTTGAACATACTTAGTAGAAGTGGTTTCTTGTTCTTCTTTCTCCTTTGCCTCTCCCAGCTCTCGAAGTGCTACTAAGAGACGTTGATTTTGCTGCTGAAGTTCCTCAATGTTTCTGTAGGAAACCAGGCGCTGACTGATGACTTCAGAAGAGCTGCTGATGTCTGCAGAACTGACTTCTTCATCACGGATGACATGATTACCTCGGGCTTCTTCAAGCTCCATCAATAATACCCTTATCTTCGAACAGGAAAATAGTTTATTCATGCTATAGAACTCTTATCTTTCATCAAATACATATCCCCCATTCTTTCAAATTTACAGGGTATCATCTGTTATCACACAAATCTATTTCCACAATTACTCAAGTTTCAAGAACATTTAGTTAGTGTAATTAAATCCTAACTACCTTCCATTCTTTTTTGGTGGTTGTGACAAGCATCCTTAAAACCATCTCCAAACAGGTCAAAATCATACCAACATTCAGTCATTTTTGCTATCAAAATTTTGACAATGGGATTTCTAGATGTTGAAGTATAATGAGAGGCCTAAAAGTTATACATGGCCCATAGGTTATCCAACCTTGAGTTAGAATACCCAGATATCTTACTATTTCAGTTATTTTTCCTTTAGGTCAGGAACCAAATTATAAGAGCAAACAGGATAGATTCTTTATTCCTAGTTTCGTTCTCTTTCTATGTCTACTTTCTGGTTTCTAAGCCTCTTTTGTTAAGTATTAGATGAACTCTGTTCCATTGGCAAGTTGGCTTAGTCAAGCGATTCATCTATATGTTTCACTCTCCTCATATGCAATATAGGAAGTCTATTTTAACAAGGCATCTGCAGGGGAGAACAGAGAGTAAGCTATATACAAAGCTTGTATTAAAAAGCTCAACAGTTCCCATTACTACTGTATGAGGGGTTTACAGATACTCTAATTTCACGATAAACATTTATTTAGATACAGGTGTACTGTTATAATTTCAATTAAGTTAAGGACCACTTGTATTTTCAAGTCATGTGATTCAACAAGAAATGGTCTAAAAATCTAACCTGTTGTGAAAGATCTTTGACTTGAATTTCAAACCTCTGGTTATCTCTTTCAAAGACAGAAGAATGCTTGTTTGCTTTATCAGCCTCTTCTTGTAAGCGCTGAATTTCCTGTAACCCAAAAATTAAGCATGACTGAAACTGAAAATTGTTCAATGCTTTTAAAAATCTTAGTATTTGCCAAAAATAAAGAAAAATAAAAAAATAATTTATATTATTGCTCATCACTCATAATGGTTCGTGTGATCTTAACATATATGTTTGTTATCAGTGGTAATGAATAGATTCCTGGCCGTCAGTTTAACTCAGAGGTCTCCAACCCCAATCTGTGGCCCAGTACTGGTTCATGGCCCACTGGGAACAGGGCCGCGGAAGCGACTGGAGATTGCACGAAGCTTCATTTGCATAAGCAGTGTGCGTGCATGTAAAAACATCTCCTCCCTCCTCTGTTGCCAGCCCCCAGAGCTGGAAAGCTTGTGGACTGCTGGTTTAACTGACTTTTTTAGAAAGAGAAAAAAAGGGAAAAAATAAACGTAGGTAAATGCTAGATTAAGATTAAAACCGGGGAACACTGAGGCCCATCAAGTTTTGCTTTGTGTGATTTCAACGTTTGTGTGGCTCACTGCTTAATATTGTTTGAAGACTCCTTAAAATTCTTCTGTAATTACCATATTTTTCGCACTATAAGACGCTCCAGACTATAAGACTGCTGCAAGGACGCTAGCCAGATGAATATCAGATGGATGTTGGGAGGCAAGGGCAGATTTCCCCCCCCTTATTTTCCTCCTCTAAAGCAATTGTGCGTCTTACAGTCTGGAGCATCTTATAGTGCGAAAAATATGGTAATTACAGAAGAATTTTAAGGCGTCTTCAAACAATATGAAGCAGTGAGCCACACAAACATTGAAATCACACAAAGCAAAACTTGATGGGTGGTAATACCATAAGCTACATTGCTTGTTTAGATAAACATAAGCAAACTATATACGATCAAAAAGTGAGTTTGTCAGGAACAATGTTAGCGTTTGTATCTGTATGCATATACTTATTTATGAAACTTTTAAATCTGAAACCTCTACATGAAGTCTGACGTGTTTCCATCCACTGAAAGCAACGTTCTCTTTATCACAAAGTACAGGTCTAATCCCCTAAATCTGTTTTTCATTATCATTTTTTTAATGGATGCATACTATAAATCCTCCATTAAATTTTGGTCTGAAATCAGAAGTTGATGAATGGCAAATGAAGAATGAAGTTTATTGCTTGAAAACAGTGTGGGATCCTTCCTAGAGCACTTTCGCAAAGGTTGCTTTATTTTGCATCTGAAGTTCTCTTAAGTTTTAGACTGACCTTCATAGCTTGCTCAAGTTTAGCAGAAAGACTCGCCACAGCCTTTTGGGAGCGTTCGTATTCTTCTCGCTGACGCTTCAGAATGGGTGCCTTGGCTTCCACTTCCTGCACTATTTCATCCAAATATTTATTGATCCTTTTATTCTCTAATTTTTCCAACAGCAACTGATCCTGAGCTTCTACGTAGGCATTGTAAAGCTGTGGTCAAAATAGGCAATAATTCTGTTCAAGTTTTTATCCAAAAAGAACTTTTCAATGTAACATTCAGTTATATGTTTGAGGAGCTTAACCATCCTATATAATCAATTTGGACTTGCTAGCCTCCCTAATAGCCTATACACAGAGAGAAAGAATCTAAGAACTACTTCTGTAAATTATAATCCAGTTATAAATATTAGTAAGGAACATATTTTTATTAAAGAACACTATTCTTCCTTTTTCTATGTGGATTGTGGCCAGAATGAGGATAATCCCAAATACTACTTACTGACATTGAAAAGAAATTTCTGTTTAAACATTATTCTTGTGAATGTTGCTACCATCAAATCCATGAATTTGTAAATAATACAAATATCATTCATTTAATTCCTACCTCAGTTAATTTCATACCAGGCTTGACCACTTTTGCAACAGCAGCAGCTGTAGGCGACATAGCTGCCAGCTCATCCTCTGAAAGTATGGCTCCTGGAAAAGTTTAAGATCACAGCACATTTTTAAAAGGTGATCGATAATGTAATAAGCAATCAAATTAAACAATATTTTTTCACATATTTTTACCATATTAACTGTGCTCAGATATCCCAAACAACACAAGCTACACGGAGTGAGCTTAAGGTTTATGAATCCTTTCTCATTCCAAATGCTGGTTAGGTTTAATGAGGATTCATTTAAGTATTTGAGTATCAAAAAGCTTACCCATAGTTGACATTAACTAGAAGCTCTTGGGCAACACAATATAACAAGCTGTATTAATTAAAAGCTTTTGAACTTGTCCTGCATGCACAATAGAAGTTGGAAAGAAGAGCACCTATGTCCAGAAAGAAGCCAAGGGCGCCTCATGAAACTATCTTAAACTATAGTTTGAATGAAGGCATTTAGGAAACTGTGCCGATTCCACTTATTAGAACTATTCAGCAATCTTGATTCAAAGAGGAAAGAGTGATATTGCATTTGATTTAGTGAGGTATGTCTGTGCTCATTGTAGTCCAAATCATCTCTTTCCTTTGAAATCCAGATCTTTGCATAGCCTTATTCAGAGGTCAGGCTTACCTGCACTGTTTAAATTAATATAATTCTTGCAAACTACAAATTGAGATAATTCGTTTATACATGAAAAACAAAAACGGCCATGGATATCGCTCACAAATGCTCCTGTTATAGCTAGTTTGTGATTCTGGGGAAGACAATAATTAAAAAATTCACACACAGTACAGCAATTTGTTTTCAAAGCATTTTTGGCTATTTCATTTTAGTGCTACAATCATAGATACTACAATGAAATCAGCTAATCAATTATTAGTAATGATGAGTGCTCCAAATTTTAAACTGTCTCTTCCATAAAAGTTACTGGACCTTTTCGCTTGGTAGCCGAAACCAGATCATTTGCATTGTCCAGTTCTTTCTCCAACTTGCTAATCTTCTCTTTCAGTTCTTTTTCAACTGCAGCCTTTGCTTGCTCCATCTCAGCCAAACGATCCTGTGTTTTTTTGTTAGCTAAGAATAGGAGAAAAATAAATTGGCAGCAAGAGACAAAAGAATGCATGTTCTATGGAAGATCATGCGATTCATGACAATAAGGCAGATACTTCCACTTTAGTAGCTCACTTCACATTATTATTGGAGATGAAGAAAGACAAAAAAAAAGTGGACTTGTATTGCTCAAACAGTATTTCCCTTCTTCCCAAGGCAAACAACTAATACCTTCTGAAAGTGAACATGCCAAAAACAGAATACATATAAAGTAAGATGAACAGATGAAATATCTAACATTTGTTAATGGAAAAGGAATTGTATGATGTTTGTGGCTATGTCTTGCTTTTTTGTGTGTCAATAGGATTTGGGAAGAGTTGGAAAACTTTTTTTCGACTTAAAGCCAATGCTGATTTTTAAAACGTTGCTTTATTGCCATTTGACAGTAACAACTACTATGACAAGCCATGTTTTGGCAACATATAAAGTGACTTATTTCATACTGCCCTTCTTTGGCATACTTAAAGTAACTTGAGGCCTAATTTGATTTTCAACAAATGTTAATTGGCAGTTTGCAGAAAGCAGGAAGGACAAGAGATAAAGCCTCAATCTAAATTCTAAATTATTCAATGATATAACCCTTACCTTCACCAGCCTCTTTGAGAAGTTTGTGCAGCTCCTCCACTGCCTGAGTCAACTCATTACTCTTTGCTTCCAAGTCATCTGCAGCATTCTAAATACAAAGTATTGTAATTGAGCCAGGAGATAGTCATATTTACTAAGAAAAATGTGCAGTTCTTAAAAAGTTAAAGCATGGAAGTGGACACAGGTAGAAACTTGTTAAGATACTGCTAGAAACATGAAGTAGAATTTGTACAATATAAAAATCATGGCCCCAGTTTGCTGTTCCAAACTGACACCATGCCGCCTCACAGGATATCCTCTTCTAAATATAGAAGATGAAATCATGAACAAATAATGAAATCATACCTTGTATAAATTAGATAACTTGATATGGGCATTTAGTTCATTGTGGAATCTCTCTTCCATACTAGCTTGTTGCTCTTTTGCCTAAAAAAAATAAACATACATATTTAGTTATCTCTAAAGTTTGAAACAATTAAAGATAAAACAACCAATACATTCTTATACTTCTAAAACAATTCAATAGTTTAAAATTCCTGAATAATTTAAAATGGAATAAAGGATAAAGTCCTTAACACAAGTAACATGTGTTAGTTTTCAACTAAATTCCCACCAACTGTTGCTTCCATGTATTCTGAAATGCCATGATACCTAGATAAATATGATCTAAATATGCCATACATTTCACTGCATTTTTCAAAATACAAACAGTTCTCACTGGGACTGGCAACTCTGTCACTAAGCAATATAGTCATAAAGGGAAATATCCCATGGCTGCACCAACTTATGTTAGTTCAAGCTGTGGTTGTTAAGTGAATCATCACAACTTGCAACTTCCCGCTGGCTTCCCCACTGACTTTGCTTGTTGGAAGCCAGCTGTGAAGGTTACAAATGGCAATCAAGAGACCAGGGGGGATGCAGCACCTGTTGTAAATGTGCACCAGCTGCCAAATGCCCAAAATGCAATCATGTGACTTGAGTAGTTGTGGTGGGTGCGACATCAAGGACTGGTCTTAAATCTCCTTTTTCAGCACTGATGTCAATTTCGAACAGTTTCTGAACAAGTGGTCAGTAAGCAAGGACTACATGTATATGTTAATACAGGAAACTACTAAAAGCATTTCATCTCTGAGACTATATAAATCCTTCCTTGTGAAAAAAAAGTGGTGATCTTTAAAAGATGCTTTTTAGAAAAATTATGAATGGAATCACAGCTGTCTCAAAATTTGGTTTAATGTTGCCATGAAAAGTTCAAGCAAAGCAATTATATATACCTCTTTTAATTTTTCCAAAAGTTCTTCCACATGCTTTTGTAGATTGCCATTAGACTGTTTCAGTCCAGTGACTTGTTCTTCCAGTCTGGAAACCTAGGTATGACACAAGATAAATATGAATGATTCTTAGATATATGGTTTTTCAAAGTTGGAAGGCTAGAATGTTACAATGAATTAGAATACTTTATGTACAAGAAACATTTCCAACTTCAATTACTGTGACTTCGATTACTTTTGCTACCATAAAAGCATGTTAAAAGGTGTCTACGAGCCTAGCACCTGGTCTACCATAGTAATAGGTATTGATTGAAAATTGATTTCCTCTACCTCCTCTTTCTTGTTCTCCAGGCCATATTTGAGGTCCAAGATTTCAGCTCCTTTTTCTAGAACAAGGGCCAAAAGCTCATCTGTTTTTGCCTTCAGTTCAGTATTCAGCCAAGTGTTTTGATTCTGTAATAGTTCCTTTTCTTGTTCCCACCTCTGCTCACGATGCTGTAAATGTAATTTTAACATATATGAAATGTATTTATTCCACACTTTTACAAAAAGCTAAAGAAGTTGCTCAAAGATATACTACAACATAGAACACACGTTCTATCAAGATAGATTTAGGGGCACTTCATATCAATCAAGTCTATGTAGTTTCTTAATAGGATTTTGTAGTTACTATCAGAAAGATGTCCAACTGAACTCAATGGCACTTGGTTCACCCAGGTTATGATATGTCTGGTGCTTAACTAATTCAGTAAACTATGGTTAAATAATTCTTTGAGCTATTTATGAATGTATCAATGAGGCTTAAAGTTTTCTTAAGTATGTATATAACTCAAAACAAATTACTCAAACACAATCCTGCTGGGTATAATTAAAAAATATATACCTATTTTTTAAAATTTTGAATTTGCCTATCCATGTCATGCTAGTTGGCTGGCACTTCTACCCCAACTCTGTAGCTTTTGTTCTCTACTGAGATTCAGTGGCACACAGAATGCAGGGGGCATTCTGGATACAAAAAGAACAAGCAAAGCAGGAATTTAAGCTTCTGAAAATGTTAACGTGCCTGCTTAAAAAATCAAATCAAAAGGAAAGAAGCAAAAACACAGGGGCCAAAATTTCAAATGTATCATCACATCACTGCTATTAAGTTTTTTTAAAAATGGGGGAAATGTCACAAAATGCTCAATTTCTCAGAACATAACATTTCATAACTTCAATTGTAAGAGAATAGTTATAGGATGCTTATAGATATCTATAACATTTAAGAATAAGTGAAATAAGATGTTAGATCTGTGATAACCTCCATCTACATCTGAACAAAGGATGTTTTAACAACTTCCCAATACTTACTTTTACAGAAAGGGCTGATGTCTGAAGCTCATCCAGTTTTAACTGAAGCTCTATTTTTGCAGTGTTTGTTGCTGTAAGTTTCTCATTCAGACGTTTAACATCCTCTGCAAAAAGAATACAAATAAGATGTATCAAGCTGATGTTAAAATGCCCAGAATGAGCTAACACAGGGATAGGGAAACTTGCCTCTTTTATCACTTATGGAATTCAACTCCCAGAATTCCTGAGTGAGCCATAAAAGGTTCCCCATCCCTGGCCTACTGGTTTTTTCAGTTGTGGGGAAAATCAATTTTTGACTTGAATGGGACTGTTTAATATACAAATGCAGGACAAATTGATTTTCCCCACAACTGAAAAATCAGTAGGCCAGGGATGGGGAACCTTTTATGGCTCACTCAGGAATTCTGGGAGTTGAAGTCCATTAAGTGATAAAAGAGGCAAGTTTCCCTACCCCTGAGCTAACACAACCGATGTAAAAATCAACTTTCCTAAATTGAGTCTGATCTAGTTTATAGTCTATTGGTTACCTTTTGTGACTTTTTTTTTAAAAAAATTAATTTTAATTATAAAAATACAATGAAATACATCCAACTTAACCTTGTTATACATATATACATTCTACTTCATCATTTATAATCTCATTTAAAATATTAATTACTAATCTAATTATAACTACTAATATTTTGACATTCTCTTCTGCTATATCACCATTGATAAAATTTATTCCATGTTTTTTAATATTTACTCTCCTTTGTCTTTTATTTCTAAAGTTAACCTATCTGATTCTGCACATGCCATAATTTTTCTTATTATTTCTGTTTCTGGAGGTAAGATTTCATTTTTCCAGTATTGTGCATATATTATTCCAGCCGCCATCAATACATGTACTATTAGATACATTATTTCCTTCTTAATTTTTTCTGATATTATTCCTAGGAAAAAAAAATCTGGTTTAAATGGAATAAACTCTCCCACCATTTGTTCTATCCATGTTCGAATCAGTCTTCAATATTTTTTGCAGCATTGCAAGTCCACCACATGTGATAAAATGTGCCTGATACATCTTTACACTTCCAACAGCTTGGAGATATATTTTTAAAAATTTTAGAAAGCCTAGCTGGTGGAAGATGCTTGTGATATTTATTTTTGACTGTCCTCCTTTCAAGTTTCATGTTAGATGCATATCCACTGAAATTTAATCACCAAGATATAATCTGTTCCCCTCCCTGGCTTCCAAAGCAAAATCTCTTTTGATCACTTTCCCTCATAGTGCTCATCCTCAACACTCAAAACAACTTCTTGAGTGTTTTCTTCAATAGACTCTGTAAGAATTCTATGTTAACTGCATAACAAAGAGAGGAACGGCATCTTGCATCTCTCCAAAATGTTTCACTTTCAAGATTTACTCCCAGTGTATTTATTTTATTTACAGAATTTGTATGCTACAACAATTCTAAACATGTTACTTCTTTTTTGACAGAAATAATTGGGCACAAAAAAGCATCCATTTTGGGGTGGGTGGGTGGGTGGGTAGGAAATAACTCCTTGGATTTATGTAGCACCTATCCTTTCAGGTTATTATCAGAGACATCTTTCTGGATGGCAATATACCATAAGAGCATCCTGTAGCAGTAAAACTGTTGATAACAACTGCAGCCATGAAAAGAGACAGCTGAATCTCTCATTCTTTGCCATTCGTTGCTAGATTTAATACCATCCACGCATAGAAGAGGTTTTGTCCATTTGTGGAAGAATCAAGTAGTTTCTGACCAGCCTCTTGTATTTATACTGGTATGGCAATTTGACTTAAAAACCTCTCTACTAACTCATTTTCATGCCAGCTTAAAAGAGGAATCAAATCTCCTATTCGGTGCTGACAAGCGCCCAGATATTTCTAGGGAAGGTATTATATTTAATCCAACTAATTTTGATACTAAATGCTTAACTGAATAGCAATTATGTGAACTTCAATACTTTTCTCTATGCAGCTGTGCACAATTCTTGATATTTATAACTTCTTTTATTTATGGAGATTCTCAGTCATCCAGGTCATGTTTGTCCCAAAGGTGCTTTTTTTCAAGAGGCAATTGGGCTTTTTTCTTCCTTTGAAGACGTTTTGCTTCTCATCCAAGAAGCTTCTTCAGCTCTGAAGAAGCTTCTTGGATGAGAACAAAACATCTTCAAAGAAAAAAACAACCCAGAAAGTCCAGTTGCCTCTTGAAAAAAGAAGCACCTTTGGGACAACTTCTTTTATTGTTTTATAGTACTTTTGTTTGAATTTTTGTCTGTAATTTTTATTATTGTGCAAACATTTTGACATATTTCAAGGTGGTAGTATGAGTAACATTCCATATGAAGACACGGTTCTGCCAGCAGACTTGGGGAACCCAAAGCCCATTAAATGGTTTGCATGAATATGTATTGTTGCTGGGATGGGGGGGCTATTTTTTATTATTATTTTATTATTTTCTTTTATTATTTTTATATGTTTTTATATTCATATAAGCTGCCTTAAGTCGTCATGGGCAAAGTAGGCAGCAATATAAATTTTCTAAAATAAATAAATAAATATTACTTCACCTGACATTATTTTCAGTAAACATCAAGTTCACTCTTAGTTCACTCTCTGTAGCATTTAGCTCAAAAAAGAAAACTGTTACCAACTTTAAGAATTCCCACTATCAGTTTAATTTCCGTGCTCTATGTTCTTTTTAAGTCAATTAAAGATTGAGACGGCCTTACAACACAGCCTTTTACCATTTAAATGTTCCAGTTCTTGAGCTCTTCTTTCACTCATTCGGACTAAATCTGTCTTCTCTGCTTCCAATTCTTCTTTTGCTCTGGTGAGCTGATTCTAAAAACAAAAAGTAAACAAGAATATATTCATTCTCCATTTCTTCTGAGGGTAGAATCAGACTAAACCCAAAAGACTGGGAAAAACCCAGAAATTAGGTTTAGATTTGAGATCTAGAAACCATTCTTGACTGAATAAACTGTCATGAAAGGTTTAATTGTTATGATGATGACACAGAGGCAGGAGTCAACTACAACATCAAATGCCGGAGCGCCAGTCCGCTGAGGGAAAGGCAAGTTGCGCCACGCGCCCCAGTCCGGCTGAAGGAAAGGCGCGCTTTGCCTTCCCTTCATGTGAAGGTCTTCAAGCAGAAGCTGAATAATCATCTGCCCGACACTTCTAGCAATTTCTGCACTAAGCAGGCTAGATTCAAGGTCCTGTCCGATTCTAGAGAGGTATAAGAGATGCCAATACTGCGCTAGTTTCTCCAAAAAAATAACTTAATTATTATTGCTCATGTTCTCCAATATTAGTCTGATAATTATGAGAATTTAGGTAGAGAATCTGAGAATGATCACTAGAAATGCATAATATAGTTGTGTCTTAGTCTAACTAAAAATGCTGAAGGCTATTTCTTCAAACGATTCTCTCAAACCCATTATTTGAAGAACTATCAGCAGCTATAGGAATTGTCCCAGATCTAAGATCACATATAATACCACACTGAGATTCATCCAGCAGTAAGATCCTGCAAATACAGTGCCTCCATCCTTATGTAATATGAGAGTATATCAGGCTCTATTTCTACTATAAGTGGCTTTAGTAAAATAACAAAATAAAGGTGATAGTCTTATGAACTGAAGTCAATGATTATGGTGCAAGCTTCATACTGTACATATTTTTTGCTGGCTGCATGGGCTAAAAAAGTCAGAAAATAGTTTGGTTATATTTTTGAATGTATAGCAAAGTAATCCCAAAAAGGCTGCACTGTGCTAAAAAAAAAAAAGTCAGAAAAATTGATTACATGAGAATATAATCCCAAACTGATTTCATCAGATATGTAGATGAGCAAAACTTTTGGAGAAAGTGGCAAAATGTTTCATTTATTTATTTTAAAAGAGTATGTTACCCATTTATCAATTATATAAAAGTGGAAATATTCCAAAAATATGTGACCAAAAGAAAAAAGAAAGAAAAAGAAAAAATAGTATGGATGTAGAATATCAAAAGATGGATAAGTTGCATTGAATTTTTTCTGGTCTTTACCAATTTTCAGTGGATAGGGCCAGTCTAACTTAATAGTTAGTGCACCAAATTAGAAACCAGGAGACTGTAAGTTCTAGTCCCACCTTAGGCTTGAAAATCAGTTGAGAGACTTTGGGCCAAGCCCAACTCACAGGTTTGTTCTTGTGGGGAAAATAGGAGAAGGGAAGAGTATTAAGTATGCATACTACCTTTAGTTATTTTAAAAAAAATAAAGACAGGATAAAAAATACAAAATAGGCACAAATTACAATTCTGAATGCTTCTTGTCACATGTGTAACTGACAGCATCCATACCTGTATGGCCACATTGTGATCTTGAGTAACTTCCAATTCCTTGTTTTTCTCAGTCAACTTCTTCAATTGCTCATCTGTAGAGTGTTCAAAAGGAAGGCCATTCTCATTTTTGTATTACAATAAACCATTTAATAGCAATACCATGACCAAATAATATCCTTTCCTATCCCAAGGAATAAATACTCAGACCTAAGATTCTTATACATCTGTGGTACTGAAATAAGAAAACTGCTGCCTAATCATTTCAAATACGCCTCAATCATAGATAAGCTATGCAATTCTAAAAAAAAATTATTTCCTTATAAAATCCCCACTGCTGGTTTGTGTAATTTTAAGCTTATGCACCAGCTGGAAGCCACATTCTTCCTATATATGAGACTTTACATATGCCTATTGAGCGGCATTTATTGTGAAAAGTAGCTTTAGTACATAGATTTACAATCTTCACTCATGATATCTTGAACAGTAAGTGGTATAAAATGATTAAAATCATAAAGAAATAGCACATTGTTCATTTTCTAAAACAAAACTTTTCAGTATTTGTCTTAAATTTTATATAGACGTATAACTACAGTAATATTATTTTGTGACCCACTTAACAAAATTATACTTACTGAGCTTGGTGAGCTCTTCTCGGAGATTCTGACATTCCTGTGTTTCATTAACAAGCCTCTCCTGGCTCTGAGCCAGTCGTTTTTCTACTTCAAAGTATTGTTGCTCTGCAAAACACACATTAATACACTTCAATATTATTATCCCTTGCAGGAAAATAAATAAAAATGTAACCTTTGCACTTTTGGTCTAGTGGTTAAGGGATCAAGCTAGAAACTAGAAGACTAGTCCCGCCTTAGGCATGAAAACTAGCTGGGTGATTTTTGGCCTAGGAAGAGGAAGAAGTATTAGATGCACTTGCCACCTTACTTATAAAAAATAATAAAGGTGGGATAAAAATAAATTTTACATGTACCATTTTCTCTCTTGCTACAATGTCTCCATATCCAGTTAGGATATCTAAACTGTTTCTCCAAATTTGCCCCATTTCTTCCTCACAGTTCAGGTTGACTGAACATTACAATCCTTCTCTAGGTTTGGGAGAATCCAACTGTAACCCCATCAGCTCTGACATTATGATCAAGGAAGTTTACACATTTATGTAAGTACAGATGTAAGATTACTTCCTACCTAAACTGATTTCAATGAAATTGTTAAGATAATGAAACAGCCAGCAACCTTTGGTAGTCTCACATTTATATAAGCAATACAATGGATATTGTATAATACCCAGCCACTGACCAAACATCTGACTTAGAGTTAAGTGCAACAAGTCATAGTTATAAAAAATTCTGATATGGGAAAAAGTATGTGTGCAGCCAACACATCTGTACAGGTAGTCCAAAGGTTAAACTACAATTGAACCCAAAATTTATGTTGCTAAGCGAGACATTTGTTAAATGAATTTTGCCCCATTTTATGACCTTTCTTGCAACAGTTGTCAAGTGAATAGTTGCAGTTGTTAAGTTAGTAACACAGAATTAGTAAAGTGACTCTGGTTTCCCTACTGACTTTGCTTGTAAGGCCGCAAAAGGAGATGACCCCAAGACACTGCAACCATCACAAATATAAACCGATTGCCAAACGTCTAAATTTTGCAATGGTCGTTATGTGTGGAAAAACAGTCATGTCATTTTTTTCAGTGTCAATATAACTTTGAAAGGTCACTAATGAACTATTGGAAGTTGAGGACCACCCGTATAAATCTTTACATTTTTGAGAATGTAAAGCTTTTGTGTACAGATAAACTAATGGCTAATAGTGGTTATTTGTACTTTTTGCATGTAGGTATTTTTCAGTTAAACGAAAAATCGAATACAGTACACTTTAATCAACAAAAAAATAAGGTGGGGAAGCCTGTATTTCCATAACATCTGGAGTCCTGTAAATTCTCCCTCCTCTAAACAGGAAATAATGTGCAATATTGCTGGGAATATATGAATATTCTTTAGAACTTATTTTTTTCAGAAGTAGAACTTACATAAAGGAACCATACCCAATGAATCTAATCTTAGTATGGATAACCCCGGATACAATCTAATGCCTGGCTGTTAACAAATCAATGTTATTTAAAAAATATCACGGGTGAAATGTTTTTATTTAGTTATTTGGAGGATTTATATGGCTGCCCACTCACTTTCAGTGACTCTAGATGGCATAGAAAAAATTTAAAATTCAATATACAAAGAGTATAGTGATTTCTAACTAGGTATCACACAATGTTTTTGCCAGTTCAGGAACTCCATACACAACGAACTGAATACTGTATTTATTATAGATTGAGTTTCTCTTTTTCTTTTGAAGATTGCCCCCAAGCATTTTCAATCACATCATAAGGTTATCATCAATGTAAGTTTCTTTTAAAAAGGGGGGGGGAGACGAGGACAGGAAAGAAAATTGCAACTACAGTAACACAGAAAAACAATGTTAACTCTTTAAGCCAAATTGTTTCATAGGATAGGGACACATAGGTTGTTTCTCTCATACTCTGAAAATTGAAATGGATGTCTAAACATATTAAGCAGATGGGACAATGTCCCTACTCAAAAACAAGCCTTGGTAAATAAATTTCATGACTCTTAATATGACTCGGTGTGCACACAATTACAACTACATTGGCTGAAATCTGGTATAAAACGATCCCTCAAAGTGGCAACATCCTGAGTATGTACCTCTACTGTTAAAAACTTAAGGCTGGCTGAAGCAGCCCTTGATCCCATGCGGCACCATCTTATATTTAAAAAAAGGCATCTGACTACAATATCCATCACTGCACCCAGCACCGGTCATGGTGAAAGGAAATTCAATGCAACAGGCAAAACAGCAAGTTGGTCTTTCTCCTTTTAGTTTCGTGCCTTTGTGAAAATGCCCAGCACACTTGAAATAAAGGAATACCTAGGCTGAATCCTCCCAATTTTCCCCCTCTTTTGCCTCTTTTTCAGACGCTCATGCAGGAAAAAGATGGACCGCCGGTCCCCAACTCACCGCTGTCTACTTTGTAGCGTTCGTGCCTGGTGCGGAGCCCGTCGATCTCGCTCTGCTGATCGGCGAGGAATCGCTCCAACTTGCCCTGCACGGCTTTGGGCAGCTTGGTCAATTCAGCGCGCTCCAAAACCTGCTGCAGAACCGCCGCCATCTTGGACAGCCCGCCGAAAAACACCTCTATCCATGCAACCACCCACCCTCCAGCTGGGTGGTTTTTTTTTTAACTCTTCCCCCGGAAAGGGCAGAGCGGGAAGATGGGAAAGTGCGTCACGCGACCGAAGAGCGCACGCGCGTCGTGTAACCGGCGCACGCGTAACGCGCAGCAGTGCCTAGAGCTACGCTGCTGTACTATAATTAGTAATCAATATATAACTATTAACCCCGTGATTTATGACGAGATCAGCTGTTGTGAGCGTAAGCGTAGGATTTGGAAATATGACGGGGGTTCTAACTTTTGTTGCATCGCGGGGATGTCGGCGTTTTGAAACCAACGGTGGACGAGTGAAAGATTTTGGTTTCCGTGTTTGATATGAATGGCTTCAACTCCCAGCTGGCTGGAGGCGATTCTGAGAGTTTGAAGTCCAGGCGTCTTTAAAAGTCGATGAAGTTGGGGAAACGCTGGCTCAAGCTACAGCATTGCAGTTGAAAAGTTACGCAGCTTTCTTGTTGTGGGGGGGCATATGCTGACTCTGTATAAACCATTTAGAGAGGCCTGTAAAGCACTGTGAAGCGGTATATTAGTCTAAGGGCTGTTGCTATTTATCCTAAAGATGGAAATGACTCATCTGCCGCCGGAAACACATCCAGCCTTTTTTTGCCGCCTTGCCTTTGCCATCTTGGATGTGGCGGAATTTATTTGGGAAGAGGCCACTTCGTTTGTTTATGTAGAAGTTAAAAGGTCACACGAAAAGCAGGAAGCCGCTTTACGATATAGGAGACACAAAAAAAAAGTAAAATAATTAGTACTGCATAAGAGAATCCGAGAATACTTGAAATGGATGTGGTCCTAATGGATGTGGTGGATTTATTTATTTATTTATTGCTACGAATGAAGCGCATGATTACGTCATCTGAATGCGTTCTGTGGGAGGAAGGCGAGTACTGGCGCGGAGAGATGACGGACAGAGGGACACATCAGTGCTTGTGTAAAGGGCAGAAAGAATCGGGGGGAATGTTTTGGATGGGGCTTTAGAGGAAGACAACAGGGTGAAACATGAAATAAAGCGAAAAAGGTAATTTGGGTTGCAGCTGCTGTATAGGAAATTGCATTGAGAAGGCTGCAAGGGTGGAGATGAAAAAGTTAAGTTTTTTTAAAATAACCCATGAGGTGCAATGATGCTAACCTCTGCGTAGCCTTTCCCCTTTGTTGACTTTTTAAGATTAGAAATCTAAGGTCTGTTCCCTTAATTTCTAGGGTTATTGAGCCTCTTCTTCATCTCCTCGTTTATTACACATTTTATGATTTGGGCAATTGAGTGTTTGCAATAATGGGAAGAAGCTACTTCGTGGAGGAAGCTGTGGGACAATATTTATCAGACCTGAGTGCTAAATCAAAAAAAATTATTACTGGTCTTTTAGTAGGGCAGGTAAGTCTGCTGTACTTTTTCACCTATGCTTCCTCTGTTGCAGTTTGAAGACTCTTTTCTGAGAAGAAAACACTATGCCACCTCAGTTTATGTCATCAGTTACCAATGTACATCTTTTTTGTTATTGATGTATTTCATTATATATGCATTTCCATATATATTTAAATATAATTCCAACATTGTATCTGTACATTAGCTATTATTTAAAAGTGTCATCTAAATTGAGATTTCCTTACTGTATAAACAGAAAAGAAATAAGCTGCGTACAGTAGTTAATATGTCATTATTATGGTTATTAACAGAAGTGATGTTGAATGCTTCAAATAGTAGCTGGAGTATTAAAATATTATTTGTGTACCTTGGAAGCTCTGGGCTTAAAAAGAAACTTGTTTTAATCATTTTTATCCATATGGCTATTTACACTTGCTTTAAGTTTGATATTTCTGCATTTCTCATTTTGAATCAAGTTTCTACTGATGTGTACTGCACAGATACGCTATAAATGAATTCTTAGAAATACACATAAGCTACATAACATGCTGTTGATGCCATTGTGCAAAGAACTGCTTTTCATCCTGTACACAACTTTTATCTTTTCTATTTTTCAGTGTTCCCAGCAAAGAGACTATGTTTTGCTGGCTATTCGAACTCCTGTAAAAGAGGAAGAAAGTAACAGTAGTGCAAGCCACCATACAGACTTGTCTAATATTGATGAAGAATGGACAGCAGCACATGCCAGACAAGTAATAAAAATTATCTTCCTTTATATTTATTTATTGATTGATTTGATTTGATTTATATTGCCTATTCACCCATGGTGACACAAGGCAGCTTACACAATGTAAAATCATATTTAAAACAAAAAATAAAAATAAAAACAATAAAAACTAACAAAAAGAATCAAATAAATTAGTAAAGTACAATAAAACAAAATTTGGGAAAACAAAAAACAAAACAAAAACCAACTCCCACCCACCACCCACCCTGACGACAGCGGGTCACACTAGTCATTTGATGGGTTCCATCCCTCTCTGGGTTCCCCAGGCCCACTGGCAAAACCAGGTCTTCAGTGCCTTTCGGAACAGTACTAATGAGGGGACCATTCTAATCTCTGGAGGAATAATGTTCCAGAGAGATGGAGCCACCACAGAGAAGGCCATTCTTCTAGGTCCCACCAGGTGTATCTCCCTCAGGGGTGGGACCCGCAGCATTCCCTGCCTCCTTGCTCTAATGGGTCGAGTAGATGTCACTGGCAAGAGATGTTTCCTCAGATAACCCGGACCCAAGCCATGAAGGGCTTTAAAGGTGACAACCAGCACCTTGAATTGCACCCGGAAGCAAATTGGCAGCCAATGCAGCTCCTGCAGGAGAGGTGATACATGTGCACACCGGAGTCTGCATAAAACCATGCAGGCTGCTGCAATTTGCACCAACTGGAGCTTCCGGGTGCTCTTCAAGGGCAGCCCCATGTAGAGCGCGTTGCAATAATCAAGGGAAGTGACCAGGGCATGAGTGACTGTGAGTAGGGACCGCTGATCCAGGAAAGGACATAACTGGTGCACAACCCGCAGTTGCGCAAAGGCCCTCCTGGCCACAACCACCACCTGCTCTTCGAACAGGAGTCGTGAGTCCAGGAGAACCCCCAGATTATGCACAGGGTATGTTTGGGGTAGTGCCACTCCATCCAAGACTAAAGGTGGTAATTCTTCCTGAACCAATGAACCCCAGACCCAGAGCCATAGAAAAGGAATTTTCTTGAAAGTCTGTTTCAGCTTCATAATGATGATTGTTTTTTTAAATTAATGCTGCCTTCTACTGTTTTTAGATATTAATTTAAACAAGAAATATTGAATATTAAATTAAATAAATATTCAAATTATGCCTGTATCAAATAGCTTTGCCATATTGAGTATAGCTTTGTTGCTTGCCAGGTAGGTTGGGATATTCTCAAGTGGGTGAGATGTCCTGTCATATAAGGCAGATACCTAGACCAGACCTATCAAAGTGGCGGCCCATGGGCCCGATGCATCATGTGCTGGCCACGCTCATCCCAGTTCCGCAAAGGAAAAAAACACGATACATCATTTCTGGTATTCTGATGTTTTGCTGTCAACAATGGCTGTCATTTTAAGAGGTAGCATGAGATGCTTTTCAGTAGAAAAGGGACTAACCTGGTTCTTATATTTGAATTTGGCAAGCTGATCTCTGATTGGTTAGTCTGAGTTCAACGTTCCTGTGTTTTGCTCTCAGACCATTGCATTTCTTTTTTCTTTCTTAATCAAGGAGTTAATTCTCTCCAACGCTGAATATCTGCATATTTAAAGTTAAAATGGGTATTATCATTTTCTTCTAATAAAGTATGGTTTTCTTTATCTCCTATGAGGCAATGGGAAAGGCTAAAGGGTTGAAATATAAGATCGAGTACTTCTATGTTAGGTTCACAAAATTATACTATTGGAACTATTTCCATTTTGGGGGATTTTTTTTTTTTTTACTTTCTACTCACCAGAAGGGCAGTGATTGAGAACAATTTTTCTGTCATATTGGGGTTAGAGAAGATGTTGCATAAAGTACACCCTAGAACAGGCATCCCCAATTCCTGGTCTGTGGCCTAGTGTTGGCCCATGGCCTGCTGGCCCAAGTGGCGGCCGAGCTCCCAAAGCTGCATTTGCACAAGTGGTGCATGTACGAAACCATGCCCTCTTCCCCCGCCGCCACCGCCAATCCACAGAGCCAGGGGACCACTGCCCTAGAAGGCAGGTGCTGGCAGTGGAACTACTCCACTGGCAGGTGCTGGCAGTGCTACTCCAAAGCAGGAAGTAGAACCAGGACATGAAGATCCATTGGGCTATCGTGAGGCATAGTAATAACTGCCATTGCAAACCTGTTTAGCTATAAATTACTACTTAAGTGGCTACTATGACTATCAAAAGCCACTGAGAGATCAAAGAGCACAAGGATGGATATACAACACCATTCTGGCTTTGCTACAAGTCATAAACTAGTGTGACCATGATTGTCTCATTATTCAAACCCATTATAAATCCTGACTGAAACACATCTAGATAATCTGTTTCCTCCAGGTGCAGGCTGACCACCTTCTCAACAAGTTAAAAGATTGGTCCATAATGAAAAACCATTGGGTCTAAGGATGGCCTCTTAAGAAATAGGTGCACTACTGCCTCTTTCAAGGCAGGAGTGTTAGGCCCAGTGGTGGGATTCAAATTGGTTTACCACTGGTTTGGTGGTTGTGACTTGGTGGGCGTGCTTTGCCTAATGCTGGCGCGCTGCTTTCCCCACACAAGCTGAGACCTGCATCACCAATCAGCTGAGGGGATAAAGAAGAGAAAAGCGCAGGGGTGGGTGATCCTGCGCTTTTCTCTTAGTTTTCCTCTCAGCTGGTTGTCATTTTTTCCCTCCTCTCAGCTGATCATCGGCTTTTTTTTACTACTGGTTCAGCCGAACCAGTAGCATACCACTGGTTAGGCCAGTAGTAGTAGTAGTAGTAGTAGTAGTAATATATTTGCATTTCATTTGCTTAGGTAACAAGAATGCTTCCTGGAGGACTGCTAGTTGTTGGTGTTTTTATCATTTCAGTTCCAGAGCTGGCCAAAGAAATTCAAAATATCCTGAGGAAGGTAAATAATAAAAGTAATGTTTTATTTTTATTCATATTTCACTTACAAACATTTGTTTTATTTTTTTACGGTTACTGTAGATTGTTAACAACATTTGTTTCCTACTATGTAAGTTGCCAAGATGAAATGGATTGCCATGGGTACGATATAGATAGATAGATAGATAGATAGATAGATAGATAGATAGATAGATAGATAGATAGATAGATAACATACATACGATATATACATACAGTACATACCGTGTTTCTCATATAATAAGGCTGGGTCTTTTTTTTTTTTTTGAGCCCTGAAAAAATGGCTAGGACGTCTTTTCGGGGGTGACTTAATTCCCCCCCCTTGCATCTTCGGGCGGGCGGCACGGCTTGGATGTTGACTTCGGTGTTGGTGGGGCACTTCGTATCGGGGTCAACGCAGGCAGCACCATATCCGGTGTGCAACAAAAGTACTTCCTAACGGCAAGCCCCCCATTCCCCCCATTTTGCATGTTTTAATATAGGCCTTAATTTGGGGGGAGGGGCTTAATTTCATTTCATGCCTATAAAACATGCTGGGACTTCCTATTGGGGGGGAGGCCGTATTGTTGGAGAAACAGGGTACATACGATAATACATAGATACATACATAGATACATACATAGATACATACATATAGATAGATGAAATACTCCCATAAAAGGAGAAGCAAAGTATTTGCTTACTGACAAAGTACAATTTACTTTAATAGATGCTTACAGTGAGTCACTGAGTTCCTTGCCAGCCAATTTCAGGAAAAGAGCCTGGACCAAGCTCACTCTTCATTTTATATTACGTACATTATTGTCAATTATATTTGAAACAGATAACACTAAGATAAAAGCACCCTTTCCTTTAGAATGCTTGGATAAACTATTAGATTGATCTTACTGTTTACTTTTCACACTTGTGGTATCCTTCCTGATATTATCAACATGTACCATAAACCTCAGTGTTCATTTTGCAATCTGTTATTACCAAATATTACCATATTACCAAATTTTGATGCTCATGGTAGCTAAAGAAAGCATAAACTGACCTGACCTGTCTCCAGCACTGGGTATCGCTACTAAGCAACACAAAGAGCTATACCTAACAAAGGTTTGAATAACGCAACTCTATATGCTAAGTATTACTCTACATCATCATGATGGATGGATAGATAAGGTATCTAAGAATCAGACTTGACTCTGTTCTTGTTCTGCTTTTCTCCAAGCTTCTTTTTACAGTAGAAAAGTCTGTAGCTAGAAAGAGATTGTGGAGCATCTCAGAAGAAGATGTCTCAGATCGAATGGCGCTTCATCTGTGTTCAACTACAAAGAAGTATCCTTTTCGCATCTGTTTTCATATCATAAGATCTATGCTCTTTCTAAATTACAGTTGGTAATTCAGGCTTTAACTCTGCTTTACCTTTGCACAGTTATAACAGTCACAATTCAAATAATTCCAAATAAATTAGATAAAGGTTAGTTTATTTTGTAACTACCTCTGCCCTATCATCTAAGTTAGCAAAAGCAAAAAACAAAATCCAATAGCCTGCTATTTTTACAATATAAGTTAATTAATATATTGATGTGCTATATTCAAATCTATGGGAACGGTTTTCTATTGAAAGATGGGTTCTACCCTTTTATGTTGTGCTGGTCAAAGGATTTGTTTTAAGAACAAATTTGGACTGAAGATTTAACAGAATTGGGGAAGTGAAATATGTATGTAGGGTTGGAGGTATCAGGCCATTATATTAGTAAGTAGATACCACTGTATGCAACAGTATAGAGTAGATTGAATGGATGTTCAACATATAGTGTATAATATAGAATAAGATGGAGGAAATTAGTGTTTAAATGGTACATTTAGTGAGTTCCTTTGCTTGTTCTCCTTTATTAATAACTGCTCCATAGAGATTTGTGGAATTAAAGAAGCAGAGCACTGTATTTACAGATATCAGAATTCCATTCTGATACCATCTCTATTCATTATTATTTTAATGCTACAATTTATGTGCCATTCCATTTCTGGAGCCTCTGAGCAATTTACAGTATGAATATAATAATATTTTTTAAAAATTGGCTAATAAAACTGCAACCAGTTTGATCTGCCATCATTCATTTGTGTCTCCAAATGCCTGTCTCAAAAGCCATATTTTTACATTCTTTTTCTTGAACCTATTTGGATAATTGTAACAAGACAACTACATAACCATAATTAATTAATCTTACACTGGAATATTAAATATATGGTGATTCTTCTACTGTTGCAACAGATTGCCATAACTAAAAACATGATCATGTCATAAAAGATGGGAATACAGATTCTAAATCTGTAGTGAGGAACCATTGCCTTTTATGTTATTTCTAATTTCCAGCTCTCTTATTTAGATTGGCCAATGGTACTGATACTGTGATTCAGTTATATACTGTATGTTTTCTATTACTATTTTAGGGTGTGATTTGCCTTAATTGGCAAAGTGTAAGATATTTACTCCCTAGCAATAAATATTGCTGTTTTCATTCTCTACCATTTATGTAAAGAAAGCTTTGTAGTATAATAATAAAGAAAGGCCTATTAGAGACAGAATGGGAAAAGAAGGATTAAGTAGTGGCCAAGAAGAATAACAACAGCTCTTTGGTTTATTTTTTTGTCGTTAACTATTGTTACTGAAGTAGATGTATTAATGGTGCATATTTAACTACAGAATGTATTTTATCACATAAACCAGCAACAGTGCTGGATATGTATGGCTTTCTGTTTGTTGCTTATGTTAGCTAAAAGGAAGCATAAAGTGACCTGAACAGACTGAATTTTGTTTCAGATCTTTAGAGGTGGCTGGGGGTGGTTTCATTATAAGAGTCTTAACCACTTCTTATTACTGCAGTATCTCTTAAATCTAATTAGTTACTGTTCCTTAACTGGAAACGAATACTTTGTCGTACCTACGATGTGCAGGATCCAAAGGTAGGTTCTATATTGAGTAAGAACAAATAACTAATTGAATTTGGGTTGCCAATCTCAACCACGTTACCTGCCGTTAAGTGGTACCTTAAGTGGAACCACTTATCTGGTGGTTAAGGCACCAGGCTAGAAATTGGGAGACTGTGATTTCTAGTCGTGCTTTAGGCATGAAAGCTAATTGGGTGATCTTGGGCCAGGTATTCACTTTCTCTCAGGCCAACTCACTTCACAGGGTAGTGGTTGTGGAGAAAATTAGGAGCTGGGTGGACTTTTAGGTGTTATATTGCTGTTTTGAGTTGTTTGTGAAAACAATAATGCTGGGATATAAGTAAATAAATAAAAATTATAGCTTTGTTCTTAGATTTCAGTAGGGGCTCTGCCAGCTCCAGTTTAAAATTTGCATGAAAGAAGTATGTTTGGGAGCAGCAATTACGCAAACTACAATTCTGTATGTGCCTTCTTTGGGATAACTCTGATTGAATTCATAAATGCATAGATTGAATCATTTAGATTGGACGATTTATTGTTTATATTTTGAGATTATTGGATTATTTGCTGTAGTAATTGAGCCTCTTTTTTTCCCTTTAGTGTACAGCTAAGCCAGCCGACTGGAAATACCAGAATGCTCTTTCTGCTTCTTGGCTATCTTTAGAATGCACAATTAATGTTAATATACATATTCCTCTCCCTGCCACGTTGGCCAGCCACAATCTAGAAAAAAACACAAGGGTAACTAAAAACAACCTCACTTTGCGTTATTAATTATATCAAAATTCTTAATGCTTATCAGCTATGTTGCTTTCTTCACTAGAATAGTTTAACCTTAGGTCATTTTTTGCTTTCCTTAGTCTTTTACCTGCACATCTTTCTTTGGTATCCTAACAGTTGTCAGCTAATTTCTTGCAAGTACCTCACACTGCTTCTTGTTTCTCCAACAGGACTTTCTTTAATTTCTATCTGTTTTTGTCTTGATTTTAGGAGAAATCATCAGTACTATATGTATTCTGAACACTGTCCATTGCTACTCTTGATATATCAAATGAGCAGTGGAATGGAAATATAAGGTTTAAATATAACTTTCTGGGTTTAAAAATACTAGTATATAACAGTAAATGTCAATGATAGAAATAATGAACAGTGGCCATTCACTAACCAATACTTGGATAAAAACATGCCATCTTTTCATTAGTAATCTAGCATGTGTATACTCAAGATAAAGAAGAGCATGAGCTTGAAACAGTATGTTAACAGTGGCTTAGAGATCATGTCACATATTTTATTTAAACATTGTTGTAGATGTATCCAAACATGACAGCTAATACCTGTTCTTTAGGGACTGGTATCAAAAATTAAATGGAATGAACTTGTCTGCTTCATGATCTAAAAGTATTTATTTACATTTAGAAGAGAACATCTGGAGGTTGGCCTGCAGTTTAGGCTTTTAAGATTATTAAATGTAACTCCCTTTTATTTTTGATTCTGTTTTATAGAATGGATTAGGACGTTGGGCCCAACAGATAGAGGACGCTGTCTTTTTGATAAATGGACAAGCCAGAGAGGAAGATGCTGACTTAATGGAAGGGCAGGTAGGTGGTGAAGAATGTAAACTTGAAATTCTTGTCCTCTGTAGCTGCTTGCATGATAGGTTTTTCAATGCTCTATTGAAAACAATTGAAACTTTTGTTAAAGTAATTCACTAATACAGAACCTGCTAAATGACTACATTGACATTCAGTAACTTAATAATTTTTAATGATCAAATTTGGACAATATGTTAAGTTAGAGGCTTTTTTTAGAATTGATTATGAATGGGTATTAGGTAGGATTAATAAACCTCACTAGGGCTCATATACAGTATGAAGGTCTAAACAAACACCAGAACTATTATATAGAGTTACGATTACATTTAGGTTAAAAAAAATCCATATTATCCATGTAGAGATTGAGGAAGAGTTTATCTCCTTACTTCAGGGCATTTTGAAAAATTACAGATAGTGTTTGATTTAAGATCACAGTTGGAATCAGAAAAAGTGAGGCATCACTTGAGTGCACCCAATTTTATGACCTTTTTGCCATGGTCGTTAAGCAAGACATCATGTGATCTGTAGTCTTCCCCATTGTCTTTCCTTGTTGCCTGAGAAGGATGAAAATGGTGATGATTCCAGGAGACCACTATTATTATAAGTGTGAGCCAGCTGCCAAGTGTCTGCCTTTTGATACCATGACCATGGGACAAGTTTGGACACTGCAACAGTCATAAGAGCAAGGAATGGTTGTAAGTCACTTTTTTCAGCAGCATTGTCGCTTTGAACAGTTGCTAAACAACGGCACTGTGATGACCTGGGGCACGGCACAGAGATAACACAAGCAGCTGGCAGTTCAAACCACCCCTTTATTGCTCCAAATTTCCCCAGATGCTCCCATGTTTCTGGCAAGTCCCAGACCACACCCCCAAGCACACTCCAAGCAGCACCTGCAAATATTCCAGCCCAGTGCTGTGTACACCAAAGCTGCACAGCAATAAATTCAGCAGGGCAAATCCAGGAGTTCAGGAAGCAAAGGATCCAGGTAATTAGTCCAGAAAGCCAGAAAGAATGCAAGGACTCTTGGAAAGTTCAAACATTGGCACTCAACATTTCAGGAACTCAGCGTTTGTTCCCGACAAATGCCCCTCCCCACGGTGTCTCCTTAAGCCTTATTCCCTAGATGTCCCTTGTGAAGATGGGCAAGGCACTCTTCTCCCAAGTAGCCTGTTCAATCCACGCTATTGTCGCCTTCTCTCCACTCTGTGCTCTTGGATCAGGTGCCTGAGCTTTGTCTCTCATGTTTATCCCGCCCCTATTCCTCCCTATCTGCAAGCTGTTCTAATCCTGAAATGCCTTGGCCTGACTAGCCCTTCCCTTCCCCATTTTCCCTCATAGCCAACGAAGCTGCCCTCTCAATCTCCCTCAGCTCAGGTTCCAGCTCATCTTCCCCCGCAGATTCAGATATTGATGGCATGACAGGCACTGTAAAAAATGACTTACAATCATTTTTCACACTTATGGCCATTGCAACATCCTCATGGTCACATAATTTACATTCAGATGCTTGATATTTATGACGGTTGCTGTGCCCTGGGGTCATGTGATAAGCTTTTATGGCCTTCTGACAAGCAAAGTCAATGGGAAAGCCAGATGTGTTCAACAAAGTGTCACTAATTTAACAACTGCAGTGATTCACTGAATAAATGTGGCATAAATTTTGGGCTCAATTGTGGTAATAAGTCGAGGACTATCTGTACATTAATTTTTCTTTTATCCATTTCAATTTTGCATATATACATTCAGAGATCTATTTTGGTATAATGTGGATTTTTCTTCCCCTCTAACTCCCAAAAACGTTTCTGTACAATTTATGATGAAATGAGCATTTCCTGTTTAAGTACATGAAACAGCCCAAGTTTTAAACTTTCCTACTATCCAGCACAGTAGAAAAATGCATAATTAAAGTCTGCTGTTATGTTAACTCTTTCTCGCTCCTCCTTCATTATTTCTTGCTTTAGCCTAGAATGATCCTTAGTTCTTGTCTCATCCTTTGTTTCCATATTTTGTTAGAATACCAATAATTATGTTTAGTTTTTTTTCTTTTTAAAAAGCTTTTTTTAAAAGAAGTTCTTTCTTCTTATTCTGCCAGTGGCTTCAAGTAAGAATGTTTAATGATTTGGCACTCCATTTATAGTATTCTTCACAACATCAGAGTGGTCTGATCAGCAACAGTAAACTCTGCTACTGGATTTCAGTCTGTAATCAAAGTACAGAATGCATAGAAAGGTGGAGTGAAATCATTCATGGCCTCAATAGTTTCTATCATCCACTACTTTAAAGGATTCTTCTTATAGTAAACTAGTCGGTGAAATCATCACTGCTATTTTAGTCTCATGAGTCTAATAATGCTTATCCAATGCTGCTCCTGCCTTCTACAGGCAAAATCCAAGTATTAATGCCTTGACAAAGAAAGTATCCAACTTTCACTATCCCTCCCTTATCTGTCTATTTCAATCAATGCTCTTATATGCCATTTTCCCCACTGTCTGCATAATTAACCAGAAGGTGGCACCAAATCACTTTAGCAAAATGTTTCTGATGATCTAAAACTCTATTCCCAGCTGCAAGTGATGGTGAGGAAGACATGGCCAGATATTCTTTCCCTTGATTTCCATTGCCTGTATTATTGTATCATTCAATAAGAGAACAGATCAAATAGACAATTGTAAATTTAGATGATTTTTCCCTTTTTTAACACAACAACAGATGTAGACTTTAAGCCTGACATTCCAGCGGGCATCACGTGAAATCAAGAGGGCATTATTCTTCTGAGAAGTGAAAGATTATTCCATATAGATACTTTGCTCATCATTTTATCCTGTGATGATTCTTCTGTTACATGAAATAGTTTTAAAGATTCAGAAGGCTATTCTTCTACTGAAAGAAGAACGGGAGCAACTCATTAGTCTTGAGCCTCATAGCATTCTATCAACTTTCTCCAATGAACATATTTCCATGTTTTACTGTTTTCACAGTTTCCACTTCCTTTCCAAGCTCACATAGCAAATGAAGCATACATTTCAGTCATTTGACAAAAATTATTCTCCTGATAGTATTTGTGACCAGAATCTCTCCCATTTGGAATTTCACAGTTTTTAAAGTACCCACCAATCTTAGCCTTGAGTAGGAAACTCATTGATCCAGACAGTTGGTTCAGGGAATGTGTTTCTTAATGGTGAGTTTCTATAACGTAAATTAAATAAAGTTAAACATTGCCCACCTAACCCACAAACATTTATTAGAAATTATCCTGAATAAACATGATTGATTACATATATATACAACATTATAGTTTAGCTTTACATTTTGCATTGAAAAGGACAAGATCACAGTCTTATCCAAAAGGCAGTCAGAAAAGTTAATTTCACTCCTCTTGGTTTAATATATCAAGAAGAATTGGAATATATGTTATTTCTCTTAGCAGAACCACACTGAATTCAGTAGGAGCAGAACCTAAATCTGTTCATATCCAGTTTCCTGTGAGAGTATTTTAATCTGAACAAGTAAATCTGTTTGCTGCCTCTTAAAAAATCTTTCCGGTTGCCTCGCTTTTTTTTTCACTCACAATTTTAATAACAGAAAAGTCTAGGTAGCTAGTGTCTCTTCTTGATCCCGGAATTCTTCCATGTCATTATTCTATTTATACCATTTGATAAGATGATTTTGAAAATTTAAGCTGATTGATATTATGCTTTTAAAAATTGGATCCAACCATGATCCAAGTAATTCTTCTTTCCAGATTTTTCTATCTATTGTGGCAAGCTTCAGTTCTCAATCCCTATTCTTAATTTGTTAACTAAAAAGATCTTACATATATTCTTAGGCTATCCTAAATCAGAGTACAGTTTAACCTCTTCTTAGATGCATCAAAAAAAGGGAGTAAATCCTTGCATAGTATCTGTTCTGTTTCTAGATTGTAGCTTTATTTCGATACGTGCATTAATGTAAAAGTAGATATTAAAGTCACATTGTTTGAGAATGCAATCTACAATATCTGTAGAGTGGTTATTAATATTTATACCTTAAAAAATCCTAAGCAAAGCAAAATATCCTATCATCACCAGAATTTTCTTTGAGAAATAAGCATTACGTTATCCAGTCTGATGATCATGCAAGTCTGATAACAAACATACGTTGTGCCTAGTTGATTCAATATTCTACCATACTTTGAGTACATTTTTAAAAATAAATTAATACTTCGTAGTATTAGAGAATTACTTCGGTATAGTGGTTAAGGCACCAGGTTAAAAACTGGCAGTGTGTCCTTATTCTACTTCAGGCAGGAAAGCATCTGCATAACTTCAGGCCAGTCACTCAGCTATAGAAAGACCAAGGGCAAACTGTTTTCTAAAAACTTGCCAAGAAAACTGCACAGACTTGTCTAGGCAGTTACCAGGATTGATTCAAAGATATATATATTTACATTAACTATCAAGAACTTAGCTGAACTGCAGAACATTTGGTGTTGCCTATGAAATGAATTATAAGCTTTTGCAGAAGGGTGGAAAACTTCACCGATTCATTAAATGTTTTTATCACACAGTCATATAAAAAAATTCACAACAGCTAAGACCTAATAAAATACTCAAATATCTAAATGTTTTTTCCTGATAGATTCTAGTTTAGCATTTGAACCTTACCAATGTTCTTTTCAGTTCAGCTGTCTTCTGTACTTGAATTATCCTTACAGAAAAAATCAAGAGGATATATGCCATCAGCTACTAGGAATCTTGAAGTTAGGGTCTTAACAAAATTGGTAAGTAAACTTTTTGACAAAGGGGTTAAAAAGTAAGATGGGACATCCTGTATTCAGACCTCACTCACATATCAGTTCATAGCCTTAGGCAAATTGGTAATTATCAGTTTTGGCTCTCCATCTCCAGAAAACATAAGAATAATGAAAATCTACAGAGCGGTAGAAAGTTTTTCTGGGAGTTTTCCTTTTCTTTCCCCAGATCGCTTTCATTTTCCATGAGTAATTTGAAAGTGTATGTAGAATAGTTGGTAAAAAATGAAAGCTGGTTGAAATATCTGCTAATTTGTTTAGGAGGCTGTAGGTAGTCTATTATCTTTCAGCATGAATGCAGATCACTGTAATAAATATTAATAAAGAATATGCATTAAGCATTTTCCAATGTAGAAACAGCCTCTCTCTGGAAATTAGATTCTCCCCACCCCTCCCCAATTAGCCTTCTGGAAGTTATTAAAAATGAAACTATTCCAACGAACCTTTGGGGATAACTGGGGTAATGCTATCTTGTTTAATGTACTATTATAGCAATAGCACTTAGACTTATATACCACTTTATAGTGCTTTACATCCCTCTCTAAACAGTTTACAGAATCAGCATATTGCCCCCAACAATTTGGGTCCTCATTTTACCCACCTTGGAAGGATGGAAGGCTGAGTCAACCTTGAGCCTGGTAGGATTTGAACTGGCAAATTGTAGGCAGCTGGCTGCAGAAGTAGCTTGCAGTACTGCACTCTAACCGCTGCGCCACAAAGGCTCCTCAATTATTATGTTTATTTCTTTACCATGGATGTTTCAATATTGTACATTTTGATGTCTGTTAATGTTGGTAACTAAGAGGACCGTTTGGAAATTACAATAATGCGGAATTCTAATACATAAAAATAGAACTTCATATTTACAGCAGAGTTTACAATTATTAAAGATAGGGTGGAATTGGCTGACATACAGTATGTACAATTTGTGATTTCTGCCTCTTCTCTATTTCAGATGCAAAGTACAAACTCCAGATCAACAGCTACAGTCCAAATCTGCAACGGTTACATAAATCTTAAAGGAGCTTTAAAATGTAAAGCTTACATCCATAACAACAAGCCTAAAGTTAAAGATGCTGTTCAGGTATTTTTACTATCCCTCATCTTTGAAAAATTTGCTTGTTTTCATGTTCCAGCCAAGATCTCTGATTTTCCTAGCAATTAATATAAATAAGGAATATAATTGCAATAATCCAAAATTTCTTGACCAGAGGTTCCATCCATGTTTTTCTTTAAAAATGACAAAACAGAACCTCAAATCTATATTAGCTCTCCCTAGTTTTGTCATTTATTGTCCCAGTACATCTTCAAACATCTGATTGTGTAACAATAGTTTTGGGGATAGTGTTGACAGGGTTAGCATAACTGGAGTAGGTGATGGTCTTAAAAATGGTTTTTTAATGAAAGTGTAACTATTCTAAAGGTTTTTTTTCTTCAAGTTAAGATCTGGGAGATATTGTCATATGGGGTTTTTTCATGACTCAATGGTAATAAAAAAATCGTGTCTAGTCATGATTTCATTATGCTATGTTTTGTACAAATACGTCCTGAGTTTATACAAATGATTTTTCCAACAAAGTGTGATATATGAACATAGCCAGGGCTCTTACTTATGTCTGAGGAATGAAGGATGATTAGAATAAGGACCATTTCTTGTCTTTGATTTCAAACTAAATATATAGGAGTCCCTTGGGAAGTTCAATCCATTTTAAGTGTCTGCCTAATTTCTATAAAGTGATAGGTACAATCTTCCTGTGTGAGGGAATAATAATCAAACAGGATGCACATTAGCAGGGGCCTCTCTTCCAATAGTTTAATCTTTTTAAAAATTACTGCAGCCAGAAGATTCTACTGTCATTTCTGTGACAATCTCCCAAACTGGCCTGCAGTCTTGCCTAGAAGACAGGCTGAATTTTCATAGTATGCCATGTAATCTGTTTCTGTCACATACTCTTTCCTCTGCAAAGATGGATGCATTTTGTTTTCTTCAGAGTCAGCATTCCTAGCAATGAAATCAATTCTTTTTATAACAGTTACTAAGTGTATATTATATGTTTTATAAAGAGTGTGTATCAGGAATGTACAAAACTGGGAACAAAATGTTGCAGAGTACTCCAGAGCACTTCATTTCTTTTCCTGACTGCATGGATCTTCCAAGGATTGGCTCAGGGTGGTGGGTTTTGTACATGCATAACTTTTATACATGTTATTCTGTGTTTCTTTTGTAGGCCTTGAAGAGAGACATAATAAACACTCTCTCTGATCGTTGTGAAATATTGTTTGAAGATCTACTTGTTAATGAAATGCCAGGAAAGAAAAGTAAGACCAGAAGGAGCCCAATAACCCAACCATATGCTTTAATGTACTGTATTTTTCAGAGTATAAGACACACTTTTTCCACCCCCAAAAGTGGGTGGAAATGCCTGTGCGTCTTATACAGCGAATGTTTGCCGAAGCCACCGCACACCTGCCGGTCCCCTCCCTTTGGCCTCTGCCTCCCAGCGATTTGCCTCCTTGCAGCAAACATCCTGGGCATCTTCAGCACAGCCTGATTTAGCACGAACAGCTGATTTTCAGTTGGATTGGCCTCCCAATGATCAGCTGTTTCAGGCTGCAGGGATCGCCTATTGCCGTCTCTGTGTGCCCCATTTTAGGCCTCCGCATCCCATTTTTGGCCTTAATACGCCCCATTTTCTGCCGCCTGGAATGGGGCAAAAACGGGGCGCATGGAGGCGGCAATAGGCGATGGCAATCCCTACAGCCTGAAACAGCTGATCATTAGAAGGCCGATCCAACTGACAATCAGCTGCTTGTGCTAATCAGGCTGTGCTGAAGCTGACCAGGCTGTTTGCTATTTGCTGCAAGGAGGCAAATTGCTGGGAGGCAGAGGCAGATTTTTTTTTCTTGTTTATCTGTCCAAAAGCTAGATGTGTCTTATACTTCGGAGCATCTTATATTCTGAAAAATGCAATAATTTCTCTGGACTAATTTTATTTGAGCTTATTTCCACATAAGGGTGTGATTTTTAGAAAGTGCATCAACATTGCATATGCATTATTCTATACATTTCTTCTAAAATTGCACTTTTTATAAGCATTTTAATTTTGAACTTCTCTGTCACAATATTTAGAAAATGAGTAAGGGATGTTTGAATAAAACTGCAACCTATTTGGCATTGTGACAAATTATGCTGCCCTATATTGAAGGAAATTATATTAGGCATCCCAGCATTTTCCTGGAATCTTCAATATGGTAGAAAGGGAATTCCAGACACCGTATCCACTTAATTTACATATATATTTTTCTCAGAAATTGACAATCTCCTGTTGCCTTCTTTTGGAGAACTGATCGAGCAGACATTTATGGCCTCATATATTAGAAACTGAAACAGTTTTGCCTTTTTGTTACCTGCATGTACCGAGTAGAAATATACAAGTGTTCACAATCCTAATTTACCTGTTTTTGGAAAGCATTCATTTTTAACTAATATGGCCAAGTCACTTATAATTTTTAATTAACTCTTCAAGTAGAATATGTTGTATATATATGTGAATGCTGTTGCATGATACACAGTATGCTAACTACATTTTACTGTTGAGACATAAATCTTTCAGAATTACTTTCCACCTCCATCCATGTTTCCTTGTTCCTTAATGTCCTCTTTTGATTTTACAGTATTCAGTGGAAAATGTTGCCAATTACTTATAATCTTCTCTTGCAGCAAAAATAACAGTCTTTTGATTCACTGTGTCCTATCTTTCATAGAGAATATGCTTTTGATGACATGGATTGGAAAGATATTCTAATCTCAGTTATTTGTTCTGCCCAGCAAGCAGTATTTGATTAAAAGTATCATTTTTAAAAGAAATGAAAAAAAAAAAAACCACAGTTAGATAAAAATGTCTTTACTCCCTGTAACTACGATGAGGAGCATGGAGATGAGAATTATTATAATTATAATAAAATGGCGCAGACTTTCAAATTTGCGTTGTGACAAGAGAAGCCACACATCTTTAATACTTGTACAGTAATATAATAATAAATCATATTTTCTGACCACTTCATAGGATGTGCTTAGCAGTCAGCTGCTGAGCACAATTAGTACTTCATCCTATCTTGGGTCTGGATGCTGTTTTAGGGATTGGAGCCTTTAATCCAGTCTTCCAATTTTTAGAAGGTTCACAACAGACAATCCAGGGATGCTCAGAAGTCATCAGAAGTATAAATGCATTTTCCCCATTCATTCTTTGTCCTTTTGAGGGGCTTTTTGGGTGGGGGACATAGATAGGAGTAACCATCCTTATCATTCTTCCATTCTTAAAATTTCCTTATCTCCATATAAAAAACACAAGGAAACATATATCCTGGACACAATTGTGCTGCTCAAATTCAGTCATTTTGAAATTGAGTTTTGAGAGCATTTTCTCCCAAATCCTACTTTTGCCTCAACAGAAGAGAATACATGTAGCTCAGGGTTGAACTATGCGCTCTGAATTTAGTTGATTGCTTGCAGACATTTCGTTACCCAACTAGGTAAAATAGTCAGTGCCGTTATCTCTTACCAATTAACCCAAACGATGCCTGCAACACTCTTCAACACACTCTAAATGTATAAGAAGTCAATTTAATGTAAATTGGATGCTGGGAGCTTGCTGGTGTATTATCACACTTACCGTATATGCCGGCGTATAAGACGACCCGGCGTATAAGGCGACCCCCAACATTTCCACTCAAAATATAGTTTGTTATATACTCGCCCCTCTTCCGCACGCCTTCCACTTTTGCACTTTTTTTTTTTTGAGGCACTTTTGTCTACCGTGGAAGCGAATCCCGTGAAGCTGAAAGGAGCAGCCAGCCTTCTCCCAGCTCCCAAGGAAGCGAGGCTCGCACCGCCCGGGCTCCGCTGAGGTATCCGGCTGGGGCTGTCAGGAGTTGTTACCGCTGGCGCGGCTCGCGGCTCCAGTCCGCGTTGCCTCGGGAAGGAAGGCAAAAAGAAGAGCCGCGGCGGCACTTTGCAATGGCAGCAGCGGCTCCTGGTTTTGCCTTTCCCTTCCCGAGGCAACGCGGACTGGAGCCGCTTGAGCCCACCAGCTGTAACAACTCCTGACAGCCCTAGCCGGATACCTCAGCGAGCTCGGCGTGCGAGCCTGACCCCCCCAATTGGAGGCATCTTTTTCAGGGCAAAAAAGTCGTCTTATACGCCGGCAAATACGGTATTCAAAAGTAGTAATGCTGTATATGTGTTTCATTCATATATGAAATGTCTTAACGCTGTTAAAAATGATATGTGCAGCCATAATTTGTGTACAGAGTGTGAGCAGTATATAACAGTGCTCTTAAAGCTTTCTTTATTAGTAATTATCAAGGGATTCTCTTTTATTTTGTTTTAGACTCCAAAAGGGAATACCACATCTTACCTTGTAGAGTTTTCACTTCCATTGTGGGATCCAATGTGTTGCTTTGTGATTATAAATTTGGTGATGAGACAATCAGGGAAATTCAGGAGCATTTTCTTGATATGATGGATCAAGCTGTTCAATCAGATGATTTGCATATTGCTGAGGAAATAAATACAGGTAAATGTAACCGCTAAGAATTAGATTGTTTTCTGTTAGGAATTATTCAGAAACCAAACCTGAAACTGAAGCACATTTTAATTCAGATTCACAAATGTTCATTACGTTTAATGGTTTCCAATAGCACAGGATGTATGTCCAAAACATTTTCCTGTGATATTTGGAGGAAAATTGGTTAGGATCTTTCCCACTTTCGAAATTTGTAACCAGTAACCTTAAGGGCATTAAATTATGGTTCATTGCAAAATAGCATTTTAAATGCAAGCATTTTAATATGTATATTATTTTAATTTTTTGAAAGGAACTTAATCACTAGGGGGATTTTGAACTCTATGATCAAAGTATGTTTATTAGTTTTCCTTGGAGCTAAGGATCAACTAAGGCTGTAGAAGATGTTCAACAAAATGTCCTAGGATCTATCTTTTGCTTAAAATAATTTGGTAGACTCCTGTTTTGAAGCAGACCATAGCCCAGGTCAAAAGAAAGTAGGAACAATAGTGATATTCAGTTTTTTCTGTCTAGTATCAGAAGCTCATTCAGGCACATTTATGTTTGCCTTTTCATAAATGGTAAGCTATAGAACAATCTTTAGCTGAAGCACAGAAAAATAAATATATATATATTTCCAATTAAAGACTGGATCTTTTATATCTTGTCTAGCTTAGCCCTAAACAAAAGCACCACAAATTCACTTTCTTGGATAACATGAAAACCAAAAAATTCAGAAAATGAGCTTACAATTCTCCCAAAACCCTTCTCACAAGGAGGTTGGCTTCTTAGAGAATAAGCACTTCAAAGGAAACAAAAGATGATTTTCAGAAAATTATCTCCATATCCCAAATGTTTTATCTGCAGTTGTATAATCTTTGCAGCTGTATAATAGTACACAAAGCAGCTAATGAAAAATAGAGACCTGCTTTCTTAGTGTTTCTCAGTGAACTGTTTCTCAGTTTAGCTCAATGACCACAGCTAGATGTAATTTATTGCATTGAATAAAACCTTGTCAGTTTTTATATTTATTTAAAACCTTTTAATTATCTTTATTTTATTTTGGAATTGATCCACAAACAGTCCTAAGGGGACTAGAAGCACGAAGGGCTTCCTTCTGCCTTCGTGCTCATTGCAATACAGCTGCAGGCATAGATACAACTTCATGCCTGCACGATCCTTCGAGCAACTGATAATTTGATAGATTACTTCACTGTACTTCACAGATCTGTATTTTAGCAGCTTCTGTTCCTTATCATGAAAAAGTAAGATATACATTAAGTGGTTTGACTGAGTTTCTGTTTACTGAAGGTTTTGAACAGAGAAACACAAATAAGATTGTGGGTACCTCACTGAGGATAATCTCTTCCCTTTAATTTATTCTTAATCTAGTTGAAGAGTTATTGAATCCAAGAATGGGCATCCTGGCTCTACACGACAGAGTAGCCATGACGTGTATTAGAATAGTTGTGATTAAGATGACTTCCATGGCAAGGCAAGCAGAATTGTTCCATTGTGGCCAAATTTGGATTTTTAAAAGTTGAAATACATTTGGGTGATGGGGTGGCTATGTTTCTTAAATTTTGTCTGCCAGTTTCAGATTTCATTTTATTTCTTCATTCCCCATTATGAATATTAAAGAAGTGTTTGTTAGAAAAACAGCAAAAACGTGTAAAAACTATTTGGTCAAATTGCTGAGTTTACTTTATTTTATTTTGACATTAATACCTCACAGCCTATTAAGAAAGAATGAATATGACACTGCCAATTTTAATAACACAGATTCCAGGTGTACCTGCTTTGATATCTGATAGCCACATGGGATATTCAGATTTGCAAAGGAACATTTGTGAAAAAACTAAGGGACAGGTTGTCCTAGGACACCATCCTAAAATTTACGTTCAACATTGTCTAGTAGAAATTACCTGGGTAGAATTTCCAGTAACTAAGGAACACAATACTATTATGCCTCTTAACTGCTCTCCTATAAGTTAGCATTTAAAAAAAATAGTTCTGACTGGTTACAATGATAAATATACCATTGTATTAAATAAACTAACTTGTGGAATATATTTTGTTGATTCTTAGATGTTTCAACTATATAAATATTGATTACTTATGTACAAAATAATTACTCCATGATTTTAGTAATCATTCTACTTGTTGGCAAATTGTAACATGGAGTTCTCTCTTCTGAAAAATGCTTTTAAATATTCTAAAATTGAACAGTTCAGAAAATATAGCTTATATTAATTAATACCAAAATAGATTAACACCTTCTCTGTTTATCTGCTGTAACTATGAAGGGTTTTCATTGACTATTAAATTTAAATACTCATTGCTTTTATACTGTATTTATTTACTGTGAGCATTCAGAAAAACGATCATAGATGGAAATACTGAAAAAAATTGACTTGCTTTGAGTGAGTTCTTTATTTGGGGAGACATTGTTGTACAATGTTGCTCCATTGTTGGGTTGGTTTTATATAAAAGTTTCTATTTACATAGTTTATACATTATCTTTTCAAATAATAATAAGTATAGCATAGAAGAATTGCTGATACTGAGTATTATGCAAGAATCCTTGCGAAAATTTTGTGTGAAAGAAATCATGTACATTTGGCTATACACAAATGGGAAATTAATAATACAAGACTGTTTTAATCTTCTCCTGAGTTTTTTCAAAGGATAGTGCAATTCATTCCTTGTTCGATTCTTTAACATTCCAAGTGTTTAATAATTACTAATATGCATCTTAAAAATTATTCTATGTGCTTTATTTGGATAATCTGCCCCTGAGTGTGAGTTGAAAGCAGTGGTGTCTATGTAAGATCCAGGGCTGTTTATATCTTGTCTGTAAAATTAAATTACGTAACAAGAATTTGTATACATAGACTTGGTTTTTCCATCCTGAGTTCTGGAAAAAAAAAATTTTTTTTTAAATTTTTGACGAAGAAAAGGAACATTGGGCTAGAGATGTTCAGGCAACATACAAACTCATGCTTTTGTCTTATTTCTTTGAATTATAGTTGAAGTTAGCCTGACAAAGGAATTCCAAGATAATACACAACCAAAGCAAGTGACAAAAGAAATGCTATTGTTGAAACTACATCAAAATATGGGTATGCATATTTTAGCCTGAACCGCTTAAAATAGTCACTTTTAGTAAGATTTATCACTTTTCTTGAAGCATTTGCACACAGACTTCTTTCCATTTATGTCTAATTGTTTTAATGGTTATTTAAGATTGTTTTAATCATCAGAGTCACATTTGTGAGGTAGGTGCAGTGGTGGTATTCTACCGGTTCGGCCTGGTTCGGCTGAGCCGGTAGCGACAATGAGCAGCGGAGACTGAACCAGTTCTCTCTGCCACTCTGCTGTTGGGTCCACCTGCTCACCCGAGCTCCCATACTCATTTTTATCCTCTGCTTTTGAAGCACAGCTGCTTTGCCCGGCACAGCAGAGTGCTGCATGGCAGCTGCTGAAGCGACCAGGAGAGTGCAGGCTTGCAGGAGGTGAGTTGGAACGCCTCTGCGCCTGCACAAATGCCTCTGCACCTGTGCAAAGGGTGCGTTTGGCGCATACGCACATACAAAGTGTGTGCACGCGCATAAAGCATGCCCAACAAGCCACGCCCACCGAACCGGTGGTAAAACTTTTTGAATCCCACCACTGGGTAGGGGTCTATATAAATTTGGATAGATGGATGGATGGGTAGCTAGAGACTGAGTCACAACAATTAAGTTATAACAACGATGAAAAAATAATTTTGCAAACAGTACTCATATTTATGACCATATCAAGCAAAGGAAAGTTGAAGTAAAAATGTAAGTACAGTTGTAGTTTCACTTAGCAATTGTTTTGCTAAGCAACCAAGTCCTAAAGTCTGTTAAAGAAGGAGTATTAGTAGAAAACAAGCAGGCCGGCAGACATTCGTTGCCTATTGACTCAGTTATTTTGGTTCCTGGTTTTCTAGTATTCTTTTGCTGTTCCAGATACTCTTTATTTTATTAATATACTTTTCTCCTGCCTGAGGAAGCCCAAAATAGATCTACAGGAGAAAGTCTATAAACAAAATTAAACTAGTAAAAGTGCAGTTTCTGGCTGCAGATGAATTAAAATTCATTTGAAATACCAATTTGCATTATCTTTCTTTCTTTTTTTTCCAATTTCTTTTCAGGAGTGGTGATAGCTGTGGCAGTTGCCATATCTGCAATAGCTTTCTCCTTTAACTACTTCAGCGATTAAGCTTCAGAAAGCAAGAACAAACTTCAAAACTCATGTCATTACAGATCTACTGTAAAGGTGCAAGTGTCCTGAACTGAATACGTTGAGATATGTTATAATCTAACAATAGCAATACATGGCTCTAAAAAACAATTATTCTCTTCATGGAAATAATGTAGATGGTATACATTGCTTTTTGGGGAAAAGAGAGAACTCACATTGTCAACTGGCAGATACAAAGGATTAATTTTTCAGGGGACATCTGAAAGATAACATATCTATTTTAACGTTCTCCTTAATAAAATGTATAAAAACCCTGCTGACATGGTTACTTGTGCTTTTTTAGGAAATACTGGAATTGTATGATAGACAATACAAGTTCCTTTTTCTTTGAATGAACCCATAAGTCTTTATTTTCCCACTTACATACTGTGATTATTTATCTTTCTTGATTCATCTACACCTATCACAGAGTACATGTGAGTATACGTATATACATATTTATTTATTTCACAGTGCCATGGTGGATACTGGTGACTCTGTTATATAATAATACAACATGGAATAAAAGAGTTAGTTGCTATGATTGAAACCCGAGCCAAGGGTTCACTGGAATAGGATATATTTTATTTGCCTATGAAATGCAAGAATGACTTTATACCTCTGAGAGAGATTCCAGAGAATTAGGATCTATTACGAAGAAGGTGTGTCATTACGTCCACTTTCTCTTCATGCTGCTTTCAGAAGGAGGAATGCTCCATGCACCTTCCCTCTCCCCACTTTTTAACAAAACTGGTTTATTTTCTCTTTCCTTTGGGAAAACTTCATATGTAAGTGATAGAGATTGTTCCTCTCCTGAAAGTAAACTCAGATGTGATCACTGATTAGTATATGAAGGCGTTGCAGACTTGGATCATGTCTAACCTGCTGTTTTGAAATATACAAAGTTTATTTGCTTCGTGTTTTATGTCCACGTCATTGTTCACAACCCAAAGCCTCGGGGGATTGAATGGTTTACAATATTGCAAACATAAATAAGATAAAAGAAGTAAGCTGCCCTTTTATCCGAGTTGCTTTCAATGCATTGGGTCAAATATTATGTTGGCTATGTTGGTCACCTGATTTTTAGGAACTTTATTACCAAAGTTTGTATGCTGTTCCATTTCAAATTTTCTCTTTCACATTAATGACAGTTCGACTTACAACAGAAAAGGTCAGCAAGTAAGAGAACATTTTTAAGAGATTCTGGATTTATACCAAGATGCACGTTACCAGGATTATGAGTATATGTTGCGAGAAGTCTCAAAGCAAAATATTTTACAATGCTATTTCTGGAAGAAATCAGTAAATATTTGGAGAATATGGAGAACACTCAAGAATGCCATGGGTGTTCAAAAGCTTATTCACTCTGGGAGTGTCCTCTTGAGGAAGTGTTCCATTTAGAATTCTTTCCCCATTCTCAGTGCATTGTGTCTGCCAGCTTTCACTGGTAGTCATTGTTAAAACTTTATCTGAATTTTATATTCACCTGTTCTCAGATTATTATCTTCCTATTCTTGCGTATGAAATAACCACAATATGGGATGAATCTATGTCATGTTAGTGACTTTGAGGCTGGTGTGATTCATAGTCCTTCTTTGAAAATGGACAGGGAGAATTTAAGATAGCCTAGAATAAAACATCTGATAGAGATTAGGTATTAGTTCTGCCACCCCTCCAAATTAAGGGCAAGAAAACCTAGCTTTTTTTCTTCCTACCCACTCATTTTTTTTGCAGATAAAGTGAATAAGACACCTGTCAGAATGCTTTGAGAAAACTCATTGTAGAGTCATCCTATTATGTTGAAGTAATGGCTTAAGTAAAGAGCAGGATCATACCTGTCCCATCTTGGGCTTGCTTCAAGTTGAAATAGCTAGGAGGAAAATAACAAAGTGTTGCTTCATGAAATGATAGATTTTTCCATCTTCTCTTCCAATATAACTGCTGATTTTCAGACTACAGATTTAATAAATTAATTCACTAGAGATTCTTAACAGCATTAGAAATTTTTATAAGCAAGATCTTTCTGATGCAATTGCCCTTCCATTCTCCAGGTCTTCTATGATGGATCTGGTTGATATCACCTCTTGTTTCTTAATTCTGCATTTTCCACTGTTTCACAGTTCCACAGTAGCTAAGCATGGGCTGCAAGTTTTGTTTTCCTGCTAGTTCATTATAAGGTTTAGATCATTGTTGCATTGTAAGTTGCTGATTTTCAAGTTGTAAAAATAGTATGATTAACTTATTTTTTGACAAAGCAGAATGTCACATGTTGGGAATAATGCTGTTGATGGTAGAACCCATCAACATGGCAACTCAAATTCAAAACTGATCAATGATTACTGCTGATGGAACCAGAATGAAGGTGACATTTCTTGATCTCTCAGCAGGTTGTGAGAGAATAATTCAGAGGAAATTATATAAATCAGATAGTTTAAATATTGTTATTTTACTGCATATTTCACATTTGTTTGTGTTTTGGGGCTTCTAGTTCCAGGTACATTTACCTAAATAATGTGTTAAACATGATACCTTTATCCTTTGAGGAATTTAGAAATTGCTATACTTTATAATTCTGATAGTGAAGTAGTGATGCCTCCTTTGTTTAAGATGACAACCAATGCGGGCAGTACTTTGTTAGCTGAGGGATTTTTATGATGGATTTAGGATATATGGTGGAAGGTAGTGTTCAGTTTTGAGGCTTGAGTGTTGCAGTTAGGATTGTTTTGTTTTTGTTTTTTGGAATGGAGGATGCATCTTACCGGGACTCTTTTTTTAAGAAATATATTTTTATTGAGTTTCTTTTATTAAATCGTAAAACATCATGGTATCAACAGTGTTCTTGGCATCTGTACAGGTTTTTGGTTTAAATATAATACATTATGTTACATTTGTCTAATATTAAATAATAGCTTTAACTATGATTACTATTCTTATATCTTTATATAATTTACAAAATTTTGTTTTACTTTCTTAAGGATTATTTCAGTTAGGCTTTTTGTCTCACTTCTTAGTTCTGTTTGTTAACCATTTATACCAATTGTTCCAAATTAAAAAGAATTCAGAGTCATCTTTTTATTTCAGTTTCATTGTTAACATGTTCATCTCAGCACTTTTACTTTATGTATTATTAGTTCTTCACTAGGAGTATTTGGGATTTTCCATACCTGTGCAAAGGCTATTCTGATGGCTGTTGTAATGTGTAACAATAAGTATTTTACTTCTTTCAGTAATCTATCTTTGATGATTCCTAAGAGGAAGGTTTCTGGTCTGAGCTCAATCTGATACCTAGTGATCTCTTGTAACCAATTTTTGATTTGGATCCAGTATGTCCTGGTCTTAGGGCATAGCCACCACATGTGGTAAAATGTACCGTCAACTTTTTTACATTTCCAACATTTGGGACTCATGTTGGGATAAATTTTTGCCAATCTCATTGGACCTAAATACCATCTATAAAACATTTTGTACATATTTTCTTTGTATGCTGCAGATACCGTTAACTTATAATTTACATTCCATATTTTCTCCCATTCCTCTAATTCTATAGTGTATCCAAAATTCTGTGCCCATGCAATCATTGTGCCTTTGACTGTTTCCTCTTCCATTTTGAAATCTAATATTTGTATATTTTAGTTATAAGTTTTTGTTCCGGTCCCATTAATATTTTATCTAATTGGTTCTGCCCTTTGTCAAAGCCAAAATCTTTTAAATCTTTTTATATTTATTTTGAATTTGCAAATATGGCCATCAATCAATTATGATTCCATTTTCCTTTAGTTCTTGGTTTGATTTTAATTTTCCTTGACTATCTAATAGTTCTTCATAGCTTACCATTGGTTTCATTCTTTCTGCCAATATTGTCATAAATATCTTATATTACCGGGACTCTTATAGTTGCAGGTGGCTTTTGATTCCTGATGGAAAAAGACTGCTGGACTCTGAGCTGGTTTTCCAGGTGCCTCAGACAGTCAGAACTACCTTTGGAAGCATATGCCGATTACTGAGCATCCAAAGAGAGGCGGTTGTGGTGAAGCCAGGATGAACAGCATTGGTGGTGTTGCAGTACTGCAGTTGGAGCTGTGATTCAGCTGAGAACTCATGAAGCTACTGAGCAACTTTTCAGCAGAACACTAGCTGTGGCAATGCTCTCACAGCACCTGCTTCATTGAACAGTATATTGGGCCAAACGTGTTACTGTTTACACTGGTTCCTGACAGACTTCTGGGTTTAGTTCACGATGCTGGTGATTCCCTTTAAAGCCTTACATGGCATAGACCAGGTTACTTTTCCCAATAACTTCCACAGGAAAGGAATGCTCCAGATTCCTTTTTTAAAATCTTCCTACCTTATGTAACCTAAGAAATGTGGTTTTCTTGTGGACACTTTCCAGTGTGTTCCCCTGTTTTCTGGAACAATCTCCCCCTCTCCAATATACAACAGGGCCCTATTCTTTTCATTTTTAGAAAAGTTAGTAAGACCTTTTGTCTTCCCACAAACATTAGGGACCAACTTAATGGGAGTCCCCCTGTGGTTATTTTGTTCTACAGTTGATTTCCCATTTTATGTTTGTATTTTTATATTGCCTTTTATTACATGGGAGGGAGGTTACTCTTTTAAAAAATGATCTACTGTGTGGTTAGGAGCCAGCACTGTTTGAGTTGAGCAGTGTAATCTAAAAAGAAGTAAATAAATGATTGATCTTATCATAGCTTCCCTACATTTTCCTCCCTATAAATCCTTCAAATGCATGTGATTTATCAATTTTAAAATGAATCATCGTAATTGGAGACCATTCTTCTAACATTTCTCTGAATCCAAATGTGTAGGTCTCATGTAACTCAGTGTGGAAAAACAATCAAATGAATTGCAATTCTCAAGGGTACAACCACTTTTTTCCTCAGAATCGGGAAGAAAATCTAATTCAGATGATTTACTCAAGCTTGGTGATCTAAGGACATTCTAAGGACATTCAAATATCTGTACATTTAGTTTGTTTTCCATTTTGCTTGCTAGAATTCCATTCCATTCTGTCAAAGGTAGGTCTGCATTCTTAAATATTGGGCATAAATTGTACAGCTTAATGTATTACATGGGGTAATTTCCTTTGCAAATATATAGGAGGATTAGATTTTCCCCCCTACTTTTTCACAGTAACATCTCACAAATGTACATTTCTCATAAACTGCTTCATCTCTGTTCACTTACACTGCATACTCACAACATAATTCCAGGAAGTGCTGTGAAAGTAAATCAGTTTCTGGGACAGGCCCTGACCTTCTGTGAGCAAACAAGGCATTTTTACTGTAAAAATAAAGAAAAGGACGTGAGCTTTTTACACTTTGCACATTTTCTAAAATGAGTCAGCTTTGGGAAGAAAGGTTGAATTCTACCCAGATTTCATTTTATGTTGTCATCCTACTATGATAACATTAAGATCAATTCCTGCCAACTCAATTTCTTCCAAGAAGACTAAGGGCAAAATTATTTTATATTCCTAGTCTAGACTTAAATTTCCTCTTGGCCAAAAGTATATAGTGATGAATCAGAGCATAAGTTCAAAGTCTGTTTTGTGTCAGCATACAGTGGTTAAACCTGGCAGAAAGCTTATAATGCACTCCTAATGCACATGATTACTCCTAATGCACATGATTACGGCACAGATTAAGGCTCAGATCATTATAAATGGGAAAGAATCCTGGAGAACTACCACTGATTAGCAATCTGTTTGGAACTGTATAGTGCCAGAGCTAAAACTGAGGGGACACCCTCTTTTTTCTTATATCTCTTTTGTTCCCCAAGTTGCTAAAAGGAATTAGCTGTTACTAGAGGGCTTTTTCTGTTACTAGAGGGCCCTAGAGCAGCTGTCATCAACTAGTGGTCCGCATTTTTTATAATTGCACTAAATCAGGAGTCCTCAAACTATGGCCCATGGGCCGATACATGGCAATGAACGTTTATGTTGTTGCAGAGAGTCTCCCCCTTTGGGGTCTTTGTGCAGGTCGGAGAGGGCGCAGAATTTCCGACTTGGGGTCTGCTTCAGCCTCCTGGTGTGGGGCTTTTGGGTGAAGGTTGGAGGGAAGTGCCACTGGTGGCAAAGAGCTGGAGGGCCTTGTTCCAGTGGGACTGTATCATGGCCTGGAACTGGCTGACCATCTCAGCCCGCTGAGCTTCCAGATGCCAGTACCTGGCCTTGCACTCCCGCAGGCTTTCCTCTGCTTGGAAAGCCTATGCTCGTAGTCCTCAGTGAGGTGATTCTGCTGAGCCTCCTTCTCAGTCAGATACAATTTGAACTAAGCCAGCTGTTTTGCCAACTCTTTCTCATGGTGGCTGCTTAGTTCCAACAACTGCTTCCTGTTGGGGCCCTAAGGAGCCCAGGGCAGGCAGGCAGGGAGTAGCTGGAAGGGAGGGGCGAGGAGAGGCTGGCGAGGCGCCCCTTGACATGAGTGACATCGAGTTGGCCATGACCACCTAGTCATATCCAGCCAGTCATTAGGCAAACCATATTAGTAGTCCATGGGATTTAAAATTAAGAATTTAGTGGTCCCTGAGGTCCAAAAGTTTGGTGACCCCTGCCCTAGACCCTTGAGAAATTCAACTAAATAACCTAAATGCTGAGCTAATTGTATCAGTAGCCTCATTCTGTAGAAAACATACATACTTCTGTATCGGAATTAACCCCCAAATGCATAGCTCTTTCAATGAGTTCAGCATGCAGAACTGTGCTGTCACAAGACGATATGTTTCCATCAGGTTTTGTCCCCAAGTGGAAAAGAAATTGGATATGCTTTCAAAGTTTAGTGCATGAGGGTTCAGAGTTCTACATACTGTAGAACAGATCATGGCTAATGAATGCAAGAGAAATTAAAAGGAGAATATAAGTAAATGTCTTTCCTTTTGGCTTGCTTCTGCAGGAATAGGAATATATCCTTGAGATGTTGTTTGGTCACAACTGCTGATTTTTCTTATCTCTGCTGAAAATGATAACACAGGAACATTTGGAAGGCCATAAATCTACACTTGACGCAGTATTGGTACCTGTCCTTGGTTGAAAGGAAGGTGAGAAAAAGGATTCTTGAAGGCCACCTTTCTAATCTTCTCATTTTCCTGCAGAAATCCTGGAGCCCAAAAGCTTTAATTTAAGTTTGTTTAATTGTATACTGTTACCTTGAAAAGTCATAATATGCAGAAGCTTGATTAACTCCATCTGGATGAGTGCTGACAATTTTCAGTTTATAGACTTCCCCAAGAATACAAGTTGCTGCATGCTTGGTTATATATATATATAAATATATATTATTTTTTATAGCCATTTATAATTAGATCTGTTAAAATTATGTTGTAGATACAATGGGATAAAGTTAATGATCTACATATTTAAAATACTTTTTAATCTTCAGAGTCTGATACATAAAGCCTAGATGGAAGCTACTCAGTTTTAAACAAATAGCACTAATTTTATCCAAAATAGTGTACCCAATTCATTTCTACATACATATATATGCAGAATAGTAAACTTTCTATAGTTTTGATATTTATGCTTATTCCAAAGATGCAGATAAAGAACTTAAGCCAGGAGATGATCAATCTAGAAATTCTATTTTTGATTTAAGAAACCTAAAATGCAATACGTAGAACACTGTTATATCAAGAATGTTTCAAATTGAAGTACTATCTGTTTATCCATGAAATAGATAAATTGTCTAAAATATATACAGGTGAAACTCGAAAAATTAGAGTATCGTGCAAAAGTTCATTTATTTCAGTAATGCACCTTAAAAGGTGAAACTAATATATGAGATAGACTCATTACATGCAAAGCAAGATAGTTCAAGCTGTGATTTGTCATAATTGTGATGAATATGGCTTACAGCTCATGAAAACCCCAAATCCACAATCTCAGAAAATTAAAATATTATATGCAATCAATAAAACAAGGATTGTACATAGAACAATATCAGACCTCTGAAAAGTAAAAGCATGCATATGTACTCAGTACTTGGTTTGGGCCCCTTTTGCAGCAATTACTGCCTCAATGCAGCGTGGCATGGAAGCTATCAGCCTGTGGCACTGCTGAGGTGTTATGGAAGACCAGGATGCTTCAATAGCGGCCTTCAGCTCTTCTGCATTGTTCAATCTCATGTCTCTCATCTTTCTCTTGGCAATCCTCCATAGATTCCCTATGGGATTCAGGTCAGGCGAGTTTGCTGGCCAATCAAGCACAGTAATCCCACAGTCATTGAACCAGGTTTTGGTGCTTTTGGCAGTGTGGGCAGGTGCCAAGTCCTGCTGGAAAATGAAGTCAGCATCCCCATAAAGCTCATCTGCGGAAGGAAGCATGAAGTGCTCCAAAATCTGCTGGTAAACAGCTGCGTTGACCCTGGACTTAATGAAGCACAATGGACCAACACCAGCAGATGACATGGCTCCCCAAATCAACAGAGACTGTGGAAACTTCACACTGGACTTCAAGGATCTTGCAGTGTGTGCGTCTCCATTGTTTCTCCAAACTCTGGATCCTTGGTTTCCAAATGAGATGCAAAAGTTGCTCTCATCAGAAAAGAGGACTTTGGACCACTGAGCAACAGACCAGTTCTGTTTTTCTTTTGCTCAGGTAAGATGCTTCTGACGTTGTTGTTCAGGAGCGGCTTGACAAGAGGAATACGACATTTGAAGCCCATGTCCAGGATCCGTCTGTGTGTGGTGGCTCTTGATGCACTGACTCCAGCCTCAGTCCACTCCTTGTGAAAGTCCCCAACACTTTTGAATGACCTTTTCCTGACAATCCTCTCCAGGCTGCGGTCATCCCTGCTGCTTGTGCACCTTTTTCTTCCACACTTTTCCCTTCCACATAACTTTCTATTAATGTGCTTTGATACAGCACTTTGGGAACATCCAACTTCTTTTGCAATTACCTTTTGAGGCTTTCCCTCCTTATGGAGGGTGTCAGTGATGGTTTTCTGCACAACTGTCAGGTCAGCAGTCTTTCCCATGATTGTGATTCCTACTGAACCCTTTGCAGGTGTTATGGCTTAATTAGCTGATTAGAGTGGGACACTTTCAGCCTAGAATATTGCACCTTTTCACAATATTCTAATTTTCTGAGATTGTGGATTTGGGGTTTTCATGAGCTGTAATCATCTCCATTATGACACATCACCGCTTGAACTATCTTGCTTTGCATGTAATGAGTCTATTTCATATATTAGGTTCACCTTTTAAGTTGCATTACTGAAATAAATGAACTTTTGCACCATATTCTAATTTTTCGAGTTTCACCTGTATATATAAGAGGAAACAGGACCACCAATATTTTGCTAGGAACCCAACTTGTCCCATCTAACAAATACTAGTTGGAAATACCCATTACATTTAACTCCATTAAGGAAAAACAAGAAAAAGTGAACAAATACCATTTGAGAGAAGAATACCCCCCTGCATCTTCCAGTGTTTCTATGGATCTGCTTGAATGGTTCGCCACTTGCCATGAAAAGGTCCTGGGTTCAATTTTATATGTTAAATGCTTTTCTAAAATCTTGCCTTACAATTTTGACCTTTTTATATATTTCCATGGATGGGTGAAGGTATTTTATTTCTTAGGACTAAAATCTTTTTCCACCGAAGTTTTGTCCAGGGTTATCTACTTTTCAACCGTGCCTTCAAGATATATGATCACGGTACATTAGTACTTTTAGAACAAAAAGCACAACAAAGAATGTTCGTTCTGCACCAACTCAGAAAGCTCAAACTGCCCAAGGAGCTGCTGATCCAGTTCTACAGAGGAATTATTGAGTCTATCATCTGCACCTCTATAATTGTCTGGTTTGGTTCTGCAACCCAACAGGACAGACACAGACTTCAGAGGATAATTAGGACTGCAGAAACAACAATTACTACCAACCTGCCTTCCATCGAGGATCTGTATACTGCACAAGTCAAAAAGAGGGCTGTGAAAATATTTATAGACCCCTCACATCCTGGATATAAACTGTTTCAACCCCTACCCTCAAAATGACATAATAGAATGTCATTCTATTATGAACACCAGAACAACTAGACACAAGGACAGTTTTTTCCCTGAACGCTATCCTCTGCTAAATAAATAATTCCCTCAACACTGTCCAACTATTTACAAAGTGTGCACTACTATTTCTGTTAATCTCATCACTCCTTATCACCCATCCCCTCCCACTTGTGATTGTAGAACTGTAACTTTGTCACTTGTATCCTTATGATTTATATTGACTGTTTTCTAGTATGATTTGATTGTTGATTGTACCCTATGACTATCATTAAGTGTTGTACATTATGATTCTTGATTCTTAACAAATGTATCTTTTCTTTATGTATATTGAGAGTATTTACACCAAGACAAATTCCTTGTGTGTCCAATCACATTTGTCCAATGAAGTATTCTATTCTATTCTATTCTATTCTATTCTATTCTATTCTATGCCCTACATTTCAGTTTTTTTATCTGATTTCTTTTTGTCAAATTGGCCAGATTTTTTTTTTAAAAAACATACATCTAAAATGTTTTGAACTTGCAAGATAAAGAACCCTAGGAAAGTTTTTGCCCCAAATAATTTACCTTTCTCTGGATTCCAACATTTCTAAGCATTAGGGCTTACTAAATCATTGGGCCATCTACTTCCTGCACACTTATGAATTACGTTTTTATCTGACTTTTACTGCATCTTTGAGGTTTCCTTGTCTGATGTCACTGGGCAGGGTGGAAAATCACTGTCATTCTCATGTCTGTTATACATTATGTAGATGTTATACAGGTGTAAAAAAAAAATAGATGTTGAGACTCTAGAAAAAGTGCAGAGAAGAGCAACAAAGATGATTAGGGGGCTGGAGGCTAAAATATTATAGAATGGTTGCTGGGATTAAGTATGTCCAGTTTAATCAAAAGAAGGACTAGGAGTGACATGATAGCAGTGTTCCAGTATCTCAGGGGCTGCCACAGTCAAGTTATTCTCCAAAGCACCTGAAGGTAGGACAAGAAGAAATGGATGGAAAGTAATGAAGGAGAGAAGCAACCTAGAACTAAGGAGTTAGAACAATTAATCACTGGAATGACTTGCCTCCAGAAGTTGTGAATGTTCCAACACTGAAAGTTTTTAAGAAAAGATTGGACAACCATTTGTCTGAAATGGTATAGGGCAGGGGAGTCAAACTGGCGGTCTGCAGACTGGATGCATCACATGCAGGCCACGACCACCCTGGCTCCACAAAGGCAAAAAAGTCGTGATATGTCATGTGACACACCTGAGTTTGGCACCCGTGGTATAGAGTTTTCTGCCTAAGCAGGGGTTGGACTAGAAGACCTACACGGTCTCTTCCAGCTCTGTTATTCTATTCTATTCTATTCTATTCTATTCTATTCTATTCCTATTCCTATTCCTGTATTTCTCTTCTCTTCTCTTCTCTTCTCTTCTCTTCTCTTCTCTTCTCTTCTCTTCTCTTCTCTTCTCTTCTCTATTTCTATTCCTATTCCTATTCCTATTCCTATTCCTGTATTTCTGTTCTGTTCTGTTCTGTTCTGTTCTCTATTCTATTCTATTCTATTCTATTGAAGGCAAGGTAGGTTGGAAGGCAAGGTAGGTTGGAACAGAAGGTGGTTCCCCGTCTGTGAAATTGGTTCAATCTGGCAAACTCCAGAGAGATCCACAACATGAAAGGAATCTGAGAGCCCCCCTCCCCCAATTAAGCCAGAATATTTTCCATTCAACTTTCTGCCTGTCAGATGTGTTAGACCTCTTGCTGTGAGATTAGTCACTCGGTATAAGACTTTATTTAATATACATTGCACAACTCTTCCTGTTTACTTCACTTTTAGTAAATGAAATATTTGGATGAGAGAGTGTGTATTCTAATGGTGCTAAAACAAAACCAGAAGAAGTCATTAGTCCTTCCCTTCCCCTTTCCCCCTTCCCTCTTCTCCATTCTCCCTTCCCTCTTAGAAGTTGTCTAGCAAAAGCTTTTCTCCAAAGGAAAAAGCACAAACCATGATATTTTCTGAGTCTTTCTTGCACAACTATATACTGATTATGCCCAAGGGAGAAGCATTAGCCCCAGTCTTATTATCTCATCTCCCTCTGTCTAAACACTGAGAAGGCTGCAGTGATGTTTTTTCCCATTACAGCAGCTTAAATACATGGAAACAAATCAGTTTTTGCTTGTTCTTAATTGTTTTTTTTTATATTTTCTGTGTTCACATAATAAAAAAATAGAGTAGACCCATTTAAAAGGTATGTTTTAACTAGCCTTTAATTACATCAGCACAGAATAGAAAGGTTTAGTCATTGATATTGTTTTATGAACACGTTTTAATTTACCATGTGACATCATACAGTATTTAATAAGTGTTTTGATGCATGTATACATTTTCTTTATACCTTTCCCAACACTAGCCTAAGTTTATTAATTGCACACATTTAAAAGTGAGTTAAAATAAGCTCTTTAATTTATCTACATGCTAAATATAATGTTCTTCAAGTCTCTCTTTTTTTTGCTAGTAATTTCAAATCAAATTATGGTAACTACTCACAAATCAGACAGTTTTATTGATTTGCTTATTTCTTGTTAGGTTAACTTTCTAAAGCCGTCCAATTGCATAACAACTCCAAGTAATGTACAGTATTAAAAAGAATAGGAGAAAACATCATAACAAACTCAGGTGGTAGTATTATAAAAAAAACAACTATGGTCTTCAACTTACTGTAATTCCCAAAGGGCTTGTCATACTCCCTAAACTAGGGCCAGGGGTAGAGCCAGGTCTTCAAGGTTTATCTAAACAAAGTCAGCATAGGAGCTGTTCAAATATTTGGGAGGATGTTGTATCAAAGGGCAGTCTCTGAACAGAGAAGGTCTGCTTCCTGGATCTCATCAGGTGGCACTGTTATACCAATGGAACTCAAACTATGTTGACTCTGTCTGATCATAATAAAACATAGAATACAAGGGTTGTCTTCTAATTCAACATCTACTCAAGCAGATAATTCCAGACAAATATTTATCCACTGTCTTCTTGAAAATCTCCAATGATGGAGCACCCACAACTTCTGAAGGCAAGCCATTCCACTGACTAATTCTTCCAACTATTAGGAATTTTTTCTTAGTTCTAGGTTGGATCTCTCTTTAATGATCTTCCACCTTTACTTCTTGTTCTGCCCTCAGCTGCTTTGGAGAACAGGTCAATCCATGACATCCCCTCAAATACTGGATGACTGCTATTAGATCAAATCTTGTCCTTCTCTTCGTTAAACTAGACATACCTACTTCCCTCAATATGGTTTAGCCTCCAGAACCCTAATCATTTTTGTTGCTCTTCAGTGCACTCTAGTTCTCAGAATCCTTTTTGTATCATGGTGATCAGAATTACATGCAGTATTCCAAGTGTAGTCTCATCGGTGCAGTATTAACAAATACTATTACTTCATATGATCTTGCTCTGTTGTGCAACCTAGGACTACATTGGCTATTTTACCAGCTACAGCACACTGCTGGCCCATACTTAAGTGCTGATAATAGCCATTTTAGCCATTCAAGAAAAATGAATTTCTAGGATATCTCGCTAAAGTGAAATTCTCACTCCCCATTTTCCCTATTTTTAGTTGTTTCTGAAATGAAATATTGGAAAACCACATTTCCAATTATGCCTGTCTTTTGGACAAGCATCAGGTATTGCTACTGAAGTGACTTACTTTACTGCCTTAATGAATGGATAGATATCACAGGAAATAGACCGTTCTTCAAATAACCAGACCCTATGTTATAAAGGGCTTTATAGGTGATAACTAGTATCTTAGATTACCTACACTCATTACAGAATACTCAGAACCACTCCTGCTGCTGTAGTTTCTGGGTCTTCAGTGAAAGTCCCATGAAGAGCTCATGAAAGTTAACCAAAGCATGAATTATTGTGAGGAGGGTTTCCTGGTACAAAAATGGATGCAATTGGTACACAAGATGAATCTGTGCAAAGGCCCTTTTGGCCACAGCTGTCACTTGTTTCTTAAGAAGGAGCTTAATCCAGGAGGACACCTCAAATTATACAGCAGTCCTGAATGGTGCAACTTTAAGGCTAAAAATGGAAGACACCTGATCTGGGGGGGGAGCAGGAGATCCAAATATCTACAGCTAGTTAATCTTGCAAAGGGTTAAGCTTGATCCTATTCCAACCTATCCAGATTCTGACATTTCTGGCATTGCAACAACATCCTGAGTCTGACAATAGCAGTTAGATGCTTAGGTGCCTGGTCTCTTAGACTAAATTATAACAGTTATGTTATAAGATGTTATGAATCTGTTGTACTTCTAACTTATACTGTTATCAGATTCATCATGTATTCTCAAAAAGGATTTCTTGCAGCAATATAGGTAAACCAAGGAAATTCAGAATCAGAAAACTGTTGATAGACTAACCAAAGTTGGTGTTCACCAGAGTTTAGAGTTGCCCTCAACATTCAGTGTTGAAAAGGCAACTTGTCTCAACCCTTAATGTGTCAAATGCTTTGCATCTCTAAAATTCCAATGAAATCAAAGTTTCCTTTGAGTATTTGCTGAAAATTTTATAATGTTAGTAGCTCCATCCAAATGTACTTTGTCTTTTAGGGATCTGTCAACTTCTATATGTGCTTTACTTTAGTCAAATTCCTTCTAAATGAGAATTAAAACAATCTCACTTCCTACTCCTATCCTTCCAAAAAAGTTAATGTCATAAATATTAGTCTATCTGCAGTGATCTTTGGAAATTGTATGTACTACAGAAGCTATAGTTACAACTGGATGATTTACATCTGCTAACATTGCATCCCCTTGGTAAGAAGATGTCACCAATCCTAATGTGTTAGTTCTCTTATTTCTTGTAAAAGTGAAAAAGAGGAAAAAAACCAGAAATGGATCACCAGGTGAAGTCCTGGGCATCCCTTATTTCTTTTATATCTTTCTATATTTTATTAATAAGTCTTTTATATTGCATCTATATGCAGCATTTCCTACATAAATTTGGCCCAAATGGGATCCAAACTCATTGAGCATAGATGATGAAATACCAGATAATTGATCTACTGTTCAATTTCTTGTTCATCCATGTCACCATTGTCAAGTTCTGGAATTCCTTTCGGAGGGAGTAACCCATACTCGTTTAAGAAAGTCTCCACATCTGTAGCAGAAAATTCTCCATTCAATTGGTCAGTTACACTAATGAAATTGCTTACAAGCTGCCCACCTTTGTAGACAAGCAGTGTTGGAAGAACATCACTGGAGAAACGGTCTCCTGCCCCTGTGTTAGTAGCCTTGATTTTGCAAAATTTCACAATGGAATACTCAGCAGCAAGATTAGTAAGGCTGCTGTTGAGTGCCTCACACTCCTTGATGTCATCTTCATAGATGTGGACAATTACAGTGGTGGCTTTGTGTTCTTTCTCCACAGCTTCCAGGAACTCCTTCCCATCCTGCAGCTCAGAAACATAGCCATGCCTTGGCGCAAAGCTCAGTCGCTCGTGCATGTTCTTCATGCAGCTCTTCCGGTATTGCTGTAAACAACTCTCATCTTCTTTGACATTCAACAACTCATATTCCTGCACACTCATCTGCAAATAATTGTAAGAATACATTGAAGTACAAGTGCTGATTTAATTGCCAAGCCCAAAATGAGAGATTTCATGCAGTCTCATGGAATATAAATACCTGTAGAATATTTTATGCTCAAAGAATAGCACTGAAAGTTCAAAAGCTTCCATGTACATTTATTCCAATGAGGTATAGTAGGGTATTGATATTAGTAGGGTATTAGTAGGGTATTGATCCTGATGTAGGCTTTCCATCCAATGTTGACAGTACCATCAAGAGGATTATTTCTACTATATATTGTCACAAAATGGAAGTGAGTTGACTACAATGTAGGGACCTCAACTATGAAACAGGATCAGGCAAACAAATATGCCATTGTTTGGTACAGGATGTTATAATAAGACATTTCTAGTTCTGGAACAATTAGGATTCTATTCTAGTTGTGCACTGTCAAGAAACATCAACTTAGTTTTTGCCAATGACTTAGAGCCATTAAACTTTTCCACAAGTTGGCTAATGCAGGGCGTCATAAAATTATAAAATTGTCATATTTCTATACTCAGTCTGATCTTCAAGAATATATTTCCCTTGTTTTCTGTGTCTTTAACACTGCAAAAGTAGTAAAGTATTAGTAAAATATAAAAGTAGGGAAAACGACTTTCTATAGGAATCCTACTTACAGGTGAAACTCGAAAAATTAGAATATCGTGCAAAAGTTCATTTATTTCAGTAATGCACCTTAAAAGGTGAAACTAATATATGAGATAGACTCATTACATGCAAAGCAAAATAGTTCAAGCTGTGATTTGTCATAATTGTGATGAATATGGCTTACAGCTCATGAAAACCCCAAATCCACAATCTCAGAAAATTAGAATATTATATGCAATCAATAAAACAAGGATTGTACATAGAACAATATCAGACCTCTGAAAAGTAAAAGCATGCATATGTACTCAGTACTTGGTTTTGCAGCAATTACTGCCTCAATGCAGCGTGGCATGGAAGCTATCAGCATTGCTGAGGTGTTATGGAAGATCAAGATGCTTCAATAGCGGCCTTCAGCTCTTCTGCATTGTTCGGTCTCATGTCTCTCATCTTTCTCTTGGCAATGCCTTATAGATTCCCTATGGGGTTCAGGTCAGGCGAGTTTGCTGGCCAATCAAGCACAGTAATCCCACAGTCATTGAATCAGGTTTTGGTGCTTTTGGCAATGTGGGCAGGTGCCAAGTCATGCTGGAAAATGAAGTCAGCATCCCCATAAAGCTCGTCTGCAGAAGGAAGCATGAAGTGCTCCAAAATCTGCTGGTAAACAGCTGCGTTGACCCTGGACTTAAAGAAGTACAGTGGACCAACACCAGCAGATGACATGGCTCCCCAAATCAACAGAGACTGTGGAAACTTCACACTGGACTTCAAGGATCTTGCAGTGTGTGAGTCTCCATTGTTTCTCCAAACTCTGGGTCCTTGGTTTCCAAATGAGATGCAAAAGTTGCTCTCATCAGAAAAGAGGACTTTGGACCACTGAACAACAGACCAGGTCTGTTTTTCTTTAGCCCAGGTAAGACGCTTCTGACATTGTTTGTTGTTCAGGAGCGGCTTGACAAGAGGAATACGACATTTGAAGCCCATGTCCAGGATCCGTCTGTGTGTGGTGGCTCTTGATGCACTGACTCCAGCCTCAGTCCACTCCTTGTGAAAGTCCCCAACACTTTTGAATGGCCTTTTCCTGACAATCCTCTCCAGGCTGCGGTCATCCCTGCTGCTTGTGCACCTTTTTCTTCCACACTTTTCCCTTCCACATAACTTTCTATTAATGTGCTTTGATACAGCACTTTGGGAACATCCAACTTCTTTTGCAAATACCTTTTGAGGCTTTCCCTCCTTATGGAGGGTGTCAGTGATGGTTTTCTGCACAACTGGCAGGTCAGCAGTCTTTCCCATGATTGTGATTCCTACTGAACCCTTTGCAGGTGTTATGGCTTAATTAGCTGATTAGAGTGGGACACTTTGAAGCTAGAATATTGCACCTTTTCACAATATTCTAATTTTCTGATATTGTGGATTTGGGGTTTTCATGAGCTGTAAGCCATAATCATCTCAGTTATGACACATCACTACTTGAACTATCTTGCTTTGCATGTAATGAGTCTGTCTCATATATTAGGTTCACCTTTTAAGTTGCATTACTGAAATAAATGAACTTTTGCATGATATTCTACTTTTTTGAGTTTCACCTGTATTTGGTTCTATGACAGGTAAAAAACCTGTTGTCTTCTAGATTTTACTGGGCTCCCAGCATCCCTCTTCTAGGCTACACCAAGGAGTTGTTTGCCACATTTCAAGGGCTAAAAGATCTCCAAAACTATCCCAGGGGTTCAAATGATCTCATTTACACGTTCCAGGAATATGTGAAAGAGGGAGATTGTGGGGTCACAAACGAATGTCCCCTATACTTTCTAGGAATGTGGAATGTGTGACCTGGCTTTTATACCCATAACAATTTATTAAACAGGATCTATCTTGTCTGGAACAGTTCTGATTTGAAACATGTATGATGCCATATTCAGTCTAATGCATGTTAACTATACATCTGACATCTGATATACATAGTGAAAATGTAATTTTATGTGCATTAGCATAACAACCCTACCTCATATTCCTTGAATATATGGAAAAACTATCTGAAACCTTCCCCCCTACATCTTTTCCATTACATTGTCTTCCTTCCCTCATTTACCTTACGACTGACTCGTTCTCGTTCTCTGTGATCTCTGCTCTGACAGTTGTAGGGCGAAGAGATTTGCCTGATGAGGAGCTCTCTCTTGCTTGGAGGAAGACGGTCTTGGTCTTGGCTCTCCAATTTAAATTTTCTCCAGTCATTGATCACCCCTTTAGGTCCTAGAAGAAGAAAATGCTCTCATTTCATGTTCTTTGGGTTTACTTTCTTTTTTTTTTCTCTTTTTAATTTTCAATTCTTTTGCTGTTTCAATGAAGAAGGTTAGTGAGGAAAATAGAAAAGCAAATGCGCAGGCAGATATCTCCCCAATGGAGGCTGGAAATATTGCCTTATTATTAAAAAGAAATATCTGCAAAAGCTTTTCCAATTCAATTCACTCCAAAAATTACTGTATTTTAAACTGTTCAGAGTTGCTTTGGATAGTGAGATGGGTGTCATATACATTAGATCAGTGGTCCTCAGCCTGTGGGGCACGACCCTTTGGGGTTGAATGACCCTTTCACAGGGGGTCACCTAAGACCATCGGAAAACACATATTTTCGATGGTCTTAGGAACCGAGCCATAATTTTATGGTTGGGGGTCACATAACATGAGGAACTGTATTAGCAGCATTAGGAAGGCTGAGAATCACTGCATTAGATAAATGATTAGATAGATAGATAGATAGATAGATAGATAGAGCTGTATCAGGAGGCATTTGGGTGCAAAAACTCATAATTATGGATCTTATACAAATTTTGGTTCTACTGGTGGAAAGTTAGTTAGTTAGTTAGTTAGTTAGTTCTTGTGGTGATTGTAAAAGATCTGGCTTGGACTAATTATTTCTTTTAATACAGAAAATGGGAGAGGAAATGTAGAAAGTTTTCCAAATTCTATAAATTTCTCTTACGAATTGTGGGTCAAACATTAGTGGAGCTTTTTTTTCCAGAGCTTCCTGTTATTATATATCCTATGTCCCCATATTAGAATCCTAGTTGACTCTCTTTCAGTTTACCTGATTCATACTTAAAGTACCATTTTTACACACATTTTCTGTGGCCATACACTGATTATGCATCAACAAGTTAGTGTTGAGTCCTAATGACCACAGAGACACAACACTTGATTTTAGCCAAAAGGCTGAGAAGATAGATTTTTGTCCAAGATAAACTTTCTCAGCCTGGTTCTTCAGATATTAGAGATGATGCCACTGAGTCTATCCACTTTGCTCTTAATCATTCACTTTTTAACTTTCTTTTCCCCTCCTATCCAATAATAATAATTTTATTATTATTTTATATACATATACAGACACACAGACAGACACAGACAGACACAGATATATACACACACACAAAATTTTGAATTTATGTATATATTGAATTAGCTTTACATGCTAATTCTACAACATGTTCTTGCTGCTGCCATTACAATTCAGTGTTAAGCAAGGTGTCCAGAAAGCAGTCATTTATCATTTGTACCAGGGATATTTTGACTTGATTACCTGTATGTACAGCTTCTGGGGCTTCAAATTCTTCTTCCAAATTAATACTTTGTTGGTGTTCCATGGCTGTAACAGGCTGGGAGAGACTAGTAGTCAAACAGACAAATTAAAAATCATTTACACATAGAATTTATGGGCTAAGACTATAGACTTTTAAAGCATACCACCACATAATTAACAAACAATAGCCTCAGGTAATTCGTTTTAAGAAAGACTTATAATTCTCTTCTGAATATCTGAAGGAATAAAGCAAAAACATGTCTAGTTCTTAAAAGGGATTATAAAAATTAGTCTAGACTGATATGTAGGCTCAGATTGTTATAATGTGATTAAATATCAGATATTCTTGTTTTATCAGATATTCCATTAAAAAAAAACTTATATTATCTCTGCATCCTCTCCCTGGACACACAATATGCAGTTATTTCCAACCAAAATCTGAACAGCAATATTATTTCTCTGTAATGTATGTTCATAAGAAACATAAAAGTGGAGGTATTCAAACAGAAAACACATCTCCATAAACAAGGTTGTTAAAAGAATAGCAGACTTTATTGGAAAATTATTATGGTTGGAAAAAGCAGTGATGAAATAGCATTTGTTTTAACTCAAGAGTAAGAAGTGTTTCCAAGGGTAAAGTTTATGTGGCATGCCAGGATCCATTTAGAAAATGAACGGAATCAGAGGTGATATTCAACAGGTTCTGACCAGTTCTGGAGAACCAGTAGCAGAAATTTTGAGTAGTTCAGAGAACCAGCAAATACCACCTCTGACTGGCTCCATCCCCATCTATTCTCTGCCTCCCGAGTCTCAGCTGATCGGTTGCGTCTTCTTTTGTTGCCCTGCACAGGAGAACGGAGCTGGAAAGAAGGTTAGTGGAATGGGGAGGGAATGGAGATTTTGCAGTATCATTCCCCTGCCATGCCCACCAAGCCACGCCCACAGAATCGGTAGTAAAAAAATTTGAATCCTACCACTGAACGGAAGCATATTTTCCATCTATAGATACAATTTCAGAGTTTTATTCCTTTTGTCTTTTACAGGACAGGTAGTCTTCGATTTATTACCACAACTGGAACAAGAATTTCCAATGTTAAGTAAGGCGCCTGATTTTACCATCTTTTTTTTTTTTTGCCATAATTGTTAAGCAAATCATTTTAGTTGTTAAATAAAACACGTGGTTGTTAACTGAATCCAGTTTCCTCCATTGACTTTGCTTGGTGGAAATTGGCTGGGAGGGTTGCAGATGGTGATCACATGACCCCAAGATGCCTCTGTAAATACATGCCAATTGCTAAGCACTCAAATTTTGATCACATGACCGTGGGGATGCTGCAACAGTCATTAAATATGAGGACCAGTTATTAAGTCAATTTTTTTTAGTGCCATTGTAATTTTGAATGGCTGCTATATGGATGGGTATACGCTGACTTTTTTTTTCTTTTTATGACCCTCTAATCCCTTTCATTAGAATGGAGTCAGGACAACTGATTGGAGCTGAGTGTTTACTGGCCGGAACCTTTCCTGCCATCTATGTGGAGTTTGCAGCTGATATTTTCTCTTAGCGCCCTGATATAGAAACATCAGTCACTGCCTAGGATTGAATTCTCAACCTTCCAAGTAGGAGGTGAGCATCTTCACCTCTAGGCCACTGGTCCGATCTAAATATAGTATATAAAATCATACATTGCAATGTCCTACCTGCAAATGAATACTTCAGCTTCAATCATGACAACACAAGAGCACACAATAGATACAAACTCAAGTTTAACTGCACCAAACTTGATTGCAGAAAATACGACTTCAGCAACAGAATGTTTGGAATACTCTACCTGACTCTGTGGTTTCTTCCCCAAACCCCAAAAACTTTAACCTTAGACTGTCTACTATTGACCCTACCCCCTTCCTAAGAGGCTTGTAGGGGGCGGTGCATAAGCACACCAATCATGCCTACCGTCCCTGTCCTATTGTTTCTTTTTATTTTTCTTATAAGTATCCATCTCATGTATTCAAAACTATGTTTATTCTTATACCTGTACCCTTGTAAGCGATTGACAAATCAAATAAATAAAATAAAAATAAAGTTGAATACTACCTACAATTCTATAATAAGAATGAAGTGTGGGTTGCCATATTTCAATTACATTGAAAAATATTTCAATAAGGAGAAGGAAAATAATTATAAATATCAAACCAATCTTGATGTCCCTTTTTTTAATAAAGCAAAACTTATCAATTTAGAATTAGTATAAATAATTTTGTTCTCTGGCTTATTTAACTATCTGTCCAGGCGACTATCAAACAGCAAGACAGAATATATTTTCTTTTTTTAAAAGTTCTTTTGATGGAAAAAATGAGTAAATAAAAATGTGGGGAATGAAAATGAAGTTATATAATGCCTACTTGTTTGTGAATTAAAGTTTTCCTGGCATTCTATATAAAATGATGCAAAAGAGCAGATATATCTGCATATGAGAAATATTTGCATTTAGTCTGAAATAGTTCTACTATTGCTTTGGCATGCATTTGGCTATAATTCTAAAGATATGCTATTTGGGATTATAAATATTACTTTAAAAAAGAAATGATTGGTAATTAAATATTTGCCACGGTAAAATGAAAAGTAAATATGCACCGGGAAGTCTTTGTGCATTTATTTCTGGTGGAGAAATATGGATAATATTTTTTTACAAAGGGCAAATTGTTTGATCTTGTTCTTATTGTATTTGAGGTTTGTTTGACACACCTATGTGGGTAAAAATATCTCAAGGAGACATTACCCTAATGATAATTTTAGCAGCTACAAGTATGAACAAGGGAAAATTGGCTACTTCACAATGAATACATTTCTTTCTTGTCAGGTAAGTACAAATGCTTGTACTTCACTTGGCTAAATGTCTTTACTACTTCCCTATGAAATTTCAAAACCTGGGAGAGTACAGGCCATTAAAGTATAGAAATAATCTCAAAAGGTCTCAGTGGTAGGAAAAATTACATGAAGAACCATTTTGCCCCAATGAAATTGATCTGCCCCACTAGCTCCACCAGAAGGATCATACTACAAACCCCGTCGGTCAAGGAATTCTGGCTGGCAGGGGTTAGAAGAGCCTTTTTTGCTGTGGCCCCGGCTTTTGAAGCTTCTTACCACTGGAGGTGTCATTGGCTTCCATCTTCTTGACCTTCCTTAAGAATTTCAATACCTGGCTCTATTGATTGACCCGGGCCCCGATGAGGATGCTTTAAGTTGGAGGTAGGCTGGTGGAGTACAAAGAACTCACTTCTGTACTGCTCGTGAACTTAGTTAATAGTTTTACTTAATTCATGCGAATTTTAATATTTTAAAAATGTTTTTATATCTGTGTTTTTACTGTATTGTAAGCTGCTCAGATTCACTTAATGAGATGAGTAGAATATATAATTAATAACATTTTTAAATAAATAAATAAATACAGATTTAAAAAGCTCCAGCCTAAATCCCCAGCTTAACTAGTTAGCTGGGGAAAGTCTCTGAGGATAATGCCAATCGGTAAGGACATTAGATCAACTATAAATCCAATTCAGAGCAACACAGATTCTGATACGTTTTTTTTATATTATATCAGAGATGGGCAGAATTCAGGCACGCAGGATATAATTGGAGTTTTATGAGACTTCTAAGTTCTGCCACCAATTTCAGACAAACCTGATGGCTAAGATGATAGATACAGTTTTCAAATTGCACTCTACCACTAAAAAAATTGTTAATTTTTGTACACATACATTACATTAAGATCAGTATATCCTGCTGGAATGAACTGGTGTTATACAGAAATCTTCTAGTTAATAAGACATACCTATGATATTCATTCTTTTATCCCTCCCACCTGTTATCCGTCCCACCTGTTATCCCTCCCACCAACTTTGATGCCTTCACTTTAATTTTTCCAAGTATATTGACATCTCCTTTTGGTGTACAATTAACACTGTTTTGGCAATAGAAACAGCTGGTATTATTAAACATTCCTATATTCGGTCATGTCATTCCTTTCTAAATTTACACTGCATTTATGTATAAACTAGCACATACTTGCACTGGTTGCTAAGAGGAAGAAGCTAAGAAGAATGATGGCACATGTTTATGTTTCACATATGATACTTTCCAACACATTCCCCTTCATTAAGTAATGCGCAAAACAAATGAACAAACACCCAAACCTTATTTAAATAGGTAGCTTTCCCTATTTACGTGCTGTGTTATTTTGCTGGATCTGTATCTGCCACAATCAAAATGCCTTTTTGGAGTTTACAATGAAATCATAAAAAGCATAATAATATAAAATAACCTTGGTATAATTAAATAAGTAGCTAAAAATAAAACAACTGCTACCACAAACAGAAGCCAGCCATGATAGCATCACTTCAATCTCCCAAGGCTGTCTGAAATAATTCTGTTTTCAGTAACTTATGGAAAACCAACAATGTGGGGGCTGATCTACTCACCGAGGAGAGACTCTTTGCAATGCAGGTGCTCCAGTTGAGAGAAAAACAACAATAACAACAACCCAACACCTACGATAGTTGACGTCACCTCATAAAAATGGGGATTCACTAGCAGCTTTTCCCATGATATATGAATCAGGAGGCCAAAACCTATTGGAGAAGACAGTCCTGCAGGGATTTTGATGCTGCTCCATAGTACATATTTTGCACATTTTTCTCCTACTGAATGCAATTTTCTCTGACATGCACATTTTGAATAGAGAATTGTTGTGTAAGGTCCAGAAAAAGTATAGGAGCAAGTCCGGAATCCAAAGGAAAGTAGAACAGAATGATGATTTGGTAAACGTATATTGGATCAATTCATTTTAAAAGATTCAGTGAAATTCTCCAATATCACTAAGGACAGTGAGTGCACCACTGCTGCATCCCAAAATATTTAGAGAAAGATCTATTAAATGCCTGTTTATGCTTTAAACATAATGGCTCAACAATGGCTCTCCATTGCTGAGTAGCTTGTCTATCATATCTTGATCATGTCTTAAGATTCTCAGTGGGTAGAATGTCTGCCATAATAGCTGCCACTGTCAGGACTACGTAGGAAAACCCAGGAACAAATCATTTTTCATTTTTTACTTCTACATTGCAAAGTTGTAAACAAAACTTATTTAAAACACTTGCCAATCTAGCCTGGCAGTCTGTTTCTACCATAAGTCTAGTATAGTTTCTGGAATCATACAAGCTAGGCACAGATACAGAAAGTTTTGTTCAGTCTTTTGACTCTATGTCCACGTAGTCATGATAACTTGGAATTCATATATGTAAGGTTAGATAATTCATTGTTTTACTTCAAACCCTTTGGTGGTCACATTTATTGCAATAAAATTATCTTGATCAATTTCTCTATAGGAATTAAAGTAGGTTTCATTCATATGGAATATATAGGTAGCCTTCAACTTACAACACTTTGTTTAGTGACCATTCAAAGTTACAATGGCGTTGAAAAAAGTGACTTATAACCATTTTTCACACATACAACCATTGCAGCATCTTCATTGTCACCTGATCAAAATTCAGATGCTTGGCAACTGACTTATATTTATGACGGTTGCAGCGTCCTGGGGTCATGTGATTACCCTTTGTGACCCCTTCCCAAGCAAAGTCAACGGGGAAGCCAGGTTCACTTAACAACTGTGCTACTAACTTAATAACTCTGGTGATTCATTTAATGAATAACTTTGATAATGCTCTTGATCAATATATGCTTTCGTATCTTCCTTGTAACCATTGCAAACAGTGCAACTTCTTTTGTTACATGTCTGTCTTCATCAGACAACAGAAAATATTACTTGCACTTTGCTAACACCTATGGTTGCAAATAAAATGTTTTAAATACATTTCTCACCAAACCCATTTTTCTTTAAAACAAAACCAAATGCCATATTTAAAATACATATTACACTGACAATTAATTCTCATCACACATTCAAAGTCTCTCTGAAAAGCATCTGCTGTTTTCTGGTTGCAGCCATTGAATGGAACTGATACTGAACACAGGATGCAAACTGAACATATTGCGAGATATGCAGAAGGATTCATGTTAGAGTAGAGAAAGAATCATATTATAGGAGAAAGGATAAATAAGCCTGAATTATCTGATACTACAATGCTGTCAAGTTCATTTTAATTCACCAGGCTGACAGGAGGGTTAGTGGATTTGTTCAATCTATCCTCCTTAGTAGCGTTAATGCAATTCCTTATTTGGGGCAACGGAAACATTTTAAATCCGTACAGGTAAAAACGTAATTGATTACTTTGGATATGTCAGATTGGTGAACATAACTGAAATTAATTGCTTTGTTATTTGTTTAAAGTTACTTTTACTTTAAGCCTCAGTCTACGAAGATGCAGTATTCATAGCTGCATCTCCCCTAAATAATATATGGTTTAGTATTAAAATAGAGAACATGTTGTATTTTGTTCCTAACTTCTTAAATATTTAGAAGTGTTAATATTTCCAAATTTTGAGTTGTCTTTTATCATATCATCTCTTGAGGTGAAATTTATTTGGAAAAAAGATTTTCCATCCTCAGCATCGGAGGCTGCATATAGATAGGTTTGAATGAAAATCATATCCCCGTCTCCTATTAGTAAATGCTTTTGCTGGATTTAAAGACCTCTCATTTTCCTTACAAAAGTCTTCTGTGAATGGAAGGATCCCTTTAGGTCCAACTCTTCGGCCCATTTGGGTTTTAAAGATAAATCTTGTCCTTCAATGTTTTCAAATCCCAAAGTTTCCCAAACTTCTTGGACTGGCCAGCAGTCATTTCATGATTGCCATTCTGAGAAAACTAGATCACCACATGACCTGACGACCAGTGCTCCTTCCTGATGATCAATAAAAGGGCTTAAAAATTGGCATAAAGTCAGTGCTTCACCCACTGTTAATTTTGCTTGATTCCATGTTTGCAACTGGGTTCGCTCCCAACTGCTGTGCCTCTAAGGCACTGTTCTGTGGTTGATTTATTAAATGGAAGATAAATTAAAGTATGAAAATTTAATGTCAGAAGGCAGGTGAGGCAAAAATTTTCCCCAAAGGGAAAACAGCTCATCCCTAAACTCTGCAGAACTCTAGTGCATCTGCTGGAAAACTGAATTCAGTGAATTTTCTATTCAACCATAGATGCCTTAATTGCTGAACAGAGATTGTTTGTTCCTTCACTGGTGACCTGTTGTGTCATTTACAACCAGCATTGTGCCAGATAACAGTAATGAGATCAGGATTTATATTATTGAGTGAAGATTGGGTGTGGGATCAGGCACACACAAAGTCGACCTGGGTATGGCAGAAATGATATGCATATATTTTATGCTTATACAACTTTGGTGCAGCCAAGAGAAAGAATGTGAAAGCTTTCGTTTTTGTGGTAGAGTAACTACTTGTGATAACTGTCCTAATCCCACAAAGGAGCATCAGTACTTGGCAGGCACATTTTAGGTCTTCCTTTTAGCTAAACAGCAAAGAAGGAAGAGGGAAAGTAAAAACAAAGTTTTAAAAAGTAAATGAGTCTGTTAAAGTAACAAGATGATATCAAAGGACACAAGAAAAGAGCAAGATTTGGATACAAACCAAGTCTGGGTCCAAGTTCTCAGTTTTAGTGAATGACAAGGATGCTAGGATTCATTCACATCTCCACAAAGAAAAAAAATATTCCCAACAGCAGGTTCTCTTCCAATGGTAAACTTTATCTCAAAAACTGCATGCCTCTTACTTGATTGAATCAATTAAATCATCGTTGTCCAACCCTTTGGTTTGCCTTGGCTGCATTGAATGAAGAGGAATTGCCTTGGGCCAAAATAAAATATATAATATAGTTAATGTCTATAAATAACAAACTTCCTTTATTTTTTATTATCTTGTGGTGTCACATTACTAGGTGTCCAGGTCTGATGTGGCCTATGTACCCTGGGTTGGACATGCCTGCTTTAAATAAGATCATGTTAGGAGCTGTACAGCAGCAAAAAGATACAGAAATCCAAGGGTACATCCAAGGATTTGCTGCCATCTAGTAATCATTTGGATTTTTGCAGCCCAAATATAGCAGTCCTGCTGAAAGCTTGCTATGAAGTCTTGGACATAAATGTCATTCTCAAAGGACCAGCTCTCCTTTATTTGATGAGCTTAACATAGATTCTAGAGACACTAATAGGTCTGGGGATTCTGACTTAGCCTCAGAGGTTGTCTTGTTGTCCTGTGTGTTATGATACTGAGCAAATTATGATTAGATGTAATTATGATTAACTAAACAACTTATTTTTGGATTTCCACATTATGCTAAATCAAAATGTTAAATCATAGTTTGGTGTGGAACCAAAAAAGTTTTAGTCCATGCATGTGAGTTCTTGGTTGAGCAGGATGAGGATAATCATCAACTGAAAATGGTAAAATTAATTTCTATTTGATTAATTAAGTGAAAATTAATTTCTACTGTTGTTATGGTTGTATTATTCATTGATAAAGCACAGATTTTCAGTGGCTTCTTCCCTCTGTAAGGCTGGAGACCTAACAAAATAATCTTGTCTTATGAATGCTGCAAGATTTTGGAGAGGTCTAGGAGAACAGCTGATGTTCCCAATGGAAATCACAGTGGACTACCAAAATATCCTTTAAATACTTTTTCCTCTCTCTGATTTCCATGAAATGTGGTTTTTTCCAAAGATGAAGCCAGCAAAGCAAATGAAATGACAGCTATGACACAGGTAGGAAGAAAATCATGCTGAATCCAATTGAAGCTCATGAGGTGAAAACTCATAATAAGGATAGCAAAAAGGCTTCTTTTCTCCACACTTCCATTATATTTTTGCAGTGTCCTCTGGTGATACAGCAATTGTTATCTACAAAAGAAAGCCATAGACACGCTGTGATAAGTTTTCAAGAACTGTGAAAATAACGACACTCGTATGCTCTCTTTGTTTAGACTCTACAGGTAGGGAAGTTTTGGTAGTGGAGATGTCCAGAGCACTGTTGGCTCAGTTGTGTTGGATGTGTTTCTTGCATTGAGGTATGAGGGAGATAGGAAAGATGCTTAGACAAAACCATGTTTTTTGTTTGATCCTTGCCTTCCTTGGCTTTTTACATGTAATAGGGAGAGAATGGGTCCAAGGTATAAACTGCTCATTGAGACAAAGGAGAGCCTACATAAGATGAAAACTATTATACTATCAATTGCTAAAATCTATGTCCTGAGTGAGATACATGAATGATCAGTTACTGGTGAGCATCAAGAACATCCAAATCATTTTCTTGATCCATTTCAATTCAGTTCCAGGCCTGCCTGCATAAGAAAAGTTCCCTTGGTTGAAATGATTTTGGGGGGTTTTCTGGGAAATAAATAAGGTAGTAAAACTATATTATTAACTTTCCATTACTTTTGAGTTTATCAGTCACAACAGCATCTTCCTAAAAAAATTGATTTGAGTTGTAAGGGAACTGTGTTAGAATATTTATGTTCCTGCATGATTAGCTGATTTCAGAAAATAAGGTTGGGTGAATTATATTTACTGATAGGAAGCTGAATGGTTGAAAACAAAACAAAAGAAAACAAGCAACAGATAAAAGTAACTCCAGACACTGATGCTGAAAAAGATTTATGCTTTTGTAGATTAATGTTTGGGAGGAGGTACTTGTATAATGAATTAACTCTTTGTAATATCTAAGCAGAGCTTCTCACTGTTTTACTGTCTATGTCTCTTTTTTCCTCCTCCTCCTCCTCCTCCTCCTCCTCCTCCTCCTCCTCCTCCTCCTCCTCCTCCTCCTCCTCCTCCTCCTCCTCCTCCTCCTCCTCCTCCTGAAGTCTTAAACAATGAAGGCCATGTTCTCTAAAGGAATTGCTTTTCCTTCTGTGGTTAATGTTAATTAAAATGTTAATTGATAGATAAATATGCAGTGATTAGGGTATCAAGCTAGAATAAAATAGAATAGAATTCTTTATTGGCCAAGTGTGATTGGACACACAAGGAATTTGTCTTGGTGCAAATGCTCTCAATGTACATAAAAAAGATACATTTGTCAAGAGTCAAGAATCATAAGGTACAACACTTAATAATAGTCATAGGTTACAATAAGCAATCAAATCATAATAGGAAACAGTCAATATAAATCATAAGGATACAAGCAACAAAATTACAGTCATACAGTCACAAGTGGGAGGGGATGGGTGATAAGGAGTGATGAGAAGATTAATAGTAATTGTAGTGCAGACTTAGTAAATAGTTGGACAGTATTGAGGGAATTATTTGTTTAGCAGAGTGATGGCGTTCGGGGAAAAACTGTTCTTATGTCTAGTTGTTCTGGTGTGCAGTGCTCTATAGCAGTGGTCCCCAACCTTTTTTGTACCAGGGACCAGTTTCAAGCACAAACACTTTTTCAAGGACCGGGGGGGGAAGAATCGAGTTTGGTGGTTTGCTTGCAGACGTTTCATTACCTGACTAGGTAACATCTGATGTTGTTACCTAGTCGGGTAATAAAACGTCTGCCAGCAAACCACCAAGTTCAGGGAGCGCCTCAGCCCTGCCTCCCTCAGCCCCATCCCTCAGGTGTCTCCCTCCCTCCCTCAGGTGTCTGCCTCGTTCCACTCTCAGTCGCTCTCTCGCTGCTCCAGGAAGAAACTGCTTCAAAGAGCGGGGGTGGCTTTTCCTGTCACCGCAGCTCCTCCGAAGCGCCCGTTTACCCCCACCCCCACCCCGCCCGCCCGCCCACGGTTCAATCCACAGTGCTCCGTTCTGCCTACCTTCTTCATTTCGGAGCAGCTTCAGCTGATAAAAAGAGGCGAATAGTTATTATTCTCAGCCGAAGCTGCTCCCAAACAACCAGGCAGGCAGGCAGGCAGAACGGAGCACTGAATTGAAGCGCGGGCGGGCGGGCAGGGTGGGGGTAAACGGGCGCTTCGGAGGCGCTGCGGCGACAGGAAAAGCCACCCCCCCGGCTTCTTTGAAGCAGTTTCTTCCTGGGCTGGTGGAGCAGCGAGAGAGCGACTGAGAGAGGAACGAGGCGGGAGGAAACCGAAGCTGCTGAGCCAGAGAGCAGGACAGGCTTCGGTTGCTTCCTCCCTCCCCTTCTTTCATTTGTGTCCTTGATCCCCGATCCCAGCAGCATTCACCGAAGGCGAAGAAAGCCGCCATTTTTTTTATTTTTTTTTATTTGCGGCCCGGTACAGAGTGCTCCACGGACCGGTACTGGTCCACGGACCGGTGGTTGAGGACCCCTGCTCTATAGCATCGTTTTGAGGGTAGGAGTTGAAACAGTTTGTGTTCAGGATGTGAGGGGTCTGTAAATATTTTCACAGCCCTCTTTTTGACTCATGCAGTATACAGGTCCTCGATGGAAGGCAGGTTGGTAATAATTGTTTTTTCTGCAGTCCCAATTATCCTCTGAAGTCTGTATCTGTCTTGTTGGGTTGCAGAACCAAACTAGACAGTTATAGAGGTGCAGATGATAGAAACTGGGAGATCATGAGTTCTAGTCCCATAAGTGATTTGGAAGAAAGATTTTGGACCTTCCACAAAAGCAGCACATCTCTTCTGCTCATTAAAGTAACCCAACTGTTTCCCAGGTTTGTGCGACTAAAGAAGGTCCTACTGTTTTAAAAGTCCCATTTGCTTCAATGAATGGAATCCTCAAAGCAATGACTTTCCTTTCTTCAAACTTGGACTGTTGTTAGCTAGAATATAAACCCAGAGTACAACAAACATTTTAATAACTAGGCAAAGACCTCTATATCCCTCATGTTTCAGTAGAAAATGAAAACAGAAAATGGTAAGTCACTGAAGGCAACCTATTCAGATGTTCCCACACTGTTGCCCTCTGGCCATGTTGGATATCAACTTCCAAAAGGACTCCATCAAAGGCATCACAGGCTATTGCTCCATGAAGTTTCAAGCTATACTAAATCAGGAATTTCACAATATTCTTACAAATGGTTTAAAACAGTGGTCCCCAACCTTTTTTGTACCAGGGACCAGTTTCAAGCACAAACACTTTTTCAAGGACCGGGGCGGGGGGATCCGAGTTTGGTGGTTTGCTTGCAGACGTTTCATTACCTGACTAGGTAACATCTGATGTTACCTATTCGGTTAATAAAACGTCTGCCAGCAAACCACCAAGTTCAGGGAGCGCCTCGGCCCTTCCTCCCTCAGCCCCATCCCTCAGGTGTCTCCCTCCCTCCCTCAGGTGTCTGCCTCGTTCCTCTCTCAGTCGCGCTCTCGCTGCTCCACCAGCCCAGGAAGAAACTGCTTCAAAGAAGCCGGGAGGGGGGTGGCTTTTCCTGTCACCGCAGCTCCTCCGAAGCGCCCGTTTACCCCCACCCCACCCGCCCGCGCGCGGTTCAACCCAGTGCTCTGTTCTGCCTGCCTGCCTACCTTCTTCGTTTCGGAGCAGCTTCGGCTGATAAAAAGAGGCGAATAGTTATTATTCTCAGCCGAAGCTGCTCCCAAACAACCAGGCAGGCAGGCAGGCAGAACGGAGCACTGAATTGAAGCGCACGCGGGCGGGCGGGGTGGGGGTAAATGGGCGCTTTGGAGGAGCTGCGTGACAGGAAAAGCCACCCCCTGGCTTCTTTGAAGCAGTTTCTTCCTGGGCTGGTGGAGCAGCGAGAGAGCGACTGAGAGAGGAACGAGGCGAGAGGAAACCGAAGCTGCTGAGCCAGAGAGCAGGACAGGCTTCGGTTGCTTCCTCCCTCCCCTTCTTTCATTTGTGTCCTTGATCCCCGATCCCAGCAGCATTCACCGAAGACGAAGAAAGCCGCCATTTTTTTATTTTATTTTTATTTGCGGCCCGGTACAGAGTGCTCCATGGACCGGTACCGGTCCGCGGCCCGGTGGTTGAGGACCCCTGGTTTAAAAGTTTACTCTCCAATGTCACACCTTGGTTGCAATGAATTCTTTAGCAGCTTTTTTTTTAAAGCTTTTTTGTGATGACAAACAATAAAGATCCAAGTCTCTCAAGATATACAAGACCAAGGGCCTTTCTAAGATTTTGGCAAACTGAAAGTATTTGTGTCTCCTCTTTTTTATTTTCACTTATTTAAGGTTATGGAATTTTGAAAGGGAAAAATAAGTTTTGAAAGGGAAAAATAAGAAACTGAACAACTATGTAAGAGATCTTTGAAGCTGCTTATGAGATGAGGAAGAAATAGAAAAATCTCTAAACATTAACCACAAGCAGAGAGATATTTTAGGCGCTATCTTATTTGAATAAAAGATTGATTCTGGAATACAGATGTTCAAATAGCTCTTAGAGACCCCAGTTTAATAATTCACAAATAAATGAATCCCAGAGTTTTGGTTTACCCATTTTTTAAAGATTTCTTTACCTTAATCCCTTACATTCTTGATAGTAAACTTAACAAGACCCATCATCAATCTTTCAGCACTTTGCTATTAAAGACTTTACAAAATGGCCACCTTTTTGTGCTTGACAGTCATATCTGACCTTGGAATGATGACTCAATGTTGTGCTCCAAAAATTGGTTTAGCCAAAACAAAGTGGATAGGCTGGAACAATTTATTATATTTATTAATACATTTATTAATATCTTACTTCTATCATATTAACAATTATAATTGAAAGGGAACTTTGGAAGACACTTGGAGGCAACAGCTAAGAGTTTTAAATCCGATCCAGAACTATAAGTTTTACATTTTGAAATACAAGATGTGCTGATCTAGATCATGGGTATCCAACCTTGGCAATTTTAAGACTTGTGGACTTCAATTCCCAGAATGTTGACTGGCAAATTCTGACATTTAAAATCCACAAGTCTTAAAGTTGCCAAAATTGGACACCTATGTGATCTAGAGCAACCTTCTCCATTACTGTTTCTTCCAGGTGTGTTAAACTACAACTTTTACAGGACCCAGTCAACCTGAGAAGAATCCTGGAAAGTTACCATTCAGTTAATCTGGAGAAGAGCTTTCTATTGGAGGCTGGTGAATTGTCTCCTGCAACCCTTTTAATAAGGAATGATCTTTCTAAAACAAAACTTATGGTGACCATTCGTCTATCATTACTTATATTTTTGTAGTTGTTTTTAATCCAAAGTAACAGTTTATTTTATAGAAAGCTAGGACTCTATATTAAATGTTTGTTTTTAGATATTGATGATTAACTAGATATTTTAAATAGTAGTTGCTGAAACTGAATACAAACATGCAAGACTTTGGTTTTACATCAAGGTGTTCCTACTTTTTAAAGAATTAACATCTATATTTGTTACACAGAAAGTCATAGGGGTATTTTCTGAGCATTTAGATTAAATTAGATTTTATGCAATCATGAGATTACTCCGTTTTGCAACAATTTTACAACATAGATTCCTTGACTTACGACCATTTGTTTAGCAACCATTTGAAGTTACAAAATAATTGAAAAAAATTTGTATTTGTTTATATTTCATATTTCTTATATATCAAATTTCTGAACTCCCCTTCAGAGAGGGGTTCTGGGCAGTGATCAAACGTCCCATTTATGACTCCATGATCTCCATCATCAAAATTTGAACCAACCAGCATGTATTTACAATGGTTGCAACATCCTAAGGGTCACATAGTCACCATTTGTGACCTTCCCAACTGGCTTCTCACTGGTATAGTCAATGGAGAAAATCAGATTCAGTTATCCCAAAGGTGCTTTTTCAAGAGGCAGCTGGTTTTTCTTCTTAACTTCTCAACCAAGAAGATTCTTCAGCTAAAGAAGCTTCTTGGATGAGAAGCAACATGTCTTCAAAGAAAAACCAGAAAGTCCAGTTGCCTCTTGAAAAAACACCTTTGGGGCAACCATGACCTGGATGACTGAGAATCTCCATAATCAGATTCACTTAGTGATTGCAGCAAAACAGGTTGTAAAATCAGGTGTGATATATTTAATGACTACCTTTCTTAGTGATGGAAGTTCCAGTCCCAATTGTTATAAGCTGAGGACTACCTATACAGATACTTGAGGCATCAATAAATTTTATAAAATTATTTATTTACTGATTACCATAGCACAGAGTAAGATGCTTGAATCATGGTAGTGGAACCTCTTTCTTCTAAAGACAAAACACAAAAGTTGTTATACATTTGAAAATGACTGCATTGTTATTTGTGTGCCTCTGTTCACTTCCACAGACTATTTCTTGACTCTGTAGTTTATAGCCCTGCATTAGAAACTTCCTTTGATCAGGAAATATAGTGGATCAAAAGAAAATGACAATACTAAATAGGATGCAATCAAGTTTTAAAACCTGGAACATTTTTGGTTGCATGATAAACTTGATGACAGTATACGTTTTCACATTTTAAAGATCAAGTATACTGACTGTCACATTTTAATGAGCACCAGCATTATTCACCTAGATATTAATATTCATTGTGATATATAAAGTTGTATATAAATGCCAAAACTTTCAATGAGTAATTAGATACTTTACAATGAAGGATAAAGATGACAAGAAAGACAGACAATCTAATGCATTTAAATTCTAGAGTTAATCTCTTGTTGATGTAACTACTGACTCAGCTTCTTCATTTGAGAATGAATCATGGCAAATAGCAGAGAACCATGGGCTGACTTAGTAATTATTGTTTACAGACTTATATTCCTGTAATGGGCATAACAAAGTTGAAGTAAGTTCTGCAATTCAAGCTTGACATAATATTTTTTAATCAAAAAAGTCAATGCTTTCTAAGCTAACAAGCATCAAAAGCCATAGGAATTAATGACTCCACTACAAACAGATCAATCTTTGATAGATATGTTCCATTGCTGAATTGCACCAATCCTCTTCTAATGCAACTGCTTCTGTCAGACCCACCTTCATCCTGCTTGAATCTGTGCAAATGTGGACTTGCATCAAAGGAGAGGTCGGGAAAGCACTGCAGAACTTTCTTCACACAAAAAATGACCATATCAGCACAAGTGTTTAAGGCTCAATTCCAAAGCAAGGTAAAAAAAACTACTACAAGGGAGGGAGGAAGGAGAGAAGGAAAGAAGGAAGGAAGACAGAAGGCAGGCAGGCCTTATGCCATTCTGTCAGTCAGGGAACCTCAGAGATGTTGGTGAGTAAACCATTAAAAGGATCATAGAAGAGCATCCAATTAGCTTTGGATGGTTCAACAATCCTATACATCTTTATATATTGCAATATTAATGTCTAATTAATTAATGTCTAACTAAATAATGCTGCTATTCATCAAAATGCAGCAGTTGAAGTTCAATCCCAGGGGATTTCCAAACAGCTTATGCAGCCTCCATCCCATAATTAATCAACTCTTGTTTTCAGTGATCCCAGCTCACCTGATTTTGCCAGGGCCAAAGAGGACAAGTTGATCTTATCTTGCCTTTGAAATTGCTTTGCCTATTCTTTCCAAGAGTGGAGACATCAATGTTTCTTTATTTATATAATTTATTGGCCACCCATCTTACCACAGGTTAAAGAGTATTTGTTTATACCAGGCCATCCCAAGGGTTTGGACTGATGATGAGATAGATCTTCCTACTTTACACAGGTATACAAACAAAACAAAGCATAAGCCAATTATAATCCTTAAGCTACTAAATTAAATGTTTGCTTAAATTTGTCTTGCATACTTAATCATTACATGGGAATATCAAGTTCTGTGAACCATCCACCTAAGGGCTACATATCACTACCAGTCCCTGCCTGCCAATCTTCCAGCATTACATGAAGAAGTAGAATGAAAAAAAGATGGTCAAAGACAAGAAAGGCTGGAACAGAGTTTTGGGGACCAGAAAGGAAAAAACCCACTGGAAAGAACAGGGCATAATTTGGAATTTAGGCAGAAACGCTATGTTTGCTTATTTGGGAGTACAGTATGACCTTAAATGAGCTTATTTCTAAAGTTAATAGCTTTATAAACCATACTACTGATAGCAGATCATGACTTTATTTAGAAACACTTGAGTGCTACTAAGTAGCTTTATTGGTCAGGGACTAATACTGCAATGAGCTGGCAATCTGCTAGCATTTAACAAAGGCATAATTTCTTACTCTTCAAATGCTCACTTCTCACTAAACAACCCCAACCATTCCTTCATTGCAGTGTTGAACATATAAGTGAAATGATCCTCAAGTTTCCAATGCATAAAAAGTTCAGCTCTAACTTTTCTTTGTATAAGTTGAGCCCATAACTGCCTAGGCCTCTTAATATATACAGTACATCTCAGTTATAATTAACTGACACATGTCACATACTCTTCCACAAGTGTTTTTCTGGGGAATACCAATAATATATCCCTTCCCTCTGCCTAAACAAAAGTGTTAATACATATTGTGGATAAAGCTTCAGTTTTATCTCTTAACAATTATGTTCTAGCTCCATACAGTAAATCATGACATAGTCCTAACCCATTCAGTTAGACTCGAGTAACCTGATGTGAAACATTACTTCTTTTCATTACTACACTGCTAATTCATTTAAGAATGTGGTTTGATAAATCTTCTTTAAGAGTGTGGTTTGATAAATCTTCTTTAAGAGTGTGGTTTGATATATCTTCTTTAAAAGGAAAGATACCTACTTTACAAAATAATATATATTGATTGGCAAAATAATATCTATGGGTGTCAGTCTCTGCTTGAACAGGAGTATAATACATTCAAGAATATATTACACAAATGGAAACATTTTCTTAGTTTACATTATGAGGACTAAGTCCTCACACACTTCTATTTAAGCATCTTCTAATGGTGTGTAGGAATGACATTTGGAGACAGGAGAAAGAGTCACAGACTACCGTCAAACAAAAGGTCTTAGCCCATAGAAGAAAAAGGAGTGCAGGAAGCATCTCAGAATGAATCCTCCTTAGATTTCTGGAAAGCAAAAGAGGGGATGAGTGCTTTTAAACTTGCAAAACTCATGCCATCCAGACAAGAAGCATAAACCTTGAATACTAATGCTACCTTTATTATAAAGTTACAGTAAGAGAATCTTTCAAGACTTGAAGCACCACTCCGCTCCTTGGTAATCTAATCTGTAGCTCTTCCTCTTGTCTCCAAAGGTTATTTCCACATACCATTAAAATACACATAAGTAGTCAGTGAATTTAGTGAAGCTCATTTCCTCCTGTCTCTCAAGATCATTCCCACATACCATTGCACTTCTGTAAATTTATTTTTATTGAATGTTTTAGTTATGCTTCCATGTTGCATAAATCATATAAGTCTAAGCAATTAATAATATGCAATACAGGTAATACATTGCATTAGATTAAAACATATCAAATATACTAGATATATCTATGATAATAATACTGTTGATGAAAACTCAATATAATTATAAACTGTAACACCAGATCAATCTCAGTTCAAGTACATCAGTCATATTCATTTCAATCCCCAAGTGTACGCTTGAAATACTACATTTCTAGTACTACAATACTACATTTCTAAAAACTTCCTGAATATTAGGAATGAAATATGAAGTTCTTATATTTGGTACAGTACATTCCACAGGGAGCTTCTGCTCACTTCTGACTCACCTCTAATTGCACTTTAGGATTCAATTCCCAGTGTATTCATGGTACAAAAAAAATTATTTGGAAGAGGTATTTTATAGTGTTTCTCCACTTGGCAGCTTTAAGATATGTGGACTTCAACTCCTAAAGTTGAACTATCTCTTAATGTGTCTCCTTAAAATAGCTTTTTAAAAGCTCATGTTGAACCACATCAAAACCACAGTTGCTTTAAAGAGGCATTATATTTGTGCTCGTGTGTATTCCGAATTTCTGCTTCTGAGTCAATTTTGAAGCATGCATAGCCTTAACATAAAGTCAAATTTTCTTTGAATGATTGGTGTCTCATATCTTTCAGCCTTCAAAAAACACTATAAAATCAAATCCCAATTAAATTGTAGTAACATTCCTCTCAACTTTCAGTAAAAGAAGCCATTTGTGATAAAGATACCTTTTTAAAATATAATTTAATTTTCATATAACTTGCTGGTATCCTGCTAGCAAACAAAAATAACTACCTTGTGAACTCAGATAATCAGTCCCAGGTTTTCTGATGTATTCCTCAAGAATCTTGATCTGGTAAGGCCGAGTATTTGTGAGTCTTGCCTTACAACTGAGGCTAGATAGATACAGATGGAGATTTACTCCTTTGGGTAAGCATGACCCTTGCAGAAATAGCTCTGGACAGGTAAGAGGATTATTATAAAGGAATTAGCAAACTCTGTTAATTAGTTCAGACCAATGAAATGTGAGGCTTTCCAAAGACTTAAAGGATTTAATACATAGGTACAATTGTGAAGAGAAGCCAACCAGAATTCCGGATGAACCCTAAACATTGGGGTTAGCAGTAGCTAAACCATCTGGAAATACAGGGGATGAATAAGTGATAGGACATGTGGCACCACTATTAATATTTTTTAAGAGTATGATTGACATGTGAATTAAGTACACTTTCCCAATGAGCTGCTATTGAATTGGTACAGCTTTCTTTTTTTATTAGATACTGAGGCGTGTAGTATTTTGTACTTATGATTAGCCATATCACTTAGACTTATATACTACTTCACATTGCTTAACATCCCTCTCTAAGTGGTTTACAGAGTCAGCATATTGATGACTCTGTAAACTCCCAACAATCTGGGGCCTCATTTTACTGACCTCAGAAGGATGGAAGGCTGAGTCAACCTTGAGCCAGTGAGACTCGAAATGCCGAACTGCTGTCAGTCAGCAGTCAGCAGAAGTACCCTGCAGTACTGCATTCTAACCACCGTGCTGCCATGGTTAGTGCCTTTTCCCTTTCTGTCTTTGGAATTGATACTAAAGGAGTGAGAGGGGGAAATGAATATGATACTACTGATTTTTCAAGTTCTTTTGACAATAAAAATTGTAACTTATTATGATTCTGAATGTAAGAATGTAGAATAAAAATATTGTTTCAATGTTAATATGTTCCAAAAAGATTGTAATATCTCTTTGCTGCCATGGGTTTAACCTAGGATTTAATGTAGGTGCTAGAGAAGTCAGCCTTTCAAATTCAGCTATCATGTGAAGGTTAGAGGAAAATATATTGCCCTTCTGACTGGCTTGCAAAATTGACACCCATAATGTTGGTTTGCAGCATCAAGAAGGAGAAGTTTTGCTCTCCTTAGCCATAAACTGATTTAAACTCAGAGCAAAAGGTGGTTATTCAGAATTTATTTATTTATTTTATTTTATTTATTTGATTTGCCAATTGTTTACAAGATAATAAGTATAAGTGTATACATAGTTGTGAATACATGAAATGGGTACATATAAGAAAAATAAAAGAATAAGAGAAACAATAGGACAGGGACGGTAGGCACGTTGGTGCGCTTATGCACGCCCCCTACAGACCTCTTAGGAAAGGGGTGAGGTCAATAGTAGACAGTCTAAGGTTAAAGTTTTTGGGGTTTGGGGAAGAAACTACAGAGTCGGGTAGAGTATTCCAGACATTGACTATGCATTGATTGCATAGGTTTAATGGAGACCAGGGATATCTTCAGGAATGCATGTATGTCATTTGGGGTAACAAAAGGATCTCTGTGTATATTCTTTTAAAAAAATATTAAAGTTTAAAAATACAAAGATCTAAAAAAAACTAATGCAAACTAAGAAAAATACAAAGTGTGTGTCTGTTTGTGTATATATCCATATTGGTTGGAAACACGTGGAAGAGGCCTTTACCCTGCAATACAATGGCTAAAATGATATAATGATGATGATATACAGTGTGTGTGTGTGTGTGTGTGTGTGTGTGTGTGTGTGTGTATGGATCTTTGGTTATTTGGATTTTCTCCCGCGTAAAATTGGAAGTATCTAGGTGACGTTTCTATGAAGTCTCATTCGTCATCTTCAGGCTTGTGTCTTCGGCTTTGTGCTTCTCAGAGTAATGTGAGCTTGCAGCTGCTTCTTCCTTTTAACTGCTAGTGGGGGTGTGACTTGATTGGGTGTGGGCTTGGCTGTGTTCTGATTGGGTGGGAGTTGGCTGTGTTCTGATTGGCTGGGGGTGTGTTCTGTTCAGGTGGGACTTGGTTGTGCTCAGGTTAGTCTTAGTTGCTGGGGGATTTGAGCTGGTGAGCTGTGATCCTGTTGTTTGGCTTCGCATTCGTGGTCATGCCACATCTTCATGGTGGGTGTCAGTCCACTTCATGTATGGGTTGGAGGGGTTTGAAGCGGGTAGTGATGCAGCTGTGGTATGGCTTCTGGTCCGTGGTCGTGTCTCATCTTCTGTGTGGGTGTGAGTCTGCTTTCTATGTGGAAGTGTGGTGGTAGCATCTTGTGTGGCCCTCGTGGGTGTGGGTCTGGTGTCATTCTTCATGTTAGGTACTCGTTTGTTAATGAGGGTGGGTTTCCAAATGGCTGGTAAGAGAGAGGTATCATCTTGTTTATTCATGCTGTGTGGGCGTTTTTCTATCTCTATGGCTTCTCTGATTATTCTGTTGTTGAAGTGTTCAGTTTTGGCGATAGTTCTGGTATTTTTAAAGTCAATCTCATGTCCTGTGGCTTTGAGGTGTTGGACCAGGGAAGAGGTCGGTTCTTCTTTTTTGATTGAGTTCTTGTGTTCTTCAATGCGTGCACTTATTCTTCTGTTAGTTTGTCCGATGTATGTGGTGGGTCAGGTGGTGCAAGGGATTTCGTATACTCCTTGGTTTTCTAACTCGATTCTGTCTTTAGGGTTTCTTAGGATGGTGGATATTTTTCTGTTTGTGCAGAATGCTGTCTTAATGTTGTGTTTTTGGAGGATCTTGCTGATTTTGTCTGTAGTGCCTTTTATATATGGGAGGAGGGCTTTGCCATTCTCTTGTTCTCTGTCTTGGATTTTGGTTGGGGTTTCTTTTTGGATTAGGTGGGTAATCTTCTTTCTTTGGAATCCATTGGCTGTTAGTACATTAGTGAGAGTGTGTAGTTCAGTTTTTAGGTGTTGTTTGTTGGCTAAGCATTTTGTTCTGGAGATGAGTGTCTCAGCTAAGGAATTGATCTGTGCTGGGTGGTGGTGTGCGAGTGCGTGTAGATAGTGGTTTGTATGTATTTTCTTCTGGTAGATGGTGTGTCCTAGGGAGCCATTGGATTTTTTGTATACTAAGACATCTAGGAAGGGAAGTTGATTGTTAGCTTCTGTTTCCATGGTGAATTGTATTTTGGGGTGTCGGCTGTTGAGGTGTGTGAGGAAGTTGTTCAGTTTTTATTTCCCATGTGGCCAGATTATGAAGGTGTCATCTACGATTCTGAGCCAGAGTTTGGGTTTGTGATCATATTTTTCTAGAGCTTGTGTTTCAAAGTGTTCCATGTAGAGGTTTGCGGTGACAGGTGAGAGGGGGGATCCCATGGGTGCTCCTTCTACTTGTTTGTATTTTTGTCCGTTGTAGATGAAGTATGTATTGGATAGGCAGTGGTTGGTCAGATCTAGGATGTGCTTGGGGGGGTTGTATTTGTTTTGGATGGCTGTCAAGGCTTCTTTTATAGGCACTTGGGTGAAGAGGGATATGACATCGAAGCTCACTAGTAGGTCGCTGGGTTGTAAGTTTTGTTTCTATATGATCTCGATGAACTGGAATGAGTTTTTTACATGTGAGTTGATGGATTCTGCATAGGGCTGTAGTTGTTTGGCGAGAAATTTGGCTAGGTTTTGTAGAGGTGAGCCTATGGAGCTGACTATTGGTCTAAGTGGGGTTCCTTCTTTGTGTATCTTGGGGAGACCATAAAGCTTAGGGCATCTGGATGATTTCTCTCTGGGTATGATTCTTTGCTGGATTTCTTCACTGATGGGGGAGGCTTTTATTTTGGATCTGGTGGTTTTTTCTAGGTAGGTGGTGGGGTCTGTGTTTAGGGGTTTCTATGTGGGGTCTTGGAGTAGGTTGGTTAACTTGATTTGGTAGTCAGATGTGTTCATAACCACTGTCGCGTTGCCCTTGTCTGCTGGATTATTATGCTGGTGTCTTCTTTCAGGTTAAGTAGTGCAGTTTGTTCTTCTTTGGATAAGTTGCTTTTGGGTGGTTTGCTAGTGCAGAGGATGTTGGTGATTTCGAGTCTGATTCTGTTAGCATCATCAGGGTTGGTTTTGGTCAGGCTGGTTTCAACTCCGCATATAATGGTTTCTGTGGGGATGTGTTTGGGAGCAACAGCAAAGTTGAATCCTTTTCGAAAGGACATTGGTTTCAGCTTTGGTGAGGATCTTGTCTGAGATGTTGTGCACTGTTTGTTTCATGTGTGGCTGTGAGGGGGGAGGAGTTTGTTTCTGACATTGTAGTTTTCTGAGTTCGTTGGTGTGTGTGTCTGTCTTGAGGTTGGTCTGTGTTTTGGCTCTCCAGACAGCGAGTTGTTTGTCCCAAAGTGCAGGGTGAATCTTGTAGCTGAGTCTGAGGTGAAGTGTGAGAAGATCTTTGTTGATTTGGTCTAGGAGGAATCTTTTTGTCTGAAGTTAATTTCTAATTAGGGCCAATTATGTTCTTTTTAGGATGCGTTTGGTGGCTGCTGTGTTGGTGTGGAATTTCAATTGGAAGCTTGTGGGAATTAAATTTTGATCTCGGCAGTTGCATAGGAATGCGAGGTCACATAAAATGGAAGCTCTTGGGACTTTAAGTTTTTCATAAGTCCTGATCAGATGGTGGGTTTCCTCCTTGTAGAGGTGCAATATTTGTTTTCTGAGGTTTTCAGGGGTATGTGTATGTGGATATTTGGTTATTCGGGTTTTCTCCCATTTAAAATTCGAAGTATCTAGGTGACGTTTCAATGAAGTCTCATTCATCATCTTCAGGCTTTTGTCTTCGGCTTTGTGCTTCTCAGAGTAATGCGAGCTTGCAGCTGCTTCTTCCTTTTAACTGCTAGTGGGGTGTGTGACTTGATTGGCTGTGGGCTTGGCTGTGTTCTGATTAGTTGGGGGGGTTGGTGGTGTTCTGATTGGCCGGGGGTGTGCCCCCACCTGAACAGAACACACCCCCAGCCAATCAGAACACAGCCAACCCCCAAAACAATCAGAACACAGCCAAACCCCCAACCAATGAGAACACACCCCCACCCAATCAGAACACAGCCAAGCCCCCACCCAATCAAGTCACATCCCCACTAGCAGTTAAAAGGAAGAAGCAGCTGCAAGCTCACAAAACTCCGAGAAGCACAAAGCCGAAGACACAAGCCTGAATATGATGAATGAGACTTCATCGAAACGTCACCTAGATACTTCCAATTTTACATGGGAGAAAACCCGAATAACCAAAGATCCACATACAAATACCCGCGAAAACCTCAGAATATATATATATATATATATATATATATATATATATATATATATATATATATATATATATATATATATATATACACACACACACACACACACACACACACACACACACACACATACACATACATACATATGGTATTCAGCTTTGTTGGGTATTTTCCCACGTCATTATAGTTGTGCTTTTAAAGTTGTAGCAACATTTCGGCAGAATCTCATCTGCCATTATCAGGCTTCTGTATTGTGTTCGTCAAACACAATACAGACAAACACAATACAGAAGCCTGATGATGGCAGATGAGATTCTGCTGAAATGTTGCTACAACTTTAAAAGCACAACTATAATGACGTGGGAAAATACCCGAACAAAGCTGAATACCATACATATAAATACCCGCGAAAACTTAAGAAAACAAATACCGTGTTTCTCACAAAATAAGGCCGGGCCTTATTTTTTTTTGACCCCTGAAAAAATGGCTAGGCCGTCTTTTTGGGGGTGACTTAATTCACCCCCCTTGCATCCTCGGATGGGTGGGCAGTGACGGCTTGGATGTTGACCTTGGTGTTGGTGGGGCACTTCATATCGGGAGACCTTCCGCCACCGTTGCTTTCCGTTCTCACGTGCTACCGCGGCATTTAGAGCAACACTGCGGCGTTTGGTGCAGTCACGTGTGGCCAGCCAGGGCTCCTCCCTGCAACCGGAGCCCGGTGGAGACACTCAGCTTCAGGTGCTTCTGTTGCCGCCTTCCCTTCGCCTTCAAAGGCAAAACCAATTCTTTTAAAAATGATGCCCTACTACCGGTACGACAAAGCCTCCGCTGCCCAAGAGGGCAGCCCAACCCCATGTGGGGAGGCAAATCTCCCAGGGCCACAGCACAGGATCGGCCCACCCCAGGAGAAGCGCCCATCCGCCATCCCTGCCTGATTCCTGGCAGAGCGCGAAGAGCTTCACCTGGGATGCCCAGCGCAGCTGACAGGCGAGCACTCCTGCCCGGTGGCGTAGCTCTTGCCAAGGCTGTGAGTGCCTCCCCACCAGGCCCTCCGCTCATCCCACCAGGGCTGCACCAGAGCCGTGCAGGCTTGCCAGAGCTGGGAAAGCGAGCTGCACCCACCTGCCAAGCGAAAGAGCCGGGCTGACCTGAGCTTGGCTTCCTTCCCAAGTCCCTCCAGCTCGAACCCGAAGGGGCCACTGGGAGAGGCTGCCTGAGGAAGTGATAGCGCCCACCCATCCGCAAACAGGGAGGCGAGGCAATGGCAGTGCTGCTTCCCTGGGCGGTGGGTCCGGCGGAGAGAGCCCGAAGCCACCCATCCTTTCCACCCCTTGCCCAGCCCGTCCCAGTCCCCACACATCTCCAAATGCACCGGCAGCTCCAAACGCTGCAGCAGCATGGGCATCGGGCAGAGGCACTGACTCGACAGGGCTCAGCTCAGAGGAGGACGCGGCGCAGACCGTCACCTCCATGTCCACAGGTGGGTGGGTGCTATCTCTGCCTTGGGTGGCCTCTCCCAGTGGCCCTTCAGGTTTGGGCTGGAGGGACTTGGGAAGGAAGCCAAGCTCAGGTCGGCCCGGCTCTTTCGCTTGGCAGGCAGGCACGCACCCGCGGCTCGCTTTCCTGGCTCTACCCAGCTCGCATGGCTCTGGCACGACCCTGGTGGAATGAGCGGAGCACCTGGTGGGGAGGTGCTCACTGCCTTTGCGAGAGCTCTGCTGCTGGGCAGGAGGGCTCGCCTGTCAGCTGCGCTGTGCTCTGCCTGGTGCCAGGCAGGGATGGCAGCTGGGTGCTTCTCCCGGGGTGGACCAATCCTGTGCTGTGGCCCCGGGAGATTCACCTCCCCACGTGGGGTTGGGCTGCCCTCTTGGGTAGGGGAGGCTTTGTTGTACCGGTAGTAGAGCATCATTTTTAAAAGAATTGGCTTTGCCTTCGAAAGCGAAGGGAAGGTGGCAACAGGAGTGCCTGAAGCTGAGTGTCTCCACCGGGCTCCGGTTGCAGGGAGGAGCCCTGACTGGCCGCGCGTGGCTGCGCCAAATGCCGCAGTGTCACTCTAAATGCCGCGGCAGCATGGGGAGAAGGGAAAGCAATGGTGGCAGAAGGTCTCCTGATACGAAGTGCCCCACCAACCCCAAAGTCAACGCAGGCAACACCATATCCAGGTATGCAACAAAAGTACTTCCTAACGGCAAGCCCCTCCGCCATTCCCCCCATTTCACGTGCTTAATATAGGCCTTAATTTGGGGGGAGGGGCTTACTTTGATTTTATGCCGATACAACATGCTGGGACTTCCTATTGGGGGAGGCCGTATTGTTGGAGAAACACGGTATATATCAGACGAACACAATACAGAAGCCTGATGATGGCAGATGAGATTCTGTCGAAACGTTGCTACAACTTTAATAGCACAACTATAATGACGTGGGAAAATACCCGAACAAAGCTTGTTTCATTTACATAGTAACCTATCACTTTATCTAAAAATACAAAAAAAAATTCTTCCTAGAGTTATGTCTTATATCTTGAAATAAATATTTAAAGCATCATCATTCAAAGTTAATAAGAAAATATTAATCCCATCAAATAATATCCCACAAAATACTTATGAACTTCCCTTGTTTATTATCTGTGTGTATTATCTTTTTAATCTATTAAAACGTCAATTGGTTTCATTTGTAAATCCTATATAACATTTTTGTCAATATCATTCTTGTATCCTGCCAATTTTAAAATCCATATCCAAAGCAACCTGATACTTGGTTGTATATACTTCTATTTCTTTGAACCCATTTTTTTATATAATAAACTATCTGAAAGGAAAGTTTTGAGTACATTTTTGCCAAAAATTCTTGAATTCTCTAGTTAAAATATTTTCCTCCATTCTCTAAGTTTTAGTTCTTTCTGATTGCCTCTAGTAAACAGACTTCAAGTTCTCCACTTATATTTTTTTATCTAATTGCAACTTTTCCCCAAGAAAGAATATCTTACACTTATATTCATAATTTTTATTTGTTTTAAAAGGATTATAAACAAACTACAGGAAATACTTATAATTAATTATCATCTAATTTTATTTCCAGTCAATTTGGCCTCTTAATCCATTTAAAAACTTTCCACTATCAAAGTTCTAATTACCTTTTTGCTGCTTATTTTCAAATTACAAAGTTTTTTCTTTTAAGTCCTTAAACTTATCAGAAACTTTTTTCACCGAAGATTGAAAGAAAATCACCCAGTATAATAAAACTCATCTTTCAGGAGGTTCTTAATATTCAAAATGCAATTTATAACTCATATTTAGGGAAAATTGGAGTATTAGGTATACTCACTGCCTTGAGTTATTTATAAAAATAATAAATGTGGGATATAAATAAATGAATTCCCAATGAAAGTGATTAAGAGAGGAGGTGTGCAAACCCAGTGTCTCTTTAAGGATTCTGAACTGTGGTTTAGGCAATCTACATAAATGACCTTTGTGATCATATTAAGAGCAACTGTGTTCTTTTTGCTGATGATGTAAAGCTATTCAACACCACTGACAATACTGCTACCCTTCAAAAAGACCTCGACTATATATCAGAATGGTCAAACAAATGGCAACTTCAAATCTCAACAAATAAATGCTCTGTCCTACATACTGGCAAAAAATAAATAAATCAGTAAATAAAATACAAGCTGAATAGTCAAGACCTTGTTTATGATCCAAACTCTGTCAAGGACCTTGGAGTTCTCATCTCTAATGATCTAAGTGCTAGAGCCCACTACATAGCCAAAAAGGCATTAAGAGTTGTTAACCTAATCCTGCATAGCTTTTTGTCCGGTAATAACACACTACTAACTAGAGCATACAAAACATTTGCTAGACCAATACTTAAATACAGCTCATCAGTCTGGAACCCACATTATGTATCTGATATTAATACAGTTGAGAAAGTCCAGAAATATTTCACAAGAAGAGTTCTCCACTCATCTGCTTGTTGCAGAATACCTTATGCCAGCAGACTTGAAATTTTAGACCTAGAAAACCTAGAACTATGGCACCTTCGGTCCAATCTAAGTATAGCACATAAAATTATATATTGCAATGTCCTACCTGTCAATGAATACTTCAGCTTCAACCATAACAATACAAGAGCAAACAATAGATACAAACTCAAGGTTAACCGCACCAAACTTGATTGCAGAAAATATGACTTCAGCAACAGTGGTCAATGTTTGAAATACTCTACCTGACTCTGTGGTTTCTTCCCCAAACCCCAAAATCTTAGACTGTCTACTATTGACCTCACCCCTTTCCTAAGAGGTCTGTAGTGGGTGTGCATAACCAACGTTCCTACCGTCCCTGTCCTATTGTTTTTTTTCTTATATGTATCCATTTCATGTATTCATAACTATGTTTATACTTATACCTGTTATCTTATAATCACTTGACAAAACAAAATAAATAAAAATAAAATAAAAGCTAATTCTCCCTGCTCCAGAGACCCCCCTGGAGACTGCTATTTTATGGCCTTGTTGCAGGGAACATCTGTATGAAGCACTATGGGCCATCCTAAATCCTCTCAATCTGGATGGAGTTGGAGGAGCCAATTCATTCATCAGCTCCTCTTTCCACTGAGATTGTCAGCTCCACTATCATCCAACTGTCTTTTGTTAGCCTCTTCTCTGAAAGAGCATATATTTATGCATATTTGTTTTGGAGTAAAATTAATGTTAGCTTGTTGCTTAGCCAATGAGTTTCTCAACTGAGGATAGAACTTATTCTTAGTCTTTTTACTCTTTACTATTACATGTTCTTTAATCATTACATCACACACATACACACTCATGTGGCTGTAACCCACTGGATGACTAGAAAACAATAGAATAACGTTGTGGAAATTCCAAAATAAACTTTACTCCAAGAGAACCCTTTCTTGAGGGCCACTTAGCTTTTTGATGCTTCACCTGGTGCAGCTATCCTCCCACAGGCTTAAGACTCATCAGCTTAAAGCTACCTTATTAGGTTGCAGTACTCTGACTATTTACAGATTACCATCATCTATGTTACAGCTGAGTCTTTCTGGAGGATATTGTGTTCTGCAATGGACAGTGGGGAGGTGGATATTTTGACTACCCATTTGGGTTCAGTACCTCTTTGCTTCTAGGATTTAGCTTGGTCAATTTGGTTTGGAGTTTTGTTTTTGTTTTTTTGTTTTTTCAGCTTCTTTTAGAAGCTTCTTTAGGTACTGTGAACATTTTTTAAAAAAATGTTTTTATTTTTTAAGACAAACATATACAAACAAAACATAAAAACATAAAACCATCTTCCATTTTATATACATACAGTGTGTCGGTTACAAATCTTTTGTGCTATCCTTTTGTAGTCATTCCTCACAGTTGGTATAAATTTTCACATTTTCAAGCTAACATATGTTTATATATTTATCAGTGATTAAACTATTTATTCCATCATTTTATATGAGATATTCCAAATTTTATTTTAAAATTTATATTATACTTTCATCCAATGGTTATATATGTCTATATTAGGTACTGTGAGCATTTTTTGTGTGTTTGTATTTTGGGCTCATAGTTTTTCCAGTTGCTCCTTGAGGTTATCTATGGTGTGTAGATATTTCTTCAGATTGAAATGAACATTCATGATAGTTAGCTAGATCCTTCTTTTTATTGTTCTTGTTGCTTTGTTGAGCTGTTTTCAGTCCAACTGTCCAGTTTATTTCAGTTTTGTATCAGATACTGGTGGGCAGGGCATGCTGTTGTAAACACTCAAACAAAAAGAATAGTTGGCCCTTGGTGGAGATTTGCATACATTCAATTTTTTCCCCATTTGCTTGTTGCCTGTAACATTTAATGCTCATATATGAGAATATGTGTAGCTCAGAGTTGAACCCACAAGTGCTCCATTACCAAAGTAGCAACCTAACTTCCAACAACTAGGAGCAGTGTAAAAACATTACCTAGATGAGTGAAAACACACCACAGCAACCCAGAGCATCAGAAAAAGGAAAGAGACCACCTATTCAACATCTTCCAACAAAATGGATACCAATGTAACTTTATGTAAAGTCCCTGACCACTCAATTCATTACAACACAACCAACACAAGCTATAAAAAGGATAACACTGCCATATATCAAAACAGAGGACCAACAGATTATTATACTCACATGGCACCACTGTAGCACACAAACCAACTAAAGCTGTCCAAAACATCTTAAGTAAACCAAAAGACTAGTGGGCCAAGGAGAAAAAAAAACAGGAGTTATAAGTGAAATCTATTAAGTGTAAGGACTGTTAACAGTCTCTATGTAGAATAGACAGGCAAAGGACTAGCAGAGTGTATTTGTGAAATACCAACTGGCAGTCAGCACATGATGAAAATACCTTAATCTCATCACACGTGGACAGACTCACCCATAATTTCATCTAGGACATTCTAAACCAAGTTAATTCCAAAAACACTAGGGAATTCCTGGAAGCTTGGTATTCAGATAAATCAGCCACCAATAGGCATATAGAGATGAACTAGATTTATCTACCATTCTAAAGAGACAATTAAAAAGCTAAGCAGGAAACCAAAATATCTGAATGCATGCTCTCCAACAGCCCACACCCAGATAAACAAGGATTAACACCAGACAATCAAGCAGGAAACAACATCCTAGTCACGGAACTGCCGAGGAGAAAACTGCACTCTCATCAATAGGGACAGGGCAAGCTACTGTATATAAACAGGGAGCAAACCCCACACCTACTAGCAGTGAGAATGTTACCAAATCAAATAAGAAAATATCTGCAAGGAAACAGCTATGCTCAGAAAGCACCAAGGACTCCACAGTTTCTTCCCCAAACCCCAAAAACTTTAACCTTAGACTGTCTACTATTGGCCTCACCCACTTCCTAAGAGGCCTGTAGGGGGCATGCATAAGCGCACCAATCGTGCCTACCGTCCTTGTCCTATTGTTTCTTTTTATTTTTCATATAAGTATCTATCTCATGTATTCAAAACTATGTTTATTCTTATATCTGTATCTTGTAAGTGATTGACAAACCAAATAAATACAAATACAAATAGTTTAACTCTGAGCTACAGATATTTGCTCCTTATTGACTGCTAGGTGGCAGCAAACATTTACAAAAAACTATTTGCTGCTATCCAGCGATTGTCTAGCCTTTGGTAGCCAGTTCTAGCCTTAGCAGCATATACATTAAAAAAAATAA